>NW_024881962.1:0-523568 GCF_019059575.1 Amphibalanus amphitrite
ATGTCAGGCTTATCGTGCCAACGTACCTGAGACTCCGCTGCACCCATGGATTTGGCCATCAAAACCATGGGAGCGTGTGCACGTAGATTATTGTGGTCCAATTGATGGCTGGTGGGTATTAATTGTCATTGACGCTCATTCAAAGTGGATGGACGTGTTTCCGTCGCGATCATGCACGTCCGAGACCACCATAAACATTTGCGCGCTTCATTTTCCTCGGGGGCTGCCAAAGACTCTTGTGTCTGACAACGCACAATGTTTCTTGTCTGAGACTTTTCAGACGTTCTGTCGCTCGAATGGCATTCATCATTTGACTTCTCCTGCACTGTCTCCGAAATCTAACGGGTTGGCGGAGCGTAGTGTTCAGACATTGAAAAACAGCATTAAAAAGCATACATCAGGCACGATTCACACCAAAATAGCGCGTTTTCTGCTGCGCTATCGCACAACGCCGCACACAACCACCCAGGTGTCCCCAGCGGCATTATTCCTTGGCAGGACGGTGCGAACCCCGCTGGATCTGGTCAGGCCTGATCTGAGTGGTAGAGTGAGGAAAAACCAGGACAAACAAAAACAGTACGCCGACAGGGGCTCCTATGAACGTTCCGTGTGCGTAGGCGATGCTGTGTTTGTGTCAGCCGTTGATCGTGTACAAAGTGCTGCTGGTTGTAAATGGCTGCCGGGTGTGATAGTGGTGCGGAAGGGAGTAAAACTGGCTGTTCAGTTGCAGGATGGGAGAGTGATCTGGAGGCATCTGGATCGGGTCCGGCCGCGCCGGACTGTGGCCGACGTACCGCCGCCGACCGCTGGACGGGCGCTGGACCTGGATCGGACGCGGCGGGACCTGTTTGATGCCGACGTACCGTCGAGGGCCGGACTGACGGCTCGGGCGGTGGCCCCGGCTGCTCCGGACGGGTCACCGTCGGTCCCGGCGGGCGGACCGCCGCCGGCACCGCGTTACAATCTGCGTCCGCGAGAGACGTTACGGCGGCCGGACCGGCTGTTGTGTGAGTGAAGTTTGTGAGCTCTCCGTGCCTGATATCGTTAAAAGTGACCAGAGTTTTGTTGTTACGTTAGTTGTGATTATGTTATATTGCGGGGTGGAGGGATGTCATAACCGGCTCTCGCCTCTACCGGCGGCCTCCCTCCCTCTCTCCCTCGCATACTGGTCACCCCTCTCGTCCCAGTGGACTCGCCCGGTGCCTCGGGCAGTATCTGTGACACGACCTCGGGTGAGCGGCCGGGAAGCAATACAGTTTTGAACGGGACGCCGTGCTGTCTACTTCACAGACCATGCGCTGATTCTTTCAAGAGGGACTACCCTGTACTCAGCCTGTGACTATCCCAGACCCTGGCTCCAGCCAAGGCTGGCCCCAGCAGAAGGCGATCGCGTTTGCTGCGCCATCTACAATACTATCAGCGCCATCGTGCGCTTCTACTGAGAAGCTTGGCAATGGGTGACGGGAGATCAGCTGCAGCTTGGGTGTGATTAATTTCCATGGTTATCTGACGATGACACTGGTTCTGACACGACTTTTTTCAATGACATTTACCGTTAAATTGATCTGCGAATAACTTTAACACTGACCCTAGAATGCTTATTCAAGCTAGACTTACAGATGCAGGAAAAACCGGGAGAAACCAAGAGGAGAAACTAGTGCGGAAAAACCTTTGAGTTGGTAGCACTTCAGTTCTGAGTTATGCTACCAAATGTTGTCGCAAATGGGGACTTTCCTGCAATGCTTGCGACAAAAGCGCAGTTTACGCGAATATGCAATTAGTCTGCAAGGGAATAATTAGCTTCAATAAATAAAGTAATTCATTTTCAGCCGTAATATCCTGCTCTGCTTTGTTTAATCTGAAGATCTTGGGTTTTATTGATTCGAGGCAAGTCAAAATATGATGGATGTTTTGTCTGTCTGTCGCTGTTTCATGGGCCAATGCTGAGGCTGCTCCTGCAATCGGACTTCATGACTTGTGTTTAAATCAGAATGCAATTGGAATTAATTACAGATCCCAAGGGAGGAGGATTGGTTTTAAGTTTTCATAAACGTGTTTGTTTTTAAACGATGACATTGAATTGCCACTATCCATTCCAATTGCTACTGCTTTTTTCGGCAGGAAATTACTGAAACCATGGTCCTGAGTGGGCTAGCTTTAAACATAGATTGGCTCCATCAATGTCTTTATTTATCTACATCTAGTACCTTGCACCGTTTTGAAACAATTGAGCAAGATGGCTTCAGCAAGATTGAGTTGTGTGATTGGCGGCTCAGGGGAGGGGGTATCTGTACTTTGGAGCGTGTGCTATTCCCCCTCCTCATCCTGCAGTCCCAAAAAGTTAGGAAAAAATTATTTACTTTTGAAGTTTTCCTCCCATAGAAAGAAAACCTAACAATTGAGCAATTTGAATTGGAAAAAAATTATTTTAAACTGCATTGCAAGTCATATGTGGAGGTGAATTCTGATGAGTTTTAGGAAATTGGAGATACTTCCCCCACATCATCTCAATCACCTTTCTGGATCAGTCAGTTATTTGTTTTGTGACTCGTAATGGTAGGCTATGCTTACTGCTTAGCTGCAACTAACCTGCTTGCTAAACACATTGTTTTACCACCTATATACCAGGCCTGGGACAAATCCCTAATTCAATATAACTTTGACTTGAGCCTTGAGGTTAGCCCACTGAACATAAGACCTTTGAGCTGGCTGTATTGAGTAATCAGTCAGTCTATTAGGTAGTTTGTCTCTAATCCAGTCCAGTGTTGTCCAATGTTTAGTCCTATTGGGAATCCTCATTTTTTTTCTTTCTCATATTTCTCCACAATCAACAAAACACTATCTTTTCAGGTGTTTGCCACCATATCTGTCATCATTTATCGATAATCGAATGGTGTGCCATCTATGTTATGTCTATTGGACATTATGCCATCTCTGTCATCGTCGTTGTGTATCATTCGTCTTTGTCAGATACCTCTCAGGCACCTGTCGAACAGTGTGCCGTCACAGCTGCGATCCCGTCAGTACACCTTTTACCAACCCTTTCCCCTCATTGCTGTATTCCAGAGATACGGTACCGACATGTGACTGCCGTTACCGTTGCCGGGTGGTGTGCTGAACGGACGGATACCTGAGGTGAGTACGGAGTACTGAATGGGTGCGGTCGCGGAGAGTCTGATTGTGGGGCCAGGTACCGTCTGGTGTCTGTCTGTCAAGTACCGCCGATAAGAATTGATGTGATAGTAGACGGGGTTTCGAAGATGATGATCGATTCAATATAGGTATCGACCGATACTCACAAGTACTATGATGCATAGATGTTATCAGAGTTATTGGATCACTGATAGTTTTTCTAAGTGGCAGTTTCGGATAGGTATAAGGGACATGTCATGTCTGAGATGTAGTTCAGACTCGTTGTTCTGAAGAAGAAGAACTGGAGAAGTGTAAAAGCAGCATGAAACCTCAACGATCTTTTCGATCGTTTTTGATCAACGATCAAACTTCTTTTTTGGCTTTTTGTTAGTTGTTTTAGTAAATTCACATTAAAAAATTCATTAGTTTGTAGATAAACTAGTGGGTCTAGATTCGCTATCGTTCTTAATTCTGCTTACAGAGTCGTAAGCAAATAGGCGATTTTCTCGTTTCAAAATAGTCAGTCCTCCTTTCATATAGGTATCCTCAAAAGTCAAAATGATGGGCAAAGGGAAAACGAATTCCCCAATGGTAGGCGGTGCATGTCAAAGATGCATCAGTCGTTTCAATCTTGTTGGCTTGCAAGCTGACTCAGCTACTCGTATTCCAAAATTTAATTTCTCTAATGCTTTGATTGCATGGTCGCCGCCGTTTGGAGATGTGTTTGATTGTAATTTGTAAGTCCTTGCTTATATTTTCTGTTGTGTGTTATTAAGTATGTGGTTATTCGTTTCCTCATGCTGGCGATGAATTTATTCATATCCTGGGGCTGCAAGCATGATTTATGCTTGATGAGCGGTTATTGGGCTCGTTGATACGATGTAATAACATCAAAAAGGGCGTAGCCAGACTTCCGTATGCTTCAAGTCATCAAGCGATACGAAACGGAAGAAATACTCGTTTGTTTTGCGTTTGTCGCGCTTGAAACTTGGATTAGGCTTATGTATGAGTGAAGCCTGGCTTAGAAACAAGTGTAAAAATGGTTATTTCCTTTTTTACCCTCGTTTCAATATTTTTATGCATCTTAGCTGCACGGCTGAGCTATTAAGAATAATGTCAGATCCCAGACTAATTATCGGCATTGATAACATCACTTAATAACGGTATTGATGCCATCATTTAGATATGTAATGATGAGTAGGCACTATTGGTACAGACGTCAGCATGGGTGCACTATCAAACTGTTCCCATCAGCAGTTACGAATCCGCACTGCGCCACAGCAGAGCGGGTTTACGGGGCTCACTAACTACTGACTACACTCAGTTGAGCGAGCTGCACTATCAGTTCTGGACTTCCTGATGTTTCCAGCCGTCGGGAGTCCCTGCGCTGGTCAAAATGTTTGCATGGTAGCTTGATTTCCACAATTGATTAAATGTGAATGTGAACCCGCGCTTGTGATTGTTTTTTTTATACTATGTTTCTTATTTTATTGTGCTTTTAGAGTTACATCACTGGTAGACCCAGGGGATGGCGGACGGGGGTATTTGGGGCATTTACCCCTCTGCAGTTTCCGAAATCGATGAGGCATTTTTTCTGCTTAACTTATACAATGATAAGACTCTGTATCGAATGGCCCATTAACGCTGAAAAATCAAATCCCCTAGGAGTGTTCGGCACTTTGAAATGGAGAACCTTAAGGTAGTAGTCCCCCGCAAGGTCTTACATTACCTGTCTGTATCTTCCAACGAGTTTCGTGCGAGCATGTCTTTATGGTTTTCGTATAATCTGTTCATTGTGAAATATCGGTTTGCATGATAACAATAAAATGCCCTCAAGCATTGTTTCCTCCAAGTTATGTAACGCTAGCGATACATTCTAAGTATTCAAAATGGATTACATGAGGAATGCAAACCGACAAATGAACGTTAAATCATTTGTTTGATGTAAAGCTACATAGGCGTTCGGCGCTGGCTATGGGTGCTTGATATATTTTGCAATAGGGTTTATCATAAATGATAATGTGTCTGGCATACACATTACACGTGTCATGTGGTGCCTGCATATAGAAAGGAATAGGGGAGAAGCGGAAAGGTGTACCAATGAAGGCCGCATGAATTTATCGCCAAATTTGTCGTACCATTGATATGTATAACTGTGCGGGGTCGTCTACGCAGCGCTGGGGGGCGCCGGGCGGGTGTGAGCGTGGTGAGTCGGGGAATAGAGCTCGGAACTGAAAGGTGTGTTTTGTCGGCTGTGAGGCCGGCCGGGCTGGTGGTGATCTACGGACAGATCAAGTGGCGACGAGGCTGAGACCGTTCTCGCCTTGCCTGTGACCGGTGGTGGAACCACCATGGCGTCGGCCCTTATCGGGAGCGTCGGTGAGTACGGCGACGACGGCTCGGACTTTAACGAGTACCTAGAGCGTTTTGAGCAGTTTTTGGCTGCTAATGCGATCTCGTCAGCGACAAGGAAACGTGCGGTGTTTCTGAGCGTCTGTGGTCCCAAAGTGTATTCAACTCTGCGCAGCATTTTCGCGCCTGATCTGCCAGCCACGAAAACTTTCGAAGAGTTGGCGGAGGCAGCGCAGCGGCATTTCGCTCCGAGACCGGCTATAATTGTGTCACGGTACCGGTTCAACCGTACCACGCAGCAAGCCGGACAAACAGTTGGAGCGTTTTTGGCAGAGCTGCGGCGCATTGCCAGAGACTGTGCCTACGGAGACCGCCTAACTGAGCAGCTTCGGGACCGGTTCGTGTGTGGGATAAGTAACCCGGGAATGCTGAAGCGGCTACTGCAGGAAGGTGACAATCTGTCGCTCGAACTGGCTGTCAAGATAGCGACTGCGATGGAGACAGCAGCCGCTGACCTGCAGGATATCGCCTCATCGGCAGCCCCGCTGGCAGGCACAGCAGTGACCGGCCCGGACCCGCTGCACGCAGTCTCCGCTGTCGCGCCTGCCGCTGCCGCGGGGCCAGCCGCGGGAGGGCTGAGGCGACGACCCCGCGCATTTCATACACGCACACGCCGGCCGGCCGAGACGGCGGCCAGTGCTGGCAGCTTGCCAAGTGATTCAGCCGGTGGTTTACCGTGCAGCCGCTGTGGCAGGCGTAGTCACCAGGCCGAGGAGTGTCCCCATAGGCGTGCGACGTGCTACGGCTGTGGCAAAGTGGGCCATCTCAGGAACGTCTGCCGAGCGGTACACACGGTACTGGCAGACGACACGGAGCCGGATGGCGACATGTATCAAGTAAACGCCACAAATACTCCACACCGGGTTCCTGCCTACAGGACGACGGTGGATGTCAATGGAAGGCCGCTTGTGTTCGAGGTCGACACTGGAGCGAGCCGAACGATCATCAGCGAATCTGTGTGGCGCTCAGAGCTGAAGAGCACCCCTCTGGAGCCGGGTCAAGTGGCGCTAACCACTTACACTGGAGATGCACTGCCGGTGCGCGGTCAGCTGACTGCACACGTCTCGTGCGGCGGCCAGCAGACCACACTGACTCTGCTCGTGGTTCGGGGTGACGGCCCGTCACTTCTCGGCCGGGACTGGCTGGCCAAGCTGCGGCTACCGTGGAACGACATATTCAGTATCGCAGCACCCCTGTGGGATCTGCAGCAGCAGTACAGGGCGCTGTTCCAGGACGACGGTGGCACCTGCAAGCAGACTGTGAGTTTGGATATCGATCCGTCGGTCTCGCCCAAGTTTTACAAGCCTCGGCCCGTCCCTCTTGCGCTGCAACCGCTGGTGAATGCGGAGCTGGACAAACAGATCGAACGGGGAATTCTACGACCCGTTAAGACAGCGGAGTGGGCAGCGCCGGTCGTCACAGTGCTAAAGAATGACAAGAGTTCGGTGCGTATGTGCGGTAGCTATGATCTTACCGTTAACAAAGCCTCACGGGTGGAGCAGTATCCGCTCCCTCGAATCGACGAGCTGCTTACAAAGTTGGCCGGAGGCCAAAAGTTCACGCGCCTGGATCTCAAGGAAGCGTACCTGTTGGTGCCCCTGGATGAACAAAGTCAGCGCTACACCGATATCAACACTCACCGAGGCCTGATGGCAGCCACACGCCTGGTCTATGGAATAGCATCAGCTCCAGCGGCGTTCCAGCGCATGATGGAGCAGCTGCTGGCCGGCTTGCCGCACGTGGCCGTGTTCCTCGATGATGTGTGCATCACGGGCCGCAACGATACGGAGCACCGGCGCAATGTGGACGCGGTGCTGCGGCGTCTGCTAGACGCTGGTCTACGGCTCAACCCGAGCAAGTGTCAGTGGATGGCCAAGGAAGTGGAGTACCTGGGGTACCGGGTGGATTGTAATGGCATCCACCCCACAGCAGCCAAAGTGACGGCGATCGTGGAGGCACCGCGACCGGCGAACGTAAAACAGCTGAAGGCGTATCTCGGCCTGCTCATGTATTATTCAAAGTTCATGAACAATCTGGCCTCCGTGGCGGCGCCGCTCTACCGCCTCCTGAAGACGGGTCAGCCGTGGCGCTGGGGCCGGGCGGAGGACACGGCGTTCGCTCGCACCAAACAGCTGCTGGTGCAAGCGCCCTGCCTCGCTCACTATGACGGGACCCTGCCGCTCGTGCTGTCGGTGGATGCCAGCCCCTACGGGCTCGGGGCAGTGCTGTCCGAAGTGGACTGTTCCGGAATGGAACGGCCAGTGGCGTATGCATCGCGGAGCCTGGCAGCAGCAGAAACCAACTACAGTCAACTGGACAAAGAAGGACTGGCGGTGGTCTTTGGAGTAAAAAAGTTTCACCAGTTCTTGTGCGGTCGGCACTTCACTGTGCAGACGGACCACAAACCTCTCCTGGGTCTGCTAAGCAGCGACAAGCCTCTGCCGCTGATGGTATCGCCCAGGGTGGCCAGGTGGCGACTCGCGCTGCAAGCGTACCAGTACAAGCTGGTGTACGCCCCCTCGGCACGGCAGGCTCACAGCGACGGACTGAGCCGCCTGCCCCTGGCAGTGTGCCCTGCTAGTGTTCTAGACCCCGGGGACATTGTCTGTCTTCTTGAGTCGGTGGACCAGATGATCCGCATCGAGCAGATCCGTCGACGCACGAACTGTGACCCCGTTTTGTCGCGCGCATATCAGGCGGTGATGAACGGTCGTTGGACGGAGCCAGTGGATGAGGAACTTCAACCGTTCTATCGGCGTCGCCTCGAACTCAGTGCTCAAAATGGAGTGGTCCTGTGGGGTAACAGAATCGTGTTGCCCACGGCCCTTCGGAAGCAGTGGCTCTCGCTTCTGCACGAAGGCCACCCTGGAGTGGTGGCCATGAAAGCAAAGGCTCGCGCCCACGCGTGGTGGCCGGGCATGGACGCAGCTATCGAGTCGACGGTTGAGAGCTGTCAGGCCTGTCAGCTGAGCCGGCCGCGGGCACCTCCGGTGTCTGAGAGTCCGTGGCCGTACCCGGATGCGCCCTGGGACCGCCTGCACATGGACTATGCGGGGCCAGTCCATGGGATGATGATCCTGGTCATCGTGGACGCTCACTCGAAGTGGATCTCAGCGTACCTGACACCGTCGGCTACAGCAGAAGCGACCATTGAGCGGTTGCGGATGGCGTTTGCGGAGCACGGTGTCCCTCGCGTGGTGGTGAGCGATAACGCGGCGGTGTTCACGGGAGAGGCTTTGCGTCATTTTCTAGCGCGTAATGGAGTGCAGCAGGTGTTCTCCCCGCCTCTCCACCCCAAGTCGAACGGGCAAGGAGAAAGCGCCGTAAAGGTGATCAAAACGGGGCTTCAGAAGCGGACTGATGGATCGCTGCAAACGCGTCTGAGCCGCGTTCTGTTCCATTACCGGACGACACCCCATTCAGCAACGGGAGTGACGCCCGCGGAGCTGCTCCATGGGCGCCCGCTGGTCACTCACCTGGCGCGGCTGCAGCCGGACCGCGCCCTGCTCGACCGTGTCCGAGCCAATCAGGAACGCCAAACGCTGGCCAACAACCGCCATTCGGTTGCAGTGCGACAGTTTGCGCCCGGTGATCTGGTTTATGTGTCAGCAGTGGATCAGAGGCCCTGGCAACCGGCCGTGGTGGCATCTGTCTCCGGCAGTCAGTGTGATGTGAGGCTGCCGGATGGCCGTGTGTTCAGACGGCATCTGGATCACCTGCGAGCTCGGTCGGCCGAAGGCTCGCCGGTGGAAAGGGAGGTGTTGCCGGTTCCGGATTGTTCTACGTCACTGTCTGAGAGCGTCGCTGGTCGAGCGAGTGCTGATCGTGAGGGTGGCGGTGGTGTTGGATCCCCCAGCTCACCCTCAGTGAGTGTGAGACGCTCACACCGCGAGCGAAGGGTGCCGCTTCGGCTGCTCGAGACGTAAACTGCACGGCACTAGTGGTATAGTGCTAATGCAGGTCTTTCCCCTGTGTGATGTCAATCGTTTTTTTTTTTGCAACAGCCACCGGTTTTAGTTCAGGAATGTCTAGTCCTTTGTTGCTTACTGATTTGGACTGCCTTTATCTTACGGTGGAGGAGTGATATGTATAACTGTGCGGGGTCGTCTACGCAGCGCTGGGGGGCGCCGGGCGGGTGTGAGCGTGGTGAGTCGGGGAATAGAGCTCGGAACTGAAAGGTGTGTTTTGTCGGCTGTGAGGCCGGCCGGGCTGGTGGTGATCTACGGACAGATCACCATTACGTCACAGGTATATGGAATGTGAGCTTCTGTGGCAGGTCTCGATCAAGCTACATTGAACTTTGGGTAGATTAGCAACCCATAAGCCAACCATTTCCAATCAGTCTTGCACGGTGGTGAACTGAGTGCGTCATCGATCAGATTATTACCTAATTAAGAAGATTGCATGCACCGTCTGTAAAGGGCTGATTACTCGCACAAAGTAATTCCGGTTAACCCCTTCCTCTGGCCGGGTTTATCGAAACTGATCAAAAAATGTGACTTACAACACTGGGTTAGCGGTCAGTGTGTAGTGTAAAATGTCAGTTCAAATGTCAGCTTCCTCTCTCGTAAATCGATCCTACGTGACAGCTTCCTGCTTCCTACGCCTACCGGTTCCCGGTGTTAACCGTCAGTTTTCGCATGTATATTGTGAACGGTCTCAATGCGCTTACGTGTGATCTTTATCAGATTGTGGGACATCATTCGTGTCCCTCTGTCGTCACCTCTGTGTCTCTGACGTCATACCCGTGTATCTGACGTCACACTCGTATTCACAGACCGTCCGTAACCAGGGTTATCTATCCATGGAGCGGGTCGGCGGCGAGATGGCCAGACAGGTAGCGCCTCCGGCGGGGTTTTCTCGCACGTACTGATGACCTCACTGACACCGTGTGCTGCCGAGTGTGTGTGGGGTGCAGCATGTGGGAGTGAGTTCCCTCAGGACAGCGCCAGCACTCGCCGCACCGCTTTCTCTACTTCACAGGGACGAGAGGCGAGAGTTTACATAGTGGGACTCGCGCAGCTTTGGTGTATGGCTGAATATGTGCGGTTTTTAGCGTTGTGTAACGGACGGAAGGAAGGCTGGGTCACTCGTGGTAGGCTGATTTTGCATTTAAATTTGGTTTATATAAATCGCGAGTTAGTAGTTACCACATGCCGCCCACCAGGAACTATTTTTATTATTGCACGGTTGCAGGATGCAGGTTGGGCTTTTTGGCTGATTTTGACCGTGTGATACTTTGCTTTGCTAACTATTGTAACACTGGGTTTGTCACAGTGGTGACTTGTAAAGCGTCATTCGCCAGTGCTTTTGTTTGTGTGCTGTTAGGTCTTTTTTTTTTAGATAATATTTTCCCGGTTGTGAAGCTAGGTCAAGAATTTCCTCACGTCAGCTAACTCCATATAGTGCAGGCTTCAGATAAAACACTCGATGATAAAGCAGATGATTTCCTCTTTCTTATCCATGTGGGAGTCCCAACTGACTGCTTCTGATAATCTTATTCTGATAATTGATTGGCCGGTGCTTCATCGCTGATTGACTGAACAGAGGCCGGCTTCTCTATACAGTGTCTCTATCTGGGTCTGGTCGTGAGTGTGCGACTGATTGCTTTGCCATACCTTTTCTTATTGTAATTCTATGCTCTTCAGACCTGGGCCAGATAATGTTACGTCGTTAATTTAGTTCCTTGTTTTGTTTTTGCTAGATACTTTGATGCATCATAGTCACCAATTGGGTAACTGGTTTGGTCCAGCCTTGAAACATCCTTGAAGTTGCATGCTGAAAAAGAACTCGATTATCCAGTTTTTTTTTTCTTCGCCTGAATGTGTTATGACGAGCTGTACATAGTTCAATCTATTGTGTAGCTTGGAGATGGGCCGCTGGCTAATTTCCAGCAGTTACCAGGCCCTGTTCGGTCACCAGTCAATTATCGCCTTCAGCCGTCTGACGAGTGATGCGTGGATCCCGTGTCCGTTGTGCACGGAAACCGTGCGTTCCGTGCGCTGTGACACGGGTGAACGCTGAGCCTACACGGGCATTAATAAATACCGAGCTGTCACGTCTACTGCCGAGTGGAAAAACGGGACGAGATGTGCGCTGTACGCTGTACGCTCAGTCACGTTCGGTTATCGTGCCCTGGCCTGTATTCGTTATTGCATCACAGGGCTCAGTCGTATTCTGTGAGCGAGTGTGGGTTTGGGAGTCTCCTCTCTCCTCCCTTGGCTCTGCCCTCTCTCCCTCTTTTTGTCCGAACCACTGTCGCAAAGACGGTCATTGAGGTCTCCGGGCCGGCGCACCGCCGGCGCCCACTATACTGTGCTTTGGCTGGCAGTGAACATATAGAATAGGAGCATGGCACCAGCACTGAGAGACATAAGATGCGTCCTAAGGCATTGGGCTTCTCGAACGTATCTATAAGCTACTACGGATCAATATATCTGTACCAATGATTGTGAGACTGACGAGTCCATCTGACCCGATCACTGATAGTCTCCTGCTACATCAGTTCAGCGTCAGCATTAATCATGTCCAAATATGTTACACAATCGCACCTCGCTGGATTTGCGGCTACATCAAACACAGCACGCGTTATATCAAAGGAGCACTCACAGTCTCACTTAGGGGCGCACCGGTCACGTCCAAATAATGAACGTAATGAATAATGATAGCGGTCAGCTAGGATATGTCAATTGTTAAGCTCATTCGGAGCGCTATCTCTGGTTGTTGAATGCAATGACTCTGTCGCCACCCAAGCCTGGCGAGACTGGTATCTCAGCTAAACAAACCAATATAACAGCCCAACGGGACCAGAATCCAGTCTGGGCGGCGTTATATCTGAGCTGAAATCCACTGGTATCTCAGCTCAGATAAAATAGACGTCCATCTATGCTGTTTAACCAGCGTCCCAGCTGATCGGGTCCTTCTGGCCAGCCGCCCACCTCCAACCGGGCATGGTACACCGTAGAGGTGACATGACTGCGGTCACGGCCATTGGGCGGCGTCACGGGCGTGACCGGACAGTGTGACGGGCGTGACGGACCGTCACATTGTTCCGGGACCTCAGTGCAAACACAATGGTCCGCGTACCCCGTCGTTACGCGCCTGTGGTCACCCGGTATGTGCTGCAGAGTGGACGCGCCAGGGGTTGGCCTGGGGTCCGTGCTTGGACCGGCGATATATGTATTTATGTAATTCAAATGGGAAGCTTTCCGTCATAGCGAAGAGTGCAATCGAATTTCACATTGTGGGGCTTGGAAAGATGAAAAATTACTGCACGCAAAAGCGGAGCATTGTGGGAATATGTAAGTAGGCTCCAGCGACAACCGACACAGGCGAGAATCCAGATCCGCTTGTGTGGGTGTAATCCTACCGTTTGGTGCAGTCGCGATACGGTCGGTCCAGGCGGGTCCGAGTGCTGGACTGGGGGGGGGGGGGCACGACTGGGGGCCGCCTCTCGTCGTCGGCTGCGGACGGACCTCGTCGGCAGTCGGTCGGCTGAGCCCGGGGCGGCCGGTGGGTGCGGTCAGACCGGTGTGCGTGCCGCGAGAGGTGCTCTGTAGTGCCGGCGATTCACCAGGCCGTCGAATCTCGAAGCTGGACGCATTCCGTGTTGGTGTCGAATTTTTTACCCGTCCAGCAGTGCCTTGTGCTCGTGTGGCGCCTACTACAGCCCCTTCAGCAGGGGCAGACTGCTGAGCCGTATAGCGACAGGTGAAGATTGTGAAGGCTGGATCCAGTGAGGACTGATGCTGACCGTTCGTTAGTCGGTCAAATACTGACTGCTGATCGCTGGCCGCTGACCGATTACGGCTGACCTCTGCCTGCTGAGCGCTGCCCGGCGATCGCTGACGCTGACTATCTACCAGCGCCCTCCATCTGTGCTCTGTGTCTATATCTCACGGCGCTCCGTCGATCGCTGACCATCTACTAGTTCCTATATCGGTGTCTTGTGTCAATATCTCACTACCTCCCCGTCGACTCCGACAGAGCGCGGCCCGGCGGCCGACCGTCGGCAGCCATGGGCTGTCCGCGCTCTCGGCGTCAGCTGGCCTTCTGCTTGGCCATGCTGCTGCTGCCCTTCTCGCTGATCGTGCTGCTCAACCAGCCAGGTGAGTGCCGTACCGCGTCTAACGAGCAAGGCAGAAACGTGTGGGTGTAACGCTGTTCGTTCATCTAATAATGGCACCTCAGATGTGTTCAGTGTTGCAGCGTGTACTATCCATGTGGAAGTTCCATGCTTAACAACGCAGCGCCAGTACAGCGGCAGAACAAAGGCAGTAGATCGTCATGGTTAGAGCTGCAATCCTAACTCCTCTTGCATCAAGTTCCTTGCACCCCAAGGCTGCTTTGGCGTGTTTAGCCAAATGATCTACATTTTTATGCTCGGTATGCATTGTTGCGAGTGATTCCGATGGCAGTGCAATGGAAAATTTGGGCTGTGCATTACTTTAGTATCTATGTGAGACAATTATTGTTATTTTTTACCCTTGCTGATGTGACAAGTTAATTGCGTAGGTTTACAGACAGCTGGATGACAGGCATTTTTCAAGTTCAAGTTCAAGTTCATTTATACACGTTAAATTCACATAAATGCGACTTTTCATTAACGCAATGTCAAGTGATTAAAAAAGGGCACGATGTCACAGTCACACCACATGTTCATTATCACAGTGAATCGGCATACGGTCAACGTCTTCACGTCTGAGTTTGGAGCAAGTGAACTTTTACAGCTCTCTTAACCCTCGCATGTGTAGGGGGGGGGGTCGGATGGACCCCCCCCATGGTTTTTCGCGAATAACTCGCGTAAAAAGCGGCCGATCGCGACGAAACTTTCAGTACCCTCTCATTGATCAATTTTACACCTACCCTGAAAATTTCATGACCCTGACCCAAATGACCTTTGACCTGTGACCTCTTTTCCGAGACCATGTTTGGCCGGAATCGCGATTTCGCGTATGTCGGCTCGCACTAGCCGCGCTGTTTGCAAGCTTTTCGTGGTTTCAAACGTTCAAACATGTGATTTGATGTTACTCCCGTGTGTGTCAAGGTCACCTGAAGGTCAGGTCAGGTCATTGACCTTTGGTGACCTCGGGTGACCTCGGTTCACTTTTTCGAGTTTTACATGTTTCTAGGCTAGTTTTTGGAGCTGAATTCGAATTTAGCAACCATTTGAACATTTACGAAGTAGTTTTGGTGACTTCGTAACATGTTACGAAGCTGTCAGAGGCGGTTGACACGTACTACGAATACCGTCACGACGCCTACTGGTTGACCTGACCTGACCTGACCCGACCTGGTCTAAATGCTTCAAGACATCATCTGTGATCAAAACTAACACGATATTCGTGATCAGCACCCCGAAAAAACCCCTTAGCAGCCACACTTTACGACTTTCTAACAGGTCCCGATTTTCCCGACTTTGGGTCATTGACCTGACCTGGAAGGTCAACCAATGACCTAGGACCTTAAAATTGGGTATCATCGGCTTCCTCTCGTCACGGGCAACACGCTCGTTTTTTCCGCGAAGCTCTATCTCGATCAGGGGCCAAACGGCAAGGGGGGGGTCCAACCGACCCCCCCCCCCCCCCTACACATTAGAAGCTGGCAAACGCCGCACACATGCGAGGGTTAAATGTCATTCGCCCGTCATAAACTGCAGTGAACGCGTTGTATGCGTCCACACCACTATACAGCAGCTGCCTTCGCCCCGTCTCAGTATGTATCCACGGTAATCGCAGTCTCTGTGCGTTGCGGGTGTCATGTCCGTGGTCTGTCGCGTTTTCAAGCTTGCACGCGATAGCAGAAGGCTGACCCGTCTGAACGATGATTCGCACGTTGCATATTCTGTGGTACAGGACTAAGTTTGTAGCGCTGAGCCACTTCAGCTCATCCAAGACATCGCTCACATGGCAATACTTCCGCCGGCCACTTAAACGCGTGCACAAAAATTCAACACTTTTTGTACCCGGTGAAGCTCAGTGGTGCTGCATGTCCCGTAAATAGATATGCAGTAGCGCAGTGCAGACAATACGAGAGAGGACACGATCGGTATCAGCGTGGACGGCGGTAACACGTTCTTCGTGTTGTTGCGCCAATAGCGATCCCGTGCCCTTTGACACGACTGGACACGACATAGCTGACAATTGACATGGCCATGATACGTCAGATGTCTGTCAATAACGAGGCCGATATTTTTGACAGATTCGGGCTCGTGAACAGTTGCATTGGCGAAGCGAATGCTACCAGAAGGCAGTCCTTTCAGCATCTGACGTGTTCCGAGTACAATCCACGTTACAATCCACGAGTTTTTGACGCGTTCACTTTCATGTTGTTTGAGCAAAACCTTGCAAACATTCTCGTCTAGAGTCCGCTCCATTCTCAGGATTAAGCCAGCTAAGTCAGCCTTTTTACCAGATACTAAGATCTGAGTGTCATCGGCAAACTGTACGATCGGGACATCAGGGACGTGGAGACACAGATTGTTTGCGAATATGGAGAACAGCAGACAGCTGAGAGATCCCCTTGGAAAGCTTCGGATTCTATTGACAAAGACTTTGAAAGAATGACAGACCTGTCAGCTTAGCGCAATGAGCTCTAATCTGCGGAGAATTACCTTGGAGATAGTGCCTGAACCATACCGTGTCTTTTTCATGATTAATCAAATCGAAGCATCTTATTTCTGAGCTAAGTGTATAATTTTACGCTTTAGGAACAGAGTCGCTGTGCGCCCATCTCGCCACCATCTTGGAGAGTTGGACCCACTTTGGTTGACCTGTAGCACACAGCTGCCGGTGGGTCGGGTCAGATCAAGTAACAGGTGTGTATCGGATGTCGCGTCTGACCGGTCCTGCCCGCCTCCCGACCGGACCCGGCGTGGGGGATCCGGTGTGGGGAGCTGCTGGGTCCAACGTAGTAGTGGGTTTGGCTTGTTGTTTGGTGTGCGGCTCGACGAGTGTGGGAGGAGGTTAGCATGTGGGCGGATTTTTTTGGAGCTTATCGCTTGAGCCTGTATGCCCACTGAACAATAGACGCTAAGATTTGAGGCCTGCACACTGCACCTGGCGTTCTATCTCCAGCGGCCTGTATTCCTCATCGAAGACCACAAGCGCACGGATCAGTTAGAGCTAGCAGTCCCAACCGGGCTTTGGACACCTGTAACCACAGGCAGCGACTGTATCACGAAACGAAACAAGGCTGCTGGGCTCCAAAGAACGAGCATTTGGGGACAAAGTCGGTATGAGCCGATCGTACGGCCACCAGTGCGGATCTTTTTGGTATACTGAACCCCAGCAGATGGTCGTTCCGCTCGCTGGGATCTGTCTTGCCTTCTGGAGTCAACAATCACCAGATATGGCCTTGTGCGAGGATCTGCTTTGTTGTAACACAATCCAATGCCGACCAGCTACGGGCCTGGCTTATCGCTCTGCACCCGCTCTAGATAAACAGATGGGCATCGTTAAGAACAAAAACACAGAGCAAAGTAGTGTCTGCGGTTGCTCATTTCTGACATTGAAGAAGAATGCGGGTGTGACAGTGGTTTGCTCTGTGCCGTAGACCATTTTCTTAGAAGGAGGGGTGGAGGGGGGGAGAAGGGAGGCTCGCGCAGCCGCGCTTTTCTATCATTATCTGGCTCGGTGTCCCTACCTACGAAGGCCTCACGTCAAAACGATACTGGTTCACACATTATGAGCCCTGCTGGGATCAACAGGGTCCAGTTGACGGCTGAAGGGAATGCGGCCCGTCTGAATGCCAATGACCTCACATTGTGGTCAATCATTCGTTACCTAGATAAACAATTGATTTATATATTTGCTGGTTAATGGCAGTGGCTATGTTTGTGCTCTTTTCGTCCACATTTGTATAAGCTTATTATCCCCTCTTTTCCATCACCTAGCTGCATGTAAATTCTGAAGAGTGAGACGAATACGAGCACGATACGTAGTTCGCCCGAAATAGAACGTGATTATGCTAATACTACTGCGACATTCACAGAATGAATGCCATTGACGTAAAAAGCGTCAATGTATTGTTTTGTCCTCCGTTCCGTCACTCAATGAAGCTTTCTTTAAAAAGAATGAGCATTGAGCCGCTTTGGAAAGCCCTAAATCAGTTGTTTGAAGTAATTGTACGTTACTGCTGAATGATTGGCAGGGATGCTGAATCAGCACGATGAGTGTTCAGTGCCGCCTAACGTTGCGTTTTCCCTTGCCTAGTGATGTAAACATCAACCCCATGGGCCAGGCCTGTGACCATTCGTGACCTCTTGATGCTGACGTTTACCCCTACATGCTGATCAGGGATGGGAGGCCGGGTGGTGTGGAGACGACATGGCCATCACGTTCATCTGCTGGTGAATGCCGGCCTCGTAACGCTAAATCACCAAAGTTACAAGTAAATTGGCTCTGCTTCTGGAAATGCGTCTGACTGAGCGACTGTACTGGCTGTAGCTGTACTGGGCTGTAATTGGGTAATCTGGGTGACCGGGGAAGACTGTGACTGAGTGACCCGACCTAACTCTGATTGGTTGACTAGACCCTGTGGTGATTTGATGGCCTCGCCTGTACTAACCGGGTGACCTGGCTCAGCGGTGGCTGGGTGACAAGTCCTGTAGTAACTGGGTGACCCGGCCTAACTCTGGCTGAATGACCCGTCATTCCTCTGATTGGGTGGCCCGACCCTGCGGTGGTTCGATGACCCGACCTATCGGTGACTGGGTGAACCGGGCCCACAGCCACAAGGACACACAGCTGAATGGGGGCAGGATCCGGCGCCCGGCGGGCCGGCCAAAATAGACACTTGTCGCCGTAATGGCCGGCCCAGCGGACTTAGCCGCTTCATAAGTGGCGTCGGATCGCTGAGCCCTTACAGGCAGCCGCTGGCCGTTTGCCAAGCTAGGAATAGCCGGCTGGGGGGTATTATCCGCATACGTATGATGCTCAAAGTAGGCGATATTTTAAACTTGGAACTGTGTTTCATGGCTGGCGGCGACACGGGCTGTAGTTAAAATGGTCCGTCTTAAAGTTACCATCTCTGCCAGATTTCACTCTAGCGGGAAGCCAACAGCTGGCTGAAATAGAATGTGCACCATCTAATTAACAAATCGCGTTATTTGTGAATCTAATGAAGATGGAAGGCGAAGAAGTGCCTACTTGAATTAATTGGAGCAAGGAATTCATCAGCACGCAATTTGTAGAATTATGTTCCGTGCTGCGATTTTTTGCTTGGATTCTCCAAATATTACTTTTTCGACGAAAAAATCATATTTCACGATGTTTTGTTAATAAATTCACCTATCCCTCTTCCATCATAGCATTTTATGCTAACCCATCCAACACCTTGCCTGTTCCTTCAGATCCTTCGGACTGTACCGGCAGGGGTCTTCCGTCAGGGAGTGATAAAACAGGTGCGTTTTATCTTCTTCGCAAACGTAGTTTTGATGTGCAGTTGGACATTGTTCTACCTTCATCGACATTAGACACGCCTCTATGTTTATGAAAGTGAAAATAATTAAGACCCTAAATAAATGCGAGTTTAAGTCCTGACCTGATCTGCTTGCTCTCTTTGCGCCCTTCGGCCTGCGCCCTGACCTGCGCGCTGTGACCCGCGCCCTGACCTGTACCCTGCTCCCCGCGCCCTGACCTGCTCTCTTCACCCCGCTCCCCGCGCCCCGTACCCTGACTTGCTCTCTCTGCTCCCCGCTTCTCTGCGTGTTGACCTGGTCACTGCACCACCACCCTGACCTGCTGTTCTGTGACCTCTGGCCGCAGTGGACACCCGGCTGGAACGGACGCTGGTTCAGCAGCTGGCGGAGCTGCGCCAGCGCGTGCAGCACGCCGAAATGACCAACAGGGAGCGGCGGAAAGACGTGATGGTGCTCAACAGACAGCTGGACACCTACGGCGCCGCCGGTGAGTGAGAGCAGGGAGACGGGTGGGGATCGGGGCATAGCTGGGGTACGGGGACGAGGGCGGGGACAGTGAAGCGCCGTTCGGTGTCTTTTTATCAGCACGCTGTCGGTTTTCTCAATATGGTAGTTCGTTGCTGGCGTTTCTTGGGCTCTCATTGATGAATTATGAAACGCAAAGACTGCGTGATTTCGACTTATGAGGAGCCGAAAAACTAATAGTGGTTCGCCACTTACCACCACCACTTATACTAACACCATTTCTATTTTCTATCAGCAAGCTAGTAGCCTGCTTTATTAAAAAGACGGCGATCGAACAGCGTCCGGGAATGGGATAAGGATGGAGACAGAAACGAGGATAAGCCTAAGATCGGGGTGATCGGTGATTATGACGGTGACGGTGAGTCGTGGAGGACTGGAGGAGGACTCGCCTATGACCGGTGAATGTAGGGGCAGCTCTCTACCCCGAGGGGGGATAGAGGGTTACGGAGACGATCCATTGATAATGGATTGACCCAGCTAGGAACGAATCTGAGATGGGGAGTGACGGCGACAGTGATTGAGACGGAGAGGCGAGTGTCGGGACTGACGGAGACGGAGACGGAGACGGAGACGGAGACGGAGACGGAGACGGAGATGAGAGGGGAGGGGACGAAGATGGGTGGGGACGGAGGTGGCTGAATGGTCGGTCCGACTCGGTGGTGACTGGTGAGGTAAATGAAACATAGGAGAGGTTGTGCTGCCTCTAAGGCCTGTGGCGAAATTTGAAAATGAAAATAATTGTGCAGGTACGGGCGACCTGTAACTTCATCCCAGCTCGGTACTCCAGGGGGGGGGGGGGGCGGACTACGCCACGCACTAAGCTAATTCCGAGCCAACCGGCTGTTGCATAACCATTGAAAGTGTCTGGCAGGCATATGAATGCACCACACATGTGCGTACTTTTATTCAAAGTGCAGGAACCATTAGATTGGTCTATTGTTATTAGTGGCTGACTCAGCGTCTCTGTTTCCGGCCATCTGATTGTGTTGGCAAGCCACATGCATTGTGCGTGTGGCAATAAGTGGCATGCTTTTGGCAGGTCTTTATTCACTAATGATTTAAATTAGTTCAATATTTCGCAAGTTGAACTGTTATTTGGTAAAGCTCGGGTCACTATTTAAATATTTGGCATGGGTAAATGAATAAGCCTTGCAATAAATATTCCGCTTTTTAGTTGTATTTTGCATTTGAAAATTTAAATATCTTTTCTTCATTTTGACTTGCTATTTTCCCAAATATTTTTGTTTTATGCTAGTTTTCTTTCCATTGTCGTAGTGGTAGCTGCCTACATTTTCGTCAAGCGCTAATGTGGAGCAAGCGCAATGGCTTTGATTCCGTTGTTTTGTGCCGTCTGTGTCGCAATATGTTATCGTCCTGCATTTTCTGTTTCTACCGTTGTTTTTCCTTGTGCAGGAAAAAGCCACCATGCTCAATTAACTTAATCTGCCCTGTGTTTGCCATCATGTATCCAGTGTTTACCATCACCAAAGTGGTCGGTATTTGTAGGACAGGTGTGTCGTTGGGCGCTCGATACCCTGGGGATCGGCCCGCTGTGGGTCGGGGGGGGGGGGTCGTACGACGTGCGTGTGGAGGTATCCGGGTGTTGGGGGCGTGGTCCCCCTGTTGACCTTCAACCGCTGACTCGTTAGTTATTGGTGCTGATGGTGGTGATTGTAGGGGGGGGGCGTGAGAGCCGAGGGAGGGCGGGGCTGACGCCAGTGACCCGGGATCGACCAGGCTCCAGTCGACACGTCCCATGCGCTACTACCCAACCCGCCCTACAAATCCTGGCTTAGTACGAGCGCCTCTGACACGCCGTGGGTAGTGCACCACGAGTGCCTCCGACGCGGCGCAAACGGCGCGCCATGGTCGTCTCCGGCGCGCCGGAAATGGAGCTGGCCTGTACTAGCGCCGCTGGGGCTCGGCTGAGCCGCGCTCGATCGAGTGAGAGGAATAAAGCTGCCGCCCAGCCGAGCTCAGCTCCGAAATAAAACGGCGACGGGAGCGGGACGGCGCGGCTGTAACTTCAGCCGTGGCGCGTCAGCGCCCCCTCCCGTCCCACGTCCAAATGTAATTGCTTTTTATAGTTATTAACGAATTAAACCTCAGATCCTATCGAAGGGATACTCCTTAACGAAATTAAATGTTATTGGTGCCACACAATTACGGAAAAAGTGATACTCGTGTGGGCCATGGCACTGAGCTGTGCTATGTTATTGTCAACCATTGATCGATATGTCGGTACTATGTTGCACGGTGCTCGTCGTGATGTATTGAGGAATTGGAGTAGGTGTCAATCATAGTTGATTGCTACATTTCGGTAGGTGTCAATTGATGTATTGATGCATTGGAGTAGGTGCCAATCATAAGTAATTGCTACATTTCGGTAGTTGTCGTGCGTGTTTTATTGATGGCTTCAAACATGCGATTTTCATTTCCTTATGCTTATGCTGCTAGTCTTGGGGAGGATGGTGATAGTAAATTATGTGCTTATTTTATCATTTACTTAATGGGGAGGGTTTAATGTTAAATTGAGCACTGCTATTTATGGTAGCAACAACTTGTGATCAGTGTTTCAAAGAATGTTATCCGCGCGTTCTCCATCTCTGTTCCCATAAATGAATGTTTGAAATGGTCACTCTGAAGAAGCCACAAGAATGAAATGTCAGTCTCTTTTATATAAATTCTGTTTTCCTTCATTTTTCTAAGAATTTTGAGCAAAGTATTTCATCGATCTCACTATAGTTTTATAATTATCAATGAATTAAACCTGAGATCCCATCGAAGGGACGCTCTTTACTAAATGAATTGTTATTGGTACCACACAGTTACGGAAAAAGCGATACTACGTGTGGGCCATCACCTACCTACTGTGTGTCATCACCTACCTACTGTGTGTGTTGACACAATTATGAGCTACTTATCTGTCGTACCTGTCTGTCCCTTTTCCCAATGCCTTTCGACGAGTAGCTACGGACGACACGTATTGATTCTTCTCATAATCGTGGGATGGACTGTGGGTCCGTGTATATTGGCTGAATACAGATCGACTGAATACAAACGAATTGGGCGGGCGGGGCACTGCCACTGTATTGTAGTAATGCGAGGGGCGAGCCTGTTGTTGGCGTGTCGTCGTCATACATGCCGTGAGGCTATTGGCGCAATGGCGCGCATAGCTGGGTAGGTGTATGAATATGTCAGGGCTCACATTGTTTGGCGTTGGTAAAGTCGGGCATTTTTAATTTGTTTCCATTGGAGGTGTTATTTTAGTTTCTTTGATTCTGCATTATTTCGGTAAAAGTGAACCTTTGCGTGTAGCCTGACGGATTAGTTTGCCTACTGTGGCTGGTGCAGTAGGGTTGACATTGATCAGCGCTATGACGCTAGCCCATCTTACGTTGTTTGCTAGTGCGAGTGGCCCTTGCTCGTGTGTTCCTCCCTCATTCATCCCGATGCGTCAGCCCGCCGTCATACGCAATCATATCCGCTGTCGCTGTGCCAACATTGCCAATCTCCTCCCTCAGCTGTGAAAGCGCCGTCCCAGCAGCAGCAGCGGCAGCAGGAGGAGGGACCTCCAGTGCTACCTCCGTCGCAGCAGCAGCTGGCGCAGCTCGCGCCGCCACATGAGCTGAACGACACGACGACCCCGCGAGGTCGGACGGTGCCCGGAGCGCTGCCAGCAGCTGTTTCCGGGGTGCCGCTCACTCATCTGCAGGAGATCAACAGCGATATGGAGGTAGGCAAGCTTGATGTGACACGGGAAGTGCACGATTATAGGACGCGGTGCGGCACTTCTGGGACTTGTCTTAAAATTTAAGCGACTTCCTGTAACATCAATAATTCAAGCTGGCATTCACAGTACCTACTTGTTATGGCCGTGACACCGTCAGCATTTTCCGAAACTTCCAGCAGGCACGTACAGCCCACCGCTAAAGTAATGTAGGGTTTTACCAATCTCAACGATTGGCTTTGACTGGCGATTGTTTAATGCGGAGTGATCGAAAAGAAGATGTCAATAGCTAAAGTTGCAGCTGCAAGGGTGACGATACATATAAGCTACATTCAAAGTTTCATTGTAGTCTGGCTAATCGTTCCTAAGCTTCAGAAGCAGAACATACCCATGACTGAAACCCCACATTACTTCTGCTGTGGACTGTACCTAGGATTTGGCCAAGGGGGGGGGGGGGTGGTGGAGGGAACGGAGGAATCCCGGGGGCCTCCCCTCTACAGAGGGCCTCCTTTCTATTGAGAGCCTCTTCTCTAAAGGGGCATCCTCACTACAGAGGACTTCCTACCTACAGAGGGCCTCCTCTCTACTGAGGAGTTAGATGGACCCTAGCGGTCAGACACAGACACTAGCGGCTATTTACAGGAGGCCCAGAAGGACCCTAGTTGTCATGCTGGTCAGAGGGCTCTGATTGTCCTGACGCGATTTTTGGGATTTCCGTGAATTTCGTTCGCCTCGGACGTGATTTTGGCCAACGTAGGCCTTCGGCCCGCGGGGGCCCTGATTCCATCCGGAAGCCCTGAAAACCCCAAGGGGGGAGGCGAGGCGCCCCGTCCGCCGTCTCCCGCCCTGGGTACGTCCCTGACTCCCAGTATTGATGAAATATCGCAGGATGGGGATTTTCAATGTTGAGATAGAAGTGGAAAGTACATGTATGTATTTTGTGGAAAGTGGAAGTTTAAGTGCGAAGTGTATGTATTTTTATTGGATCTCGCTCTTTATCCAAATTGATAGATTGTGTTATACTGCTGCCCGCTCCATATTTCTCCTGACAACTATCCTGTCGGCTCTCACCCAGCCTCTAACCGCTCACCTCTGACCCCACCAGGTGCCCGGTCTTCTCACCTACCTACCGCACCTGCTGGGCCGGCCCGACGCGCTGACACCGGCGCTACACGTCAGTCAGGGTCGGCGGGACGTGACTGTGGTCATGGGACTGCCCACAGTCAAACGTGAGGTGCAAAACTACCTCATATCGACACTGAAAAACCTCATCGACTCTATGTCTGAGTCGGAGAGGCTGGAGACGCTCATTGTTGTCTTCATTGCCGAGAGTGAGTGAGTGAGTGAGTGAGTGAGTGAGTGAGTGAGTGAGTGAGTGAGTGAGTGAGTGAGTGAGTGGTGAGTGAGTGAGTGAGTGAGTGAGTGAGTGAGTGAGGAGTGAGTGAGTGAGTGAGTGAGTGAGTGAGTGAGTGAGTGAGTGAGTGAGTGAGTGAGTGAGTGAGTGAGTGAGTGAGTGAGTGAGTGAGTGAGTGAATCAGTCGAAATTTTTCTGAAAGTTTTAGTAGGCTTTGCAATGTGCTGAAGTCAATACCATATTTTTTTTTTTACCTCGTTTATTTCCCAGGCGTGATGCACTGCTCACCTAAAAGCCTTTTTTGCGGCACTTTGTTAAATTGATTGATGTTTGGTTCTCGTGCCGTTTTCTGTCCCCAGTGACCAAGTAGTTCCACAGCATTGCTGTCAGAATGCGACAACATACGTCATTTGCGTTGTACATTTGCGTGACAAACGTCGGCCTTTTGCCTGTAAATAACCATAAAGCTACATTGCTGAGCACGCAACCTCAAGGCTAAAGGCTCCCTGTCATGCGCCGCACCCGGGCCCGCTGCCCTTCTGTTGGTCTGTTTCTATGACGCTTGGATTAAAGTCCTGTAATTTTAGTGTGAGATGTGTGTTGGCGCGTTGTCATGGTTTCCTGCGTGTTGAACACAAGCTGGGTGGGGGACTGATAAACTATGAATTTCCAATCTGAAGCGTCCTGTATCGCCGGCTCGTAATGCCGCTATCTTGTTTCAGAAATTCGTAATAAGTCTGGCTAGAATGAGCCGTTCTGCAGTCGCTTCCTGACAACCATTGTTTCTTTTTCTTTGATTGTGATGTTTTTAGCATTGGTGTCCATAGCTACGCCATAGCTGAACCTTGGGTCGTGACTATATTTTTTCAGCGACGTTCCGAGTGTCGCCGTTGCTATTCTATCGCGTTGTGAAGCGTTTCCCGTCTGTCCGTCCCCTCCACTCCACTGCTTGCATCTAATCTGTTTTCGTTCCCTCAGACGGATGCGGAGTACTGCAGCCGGACGGCACAGGAAATCCAGGACAAGTGAGTGATCACGATAGGCCAACTCTCGGCGTTACACTCAGGGTTCTGTGGCTGTTTGGGAGTGATGAGGTCGGACGTGACTGCTGCGTCGGGCCGGTAGGGAGGCGGGCGTGTTTGGGATACGGTGGTTTACCGCTTGTTTGATTGGCGGGCCTCGCGTGCAGTGCCGTCACACCACCTGGGAAGTTTGTTGTATCGACCCGTGCTGGCCGTAGGCCGGATGCGGCATCACCTGTGCCAAACAGCCGGGCTCGACGCCATCCGATTTCTCGGAGCTCGTCCCTCATCCTTGTTCCGGCTGCTGAAAACCCTCCTCTGTTTTGGTACGTCGCTAGTGCCGCAATACCCCTCACTTCGGTATTATTCCTACATTACCATTACGACAGTCTACCCCACCAGCGTCTGACGTGGGCACTGGATAGAACAGCGCCCCGATTGTTCTATGAATGGCCCTGCTCGACCCGTTCCATCAGCCGCCACTACGCTGAGGGACGGCACTGCTGTGTCAATGAGCACCTGCACGAAGCTGTTAGCACCTGCCGGCGATGGTAGTTCCCTCTGAATGAGTTCGCAGCTCTGGCACCTGGTTTTTGGTCGATGAAAGTCCGCAAAGCTTAAACACCTGCAAGAGGTTTAGCGCGGCAGTGAAGCGGCCGGCGTTTGCGGAATTGATGTGAACCAAACTGAAGCGGCGAGCAAGTCTTTTGATTGATGTGGGCGTGGGGGAACTTTACATTTTGGATAACGGGACAGGATGAATGGAACAGTTTCCGATGTTCGTGCATTGTCAAAAGGGTTGTCGAGGTGACTAGAGCAGTGCTTATAGTTCCTTGTTTTCGATACAACGGCGCTGATGAAGTCGTAGAGACGAAACCGGTACGCCATTCATGTAATTGTTTTTTGATAATTGTATCGTGAATTTCATAAGGTACTCTCAATACAATAGAGCAGTGCTAAATGTTTGCCTCGGTTGTATGCATGCAAG
This sequence comes from Amphibalanus amphitrite, assembly GCF_019059575.1. NCBI lineage: Eukaryota > Metazoa > Arthropoda > Thecostraca > Balanomorpha > Balanidae > Amphibalanus > Amphibalanus amphitrite. The sequence goes on from NW_024881962.1 coordinate 26,584, forward strand.
TTGAAACAATGGTGGTAGTGGTATTAATTTTACAACTCCCTCCTGCAGTTTGTCCGTCGCTGTCATGTGCTAGAATATGAACGATGGTATGATAAAACGGCGGTGTTTGTGTTTTAGTAACACGTAAAGAATCTGATTAATCTTGCTAGGAATGACGCTTGTCACGGTGTTATACGCTGGTTTACCTTTAGCCATGAAATTTGTAGCAATTACATCCGTTATGGCGGAAATCCTCATCAGTGTATGTGGGAAATTTAGTGATCGAGCAGTCCTTTGTACCGGACAGTTTTATGCTGATCCACTGCGATAACTAGTGCATTCATCGCTCCTATACCGTGAAAAGGCAACTTAGGGATTGAGTGTTGTGTATGACATCACCGTTAGAAAGTACCCTAACGTGCAGTCGGTCGCGCATTCAGTCACATGTGGGAGGCTATTGATCATGCAAGTCCGCTGCTAGCCTACTTCGTGCCACTCAGCATTTTTGCCCCACGAAAGTTTTGTATTCCCTATAGAACCCTATGGAAATGTTCCGTTTGCACACATGGTTGCCATGCAACAGATTGCGCGTGTGTTGCAACGTTTTGTCTATAGGCCTACTGGACCGTAGTCTTTGACCTTTTTTCTGCACTGCCGGTGTTTTCATTGAAGGCCGGTGCTTTGAACGTCCATGGTATGTTTTCATCGCTGGCGCTGGAACACTCGGCCACCGAGAAGGCGGTCGCTGAGCTGGTGTGTCGGTAATCGCTGCTGACCCGGCGCTACGTCCCGCCCCCTCCCTCCATCCCCCTCCCCCCGGTCGGCGGCCCGCTCGCAGTCCCCATCAGCACAGTACAGGGGCGGGCCGCCACAGCGGTAATAACACGGCTCCCACGGCATTTTTATGGACGGCGAGCCGCCGGCTGCCGGACGTCCTGCTCGTGAATTGGGCCCGTGAGCTGACGCCGATCGTGACCGGCGCTCGTGGTCGTGAGCTCGTGACCCGGGGTCAGGATTGGAGTGGCTTAGGGTCACGGGAGGTTGATGAGCAGACCTCAGACCGGAAGACTGGGTTAGTAATATTCCTGCCAGCTGGTCGAAAAGGCCTATGCCTATCGGTTGAGTTGGCTGGTCGAGGGTGAATTGACAGCATGCGTTCTGCATGTAATGCCGGTCGGAGAATTCAGTGCTCAGTGCTTGAGGACTGTTTGATCACAGGGCTCAGGTTGTTGTGACGGGCCCGGATGGCTGACAGTGCGTGTTTTTGGTGGGTGCTATCGAACGCCATACAGTATGCGGGTGACTCTGCTCGACGATGGTCTATAATTTGCGTGTGTACTGTGCTGACCCAGTTTGGTCGAGGTCAATAAGCCAAACAGAATATGTTGCCAGTACCGCCCATTTTGTCCTTCCCCTTTTTACAGAATGGTCGCTCCTTTCCGACCATTCCTATGTGTTGACTGTCGTTACACCAATCATTCCCCATAGATTCCTCCCTTGCTGTCTTTCGGTCACTATCCCCAGTCAACTATTCCTACTGATCTTCCCTTCGACCATCCCTTGTTCCTTGACGGACGGTCCCAACCTCCTTTTTTGTTTTTGCTTGCGATTTCGCTCGGTTATTTTAGAAACTTGTCGTTTCCCCGGCAGGTTTCCGGCCGAGGTAAAGTCGGGTCTGGTGGACATCATCTCCCCGTCTGCCGAGTACTACCCGCCCCGGGACTCTCTGCGCCGCACACTGGACGATCCGCTGGAGCGCGTCCAGTGGCGCACCAAGCAGAACCTCGACTTCGCCTTCCTGATGATGTACTGCCGGCCGCGCGGCGTGTTTTACGTCCAGTTGGAGGATGACATCATGACCAAACCCGGGTGAGTGGGGCGCGGGGAGGGACCGTGAGGTGTGGTCTTGGTGTGATCTTCAGCTGGACGACGTCATGACCAAACTTGGGTGAGCGGGGAGGAGCTGGGACCATGAGCTGTAGAGGGTAGGTTGGATGACGTCATGACCAAACCCGGGTGAGTGGGCGGGGGACTGTGGACAGTGGAGGGTGAGGCTGGATGTTAAGTGAAGTGTGTCGGCGTGAGTAAGCTCGCCCACAACAAACTTGCTTTGTATACATAGAGCTCATTCAATGTTTTTCCTACTCGCATACTAGCTGTCAATTTGTATTTTGAACAATTCTAGATGCGATTGAGTGGAGCTTACTATTTGACATTTTGGCAATGTTCTGACCATGTTTTTCCCCACAGTTATGTAACAAAAATGAAGGAATTCGCTCTTCAAAAGATCTCAGAAAAGAAAGACTGGCTTCTTCTGGACTTCTGTCAACTTGGTTTTATTGGTAAGTTTGGCTCTCGCTTGGTGGCTTCCAGCTACCTATGCCTTGAATTGGATGACACTAGTGGACCGATACTCTGTTAAGTCTTGCACTTAACTAGGCTCGGCTCCCTATTGCGTTGCTTTGCCTTTTTGTCCGTACGACTGCTGTTATGCAACCGCTGCTTGTATGGCACACCTTAGGAAATCGGCTACCTCCAACTGTGTTCTTAACACTATTGGGGGCTGACTTCCGAAGCAGTGACTGATTCGCTATGACTGATTTATGAGTGTCGGACGTTAAATACTGTACTCCACTTCGCGTGACAATCGCAATCAAGGCGATACATTGCTATCCAGCTATCATTCAACTGGCTGGCGTCATGGCCAATGATTGTTTCCATGGTGAAAATATTGGACCTGTTATGTTCTGCTAGTGTTAAACGGTATCCCATTTGTAATGGTATTTGTATTTCGGTTATCGGACGGAGAGTCGATCTGACACTCTTCCTCTTCCTGCTGCATCCATCCTCTCAACCATCCATCTCCCTGATGCAGTTGCTTTATTAGTTAAACAATATGTTAGTTAAAAAAGTCACATCCAGCTTCCTCTATAGCTTTGCATTCAAATTGCCAACGAGTTCGTACTATCGGGAAAAGCCGGTGCCCGCTCCGCTGTTATGTGGACTGTTCGTACCACTGCCGTTCAATCCGCTTCCGCCTTCCTCCCTCCTTCCCCTCTCCCTCTCCCTCCCTTCTCTCCTCTCCTCTCTCTCCTCTCTCTCTCTCTCCTATCCCTCTCCCTCTCTCTCTCCTCCCTCTCTCTCTCTCTCTCCTCTCCTCTCTCTCCTCCCTCCTTCTCCCTCTCCCTCTCCCTCCCTCTCCCTCTCTCTTCTCTCCTCTCTCTTCTCTCTCTCTCTCTCTCTCTCTCTCTCTCTCTCTCTCTTCGTTCGTTTACCGCCTGACACGTGAACCACCGAGCTGCGTGTCACTCCTGTCAGAGCCGTCAGAGCTGTGATGGGCGCGGCTGGGACTGGGGTGACTGTTGAAGGTGGGGCAGGCACGCTGCCATATGTGTCAATGCCGATGGTTTTGACGGATAGATTTGGCGCTACACGGAAATACAAGGGGTGCGTTTTGTAGATGTAAACTAATTTAGTCTTCTTAGTGCTTGTGCAAGGAGCATTTGTATTTTAAAATACTTTGTGAATGACCTCTCCTTGAAATTGTATGTAAGGTAGGACATGTATTTTACCATAGATTGATCCAAATAATTTTTGAATTATGAAGTTTGAATGTGATTTGACAAAGATCCGTGATCGAAAACTCATCATTTCTGTATTTGACTTTTTGTAAAATATATCATACCTAACATACAATTTCAAGGGAAGGTCATTCACAAAGTATTGTTAACTAGGTAATTGAGTTGTAATTGAGAAGTGCAGAAGTATTGCAGAAGTAATGGTGGCTTAGTAGTAGGTGAAAAAGACAATAGTAGGTGCGCCTGTAAATACAAATGAACTAGCAAGGGCTCATTGAATAGAATAGATAAGGGTTACCCGCGTGCTCCGCAACGCGAAGGGGGGATTTTTGACCTGTGGGTATTGGGTTCGTCTGTGTCGATTTGGTTGGTATCCACTTCGTTCGATTGCTTTTTGACGGCCAAGCATTTTGTAAGAAAACAAAAAGATACATCGCATCGAGGTGCCCGTGTCGTATTATCATGCGTTCTACTTTAGAATGATTCGAAAACTGGCGTGAAATCTTTTGAGGGCCATCGCAGGGTATGGCCATCGATGAATTTCGCTAAAAATGGCAATGTAATGGTTTGGAACATTTACATTTTTAAGAATACTGTTGCCCGTCATGCAAAAATGAAGAGTGAATATTGGACAGAATTGAATGCTCTTTCCAACGGTGCCATTTTTAATTGCCAGAGATATCAGATCATGGAGCAAAACCCGTGTGATTAATACAGTGACACAAAATTGACAAACACCATTTTCTCCCGTGATTTGCACCACCTTGATTTGGATCAATCAGCTTTTCACAATTTTTATATGAGAGGCGGTACATTTCTCTTGCCAACAGGCGCTGTTCCAATTTGCTCCGTTTAACGGTCACCTAAAAATAAAATCAATTCCAAAATCCTTCAAAAACCGCATTTTTTCAACAAAAGTGCCCTCCCCCGGTGCACGTGGCGCGTGCCATCCCCTGCACCGCACACCATTCAATAGCCCGTTCAATTCTGTACACGATGCTGTTTTCCCAGTGCCGATCGGACCCCTGGTCTCCAAGAAATCGCACCTGGACCGGACCCGTGTCGGCCAAAATTAGCCGTTTTCGCCCGATTTTGCAAGCCGATTTATACATGTAAAGTCTATGACGCAAATTTGCACTTTTTGAGCACGCGCCACACGCTCACTATCAATCCGATCGAGCTGAGACCCCTCAAAGGCACGTCGCGCATCCTTGATCTATAAGTTGTGCAAATTTCACCGGGCTAGGTGCAACGGTCTGGCCTGTAGTCCACGCAAAGCACCACCAAGTCGGGACCTCGGTAACGGACAGACGCACCCTCCTCAAATAGTAATATAGATGCAGTGCAATTAAGGTGAAGCAACGCGCCGATAATGCGTAGCATGGCGAATCACTCAGTTTTATCTGTTTTATGTGACCGGTAAAGGCGGCCGCACACTAGGCCATTCGGCGGGCGACATTCCGCAAAAACGCAATTCCGTAGCGACATTACGCTTTCGTGGACGCCGAATCAGCTGCCGAAACGACAAAATTACCAGCCGACCGGCTGCCAGCCAGCTGTCCGCGGGTAGAGTGCGCATGCGCGCGGACAGCCGCGGAGTTGCGGAAAAAGCTGGACCGGTTCAGCTTTTTCCGCGGCGACGCCGCGGACACCCGAAATTGTGGAACTTAAAACTCACCAACTATTGATGGAGCAGCCGAGAAATAGATTTACTTGATGAAGTATCGTAGCGGCACTTCTTTCCCCATATTAGATTGTTTTATACACTTCATTGGTTATTCTAATAGCAGGTTGCTTGTGCCTCTCCACAATTGTCTTTAGGTTTCTTGCATTTGTCGACAAACACGGTTGTTTACATTAATCACGAGCTTTATTTTTTTGCAACTTCCTCCAGAAATTATGTCAAATTAATAGATATTCAAAACTTTATTGTACAGAAACATAGCATAATCGCATTAAATAAGCAAATATTGTATTTGCTTAAATGTTTTTAGTTTGCATTCGTTTATATTTATCATAAAATATCTCACATAAAGTTCCTGAAAATACTAAGTAGAAAATCGCACCGCCGAATGGTCCTGCTGAGAACAAGCGGAAAGCCGCTGTAGGAATGTCGCCCGCGACATTCCGCTTTTGCGGAATCTCGCCCGCCGAATGGCCCAGTGTGCGGCCGCCTTAAATGATGTTTAGATGTTTTGCTCGGTCGACATCTACATCTCTACCGCTAGGCCTATTGGGCTAGATGTAGAGACATGCCATTCAGATATCGACACCCTAATGTTTATCTTTTCTTTTCAGGGAAACTATTCAAGACCGTGGACCTGTTGCCTCTTATTCATTTTCTGGTGATGTTCAACAACGACAAGCCCTCAGACTGGCTGCTGCTTAACCTCGTGCACACCAAGGTGTGCCGCTTCGACAAAAGTGCTGTAAGTGGTCGTATGCCGTTGCCCCTCTGGCCAGTTTTGCACTGTAGCAGTTCAGTAATTCGGCGAAGTGTGTCTGCCCGCATGACGCTGGCTGGAAGTATGCGAGGTCTTTGGCATCACGCTATGGAAATAGGTATCATCTGGCACCACGATTTAGTGAATGTTTCGCAATTGTGGGCATGCATGTTATTGATCACTTAATTGCTTTTTGACTATACTGGTTCGTATAGCGGTGTGGACATATAACTGTCCATTTTTCTTTACTGGGAGTTATCGTCTTCTGTGCAAAAGGCAGTCATTACTGTCCTTTCGCTATTCCTAACTTGCCGCGCCAACCGTCAGTTCGCATGACCCCATCATGACCCCATGTTGTGCAAGCTCCGAGCTCGCTGACACGCGTCCTGCAGTACGTGGACCTGGGTCGTTTGTCGTCCGTAGAATAGCCTCGCCCTATTGACCGTGCCCGCGGTATGGCGCTGGTTCAGACTGCCACTACCATGGCCTCTGAGGCCCCTGGTCGCGTCGGGCGGCCCGCCGAATATCCATCGACCTGGCTGTCCATGCGGCCGCCTCTGCCTCGTTATTCGAACGGATCGTGTGTGATGATCCTCATAACAAAACTATGGTCGACGAGCGATCGCTGTCGGTAAATGGACCCGCGTTATGTATTCATAACGCCTCTTCTACTGAGCGACGTATGAAAGCGTGGGGCGGTCGGACAGCCATTCGATGGTCGCGCAAATAGCAGTGTCGTCACTGACCGCTGGCACGAATGGGGACATTAATTTCTTATATGTCTGTGACCGCCAGCAATTGCATTTGTTTATGGTAGTTGTTGAGGCCGATAAATAACAATCCTGAATGTGTGGCATCGCGATGGCTTGGCGGGCTTCATTGAAAAAGGCTGATGGCATTGTGGCTTGTGTGTTGTTGGATTTTTCGGATGCTTGCGCTTGAGCTCGTAGGCTATCAAGCGCCTTGATACGAGGCATCCATGCTTTCTTTTAAGCTGTTGTGTGAATGCAAACTGATGTGTTTACGGTTTTGTTTTACAGAAGAAATGTAAGGAGGAAAAGGACAAGGTTTGGCTGCATTACAAACCGTCGCTGTTCCAGCACATTGGTACCCACTCGTCGCTCAAGGGCAAGGTGCAGAAGCTAAAGGTACGTACGCAGACATTCGCGACTAACTCTCCGATGCATGGCTCCGCTGTACTATGGGTCCGTCCTGGCTTCTGGTGCGCCTGCTGTCCTATCCGGTATTTGTGTAACACGGTAAAGTCACGGATGCTGATGATAATGATGATGATTTGTAGTGACAGGGCGCACCAGCAACGAGGCTAAGTCGCAAGGTTACGAGGGAGTGGTATAGGTCAGTGACCAGCTACTGTCGTGATTTTGCACCATTCCGTGGTGTTGATACCGAGTATGTCGAGGCGGCCGAGGCGGGCACTCAGCAGCACTGAACAGGCTCAATGCTGATGAAAATGGAGCGGGGTTACGTGCCCGACAGGGAATGTTTCGACGCTAGCTGCTTTATGGTATGCTTAAGTCGTGTTAACGTTGATGAATTAGGTCGCTGTTGATGAAAAAGCGCCTTCTTATCAGGTCACGGAACACAGTGTCCTCAAGTCATAGCGCGTAACCAGAGAGCCAGCCTGTTTGTTCACGCTATTTTGCGTGCAAGTTTCGTGATGTATGCAACCATCACAACAATTTGAATTAAGTGAAATTGAGTCCAATAGTTAGTCTGGAGAACATGCGCCTTCGAGAATGATGTCGCACTGAATTTATCCCGTGGTATCGACTGGCTCGAAGCTGGCACGGGGCGCGAGGACAAATTCGCTGTGTTTGCCAACTTTAGCTGCAGCTTGGCGTTTATCCCGATCCAACATCTCCCCGAGCCTGCCCTAGGAACTCCACACGGCAGTGACCTGGCCTTAGAACAGTGGTCTGGCATGCAGACTGACAGGGGGCGGGGTGGCAGCGCCGGTTTAGGTCCCTGGCCCATCAGTGTGATGGGGTGCTCGCGTGTCGTGGTCAGGGCGGGCTCGTAGGCACGATATTCCCTGGGGAAGACGGACCGGCCCCGCAGCTGCCACTTCGATGTACATTTGGTACGTACCGAGGCCAAGGTGGCTGTTTTGCGAGGGCTGCGTTGCCCGATGAACATTGCCGGATGAGTGGAAGCTGGCCATAGTGACACCCCTATTCAAATCAGGTGATGCGACTGATGTTAACTGTTTTCGCCCCGTGTCGGTTCTGCCAACGGTGTCCAAACTGGCGGAGCGGGTGGTATGTAATCAACTGGTGGAATATCTTACATTGCATAATGTTATTTGTCCGGAGCAACATGGCTTCCGTAGGGGTCACTCCACGGAGTCTGCTATGCTCGACGCTGTCCAATTCATAATATCGGAAACTGACAAGGGGAAAGTGGTGTCAAATATTGCGGCCGATATCTCCAAAGCCTTTGACAGCGTCGAGCATGGCAGACTCATGGATAAACTAGGTTGGCACGGTGTGGATGGGCACTGGTTTTCCGACTGGCTTGACGGTAGGCGTCAGATAGTAAAAGGGGGGTCACACCTCCTTCCTGTCACCCATGGCGTGGTACAGGGGAGCACTTTGGGAGCAATCTTGTTCTCGTTATTCACTAATGATGTCGCTTCCCATGTCGTTTGCGATAAAATTGTAATGTATGCCGATGACTCGCAATTTCTCAACAGTTTCAACAAAAACGATATGAATAGTCATAAACACAAAGTGGAGGATATGCTCTCCATCGTTCAGAACTGGTATGACCAAAACGGACTTAAAATTAATCCGGCTAAAACCGAAATGATACTTTTTGGCATGCCAAAACAAGGCATTGGTGGCGACATTATGGTGAACTTTGCTGGTGCGCAGGTGCGGCCAGCAATCAAGATGAAAGTGTTAGGCGTCACATTGGACCCCGAGCTGAAGTGGGAGGACCATGTCTCGATGGTGATCCGGAGATCATACGCAACTTTGGCAGGGCTGGCGAAATTTTCCCATTCTTTACCCACCGCAGTTAAAAAGTTCATTGTTGAGGCTCTGGTCTTCCCACATATAGCGTATTGCCTTACTGTTTGGGGTGGGTGCAGGGATGTCCAGCGGAAACGAGTCCAGAAGGTGCTGAATCATGCTGCCCAAATCACTACCTCATCACGGCGCAACGTGCACGTCACACCGTTGTTCGCTGAGCTTAATTGGCAAAAGTTAGACAAACTTATTGTGGAAAAGGATATTCTCACGATTCATAAGATTCTAAAAGACGGAACTTATTCCGCAAATCTAAAAACTCTTGTCGAGTCCCGCGCAGACATATCAGCACGCAGCACCCGGGCCGTTGAAGCTGGGCAGCTCCAGCTACCCAAGGTGCGCACTGAACGTGCCCGGCGCTTCTTTACCTACCGCGCCGTGGCTAGCTGGAATGGAGCGCCACCAGCTGTCCGGGAGGCGCCGACCGTTAGGCAGTGCAGGAAGAATATCAGAGAGAATGCGTTAGTGTGATAGTTTGTGCAATGTTTATATCTTAGGTGTCATTGTTCGTTCGCCTTTTAGGTCGTTTAGTACCGCTCCATTTACTGTCATCTTTTACATATATTTCATGTACCTATTGGATGGTGATTTAGCTTACCTCAACATTTTATAGATGCTGTTATCGTGGTATTTTAATATTCTTATCGTGTTCTTGTATTTTACTTTTCTTTTTGTCTTTTTATCTATGCCCGAGATGTGAGATGATTTTCATGTATACTGACACTACAACGTAAAAGCCACTACGTGGATGTTGTAACGAGCCTAAATAAATAAATAAATAAATGCGTTCATATATGATTTATTAGGTGGCGCCGTGTTTGGGTAATTCCTGCACCTTGGCCCGCTGTGGATTTGTAAGTACGGATTTCCTGCTCTTGAGGGGGTCTTTAGCTACTGTAGCACGCACGGTTAGTGCAATATTTCTAATTGGGTGCTATGGAAATGCTGTTGTTATGGAAACTTTGTGCGTTTTCTTATATCCCTGTGCTTCAGGGTGCCTTTATTTAGCATTTTGGACGCGTGAAACACAAATATTAAAGGTAGTGTGCCAGCTTTCTTGGACCGTATGGAGTTAATGGCCCAGATAAGGAGAACCGGATTTTTAGAACTTATCCATACCTTCAAAACTCATGGAAACGTCTTAAATTCTTCAAATTTTGAGTACCCCAGTGCGAAATTCGCCCCGACGGGTTGTCGGTCGTACCCCAACCACATTTCACACCACTATGAACAATAAATGCACACACTGAAATCGCTATTACCGATATGCTCATCCAATCAAGTTTCGATAAACCCGTTCATCATCATCTCCTGCGGTTTCGAACACGCCTGTTAGGTGGCTTCTGATGCTCGTCGAGGTCGGAATTTCCAAATACGCGTGGTGCGTCGGGCCGCGCGCTCTGACTTCGGCCAAGAAAAATGCGTCAGCTGATCATTGTCATTTCTGCCACTTGCGTGTGGTGAAATGGGGTCATAACTTATAAGACGGCTTTTTCATATCAATTATTTTACATAAAATCATATTTCAAACCATAAATAATGTTCGACAGCCAAATAAAAGAAACAATACCAATACGGGCTTACAGTTTAAGGCTCGACATTGTGTTGTCTACGATTAGACAGCTGATAACTCATTCCCGTACGTCGTATGGTCGTAACACTATAATGACCTTTGCTTATTGTCACAAGTGCGCCGCATTCGCGATTGTTGCCCGACGCCTGTTTGCAGGTGAGCCCACTACAGTTGTTATACATATCTAAAAACCGAAAAACTTTTAGGCGAAAAAGGCACTATTCCAGGCCCATTTTTGATTTTTTTTGCGATATTAGGTAAAAACAGAAGCTTCTTATCCTAGGAAAAATAAAATGGGAAATCTTTCAAAGGTGGCACACTACCTTTAATTGTTAATGTTCTCCGCCTAACCTATGCAATAGCCAGTTGAATGAATAACTGTTTACTAATATAGTGATCGAACAACTTAACGCTACATAGGGCACGCGCTCAGGCACGCGGCTGTGCAGAGCCCCTGAAAATACATCCATGCACGTTATAAGCTGTGAACCGTTCCAGCTTAGCTTGGTAGCTGTGTATATAACAACTGCCGGTCCTAGTCTCTGCCTCATACCGCTTGGCTGACCGCTGGTGACCCGCTGACCCGGCGTGACCCCAGGACCGGTCGGGTCCGGCCGCGCCGCCGCCGCTGTCCGCCTCCGAACAGCTGCTCCACCTCAGAATGCTCCAGCGCAGGTCCCGCGCCCGAGAAACGGTGCGGTCCCTCCTGTCTGGCTTGCTTTTGCTGTGTGCTGCTTTGTGATGATTCGCCTGCTCACGCTCTGAATGCTGTGTGATGACGTGCGAGGTGGTCCAAATATCGGTCCTTGCGATGACCCACGTATGATGAACGGTGTGGTGACTTGTGTGTCTTCAAAAACTGAGTGAAACTGAGTGCACACTCAAGTAGTCGTAAGGGTGGCTCTGTTTCTGTGCACCTTTGCACTCATATTCCTCACAAAATGATATTATATTTCTGCACAGAAGAGAAAGCTGTATTTTTTACTGCACATAACTCGTTCACCTTCAGCTTTAACGTTCCATGATAAGGTCGACTGACTGCTGGCCCCGAACGTGTAGTTTTGATATTCTACTCACATATTGTCTCAGAGTGATGTTTGACCGCATTGCTGTGTGTTACCTATTTTTATGAACGCGTACTTCTGATTGGTTTGCGGTTTTATATTCAGCACAAAGGCTGTTGCTAGTTGTGTTGCCAAGCAACGCGACCATCACTGACACTGGATACCGGCAACATTGTAATCCAATGGTTCTCGATCCCTGTATAACGTCAACTGTTTTTGATTGGTTGTCATGGTAACCAGAGACGCGTGGCTGGTAAGCAGCTCGGTCAGTAACTGATGAAACTGTCGCACTCGAATTATTGCTGGCCGGTTGGTATTCACCGACGAATGAAGAGCAGAGAGGTCACGGGACCATGCTCCCCATGTTCATGCCAAACTTGTATCAAAATTGTGGATATTAACGTCCCTTTCTGTGGCATGAAAAGGTTGACCTTAAACCTGTGTATAAAAAGAAGAACTTATCCAGAATATCCAGATTATATTGTCAATCTGATGTATTTTCGCCATCAGCCTGCTGAATTGTGAAGAATGGCTCAAAAGAAAATGCCAGGGATATGAAGGAAGCTGGTTACCGATGACTGAACTTACCGAATGCGCACCATTTTATTCAAAGCCGTGCTGTTCGTTGCTGATATGCTTAAAACGCTTTCACACCGACAGACTTACATATGCGGTGGCTTAGCGTAACCACTTATACCTCATTTCGACCACAATTTGCGCCATGTTTGAAAAGCAAGGCACGCCAAAATTGACGATTTGAGTGACGCCTTTTTAGCTTTAATTATGCACAACTCTGGTAACGACCAGCAAATTAAGTGTGTGGTCGCTACTAAGGTGTATTCTAAGCCGTAATGCGTGAACTTAGTGCTACCACGGCCCTACTTACTCACATTAGATGACACCAACTTGTCAACCTATATGCTGCTGCGTGGACATTTGCCCATCGATTTTACTGCTGCGTGGACATTTGCCTATCGATTTGAATAGGTATGCTGCTGACTCACTTTTTATATGCATAGCTTCTTGTGCATACATGGTTCCACGTCTTTCAGCGTCGCTCCAATGACCTAATGGCAAGCCTTGCACAGCGGGTTCGAGGGCCTTGTACACCTTGCCATACCGACTACCGAGCCACGCCGTGCCGACCGTGCCGTGTTTTAGGTATTCCCAAGGCGGTATTCCAAAACGCCCGCGCACGGGTGTCGCTGCGCACTGGACGTGCCACTCAATAGCTGCCGTTGGTGGATGTCAGGGTTACATTTAAACGAGCTGCTGCCGCGCCGGCCGAATTGCCGGCTCACATGCTCACGCTTTATAGCTTTTAAGTGTCCTAGTGCCCGATGGGAGGTTTCCTTCACTCAGTGTGCTGGGTATTTTTGTCGGGGTTAACCCTCGCCGGACCTATTGGTTTTCTACATACGCGCCGGCCGGGGGGGGTACGACCCCCTCGCCGTTTCGCCCCTGGTGGAGCTAACGCGTCGCGGAAAAAAGCGAGCGTGTGCGCCGTTACGAGACGCAGAGATTGGTACCCGATTTTAAGGTCCTAGGTCAACCGGTGACCTCTGAGGTCAGGTCAAGTGCGCCAAGGTACGGTTCAGTTTTTGGTGAATAACTTCGCAAAAACGGCCACAGAGACGCGATTTTGGCAGCATCGTGTTCGCCTCGCTCAGGCGCGTCGAATGATATACTTTTTTGTTCGGATCAGGTCAACTTAGGGTGTTTACCTCAGGTCACGGTCAGGTCAGCACCCCCAGGTCACGAAGTTGGTCGAAAGAGGTCATGTCGCATATCATTCGATTCGGCAGGTCTTCCTGAGTCCATTGGTGGCTTTTCCACATAGCTGGCTCAATTTGCTCGGGAGTTATTGACGAAAAACTAATATGACCTTGATGACGTCATAAATGACGTCACGCAAGGTCAACAAGGCAAAAGTGAGGCATCTAACCTTGGAAGCAAGGAGTGCATCAAATCACGATTCTGTGTGCTTGAGATAGTTGGAGGTCGTTCCCGATGCCAGAATAGCAGTTTTCATTTTTCCCCATTGACTTATAATGGTGAGGTCACGAAAATGACCTGACCTCATATGACCTTTAGGAAAAATCCGAGATATACAAGTTGTGAGACTCGTAATGGATACTAGATCCTGAAAGTTTCATTTCCCTGTGAAAGCTCCTCTGGCAGTGAGGGCGTTGCGCAGTTGCCACATCTGGAGGTCGTGCAGAGGTTCACTTATGACGCCATAGGTCCGTGACCTGACCTGACCCGAAAATGCGGTTGGTGTCAAAAGATCTGGCTTGAATCAAAGGTCAGGTATGCCAAGTTTCAGCTCTCTATCGCCAGCGTGTGCGGAGCTATAACGAAAAAAAACCTGGGGGGCGCCCCCCCCCGGCTGGCGAGGGTTAACCCGCGCCCCGCTGGGCTATTCAGCCATACGCGCCCTGCTGGGGGGGGGGGGGGGCAGATTCTGCCCCCCCCTGTCTAACTTCCGAACCGATGGTCGTAGAAAGACGGGGAAAACGGCAATCGAAAGCTCTCAACAAGGCGGATCTTAAGAGCCCAAATTTTTTTGCTTAAGTAGGTCAGAGGTCAGGTCAAGGTCAGGTCAAGGGTACAAAATGCAAGTTTCTACAGTATCGGCCTTGCACCGTAGTTGCCGAAGAATGGGCTGAGACTGATTGCCCAAAACGTGTTCTTAGACTACCAAGACAATATTCGTTGCACACAATGTCATTCAAAGGTCAAGGTCAAGGTCAGGTCAGGTCAGGTCAGGTCACCAAAAACAAAATATAGAAAAGGGCATGTGCGACACATGTTTTATGGGTCATTTTACTCATGGAATTCAATAGGCACACTCAATAAGTGATATGGACCACCTCTGGATGAATTTCAGGTCGAGGTCAGGTCAAGGTCAGGTCAAGTGAGGTCAAATTTTGAAGTTGGTTGTTAAGGCCTAAAAAGGTGTCTATCCGATGCAGTTTTTCACGGCGAATCGAATGGTGGTATTTTTGTTTCTGTACGAGGTCTAGAACTTCCAAAAAAATCATTTTTCATTTTTTTTTGTGTGTCATGACGTCATAAAATTTTGAATAACTTCCACATTTTTGAACCGATTCTTCTAAAAATTGGTATGTAGGTGCACATAGACCACTTCTTTGACATATATTCCGGTTTTTTCGATAAACTCAAAATTTTGGATTTTATAAATATTTTCCCAAAAAAGTCAGTTTTTTGGAAAAAAATTTGGCCAAAATTCAAAATTTTCAAAAAACCGAGATAGCCATTTGATAGACAAAGTAGAATCACGTATAACCTTTTTTGTTACGTCTTGATTCCTTTAAAACTGAAGATGTTAGCGGCGTTTGAAATTTTGCCGTTTTTGAGGCGAAAATGGCGAACATGACGTCACTAAAACGTCAATTTCTCAAAAATTTTCCGACGAATTTCGCTCAAATTTTCAGGGAATGTGTCAAATTGATGTATGATAAGGTACTGAAAGTTTGACGTCGCTGGCGTAACGCGTTTAGAAGTTATTGGCGAAAAACGGGAGGGGGGCAGATTCTGCCCCCCCCCCAGCGGGGCGCGGGTTAAGTGATTGGCACATGACATCTGATTTTGTATCGACAGGACAAGCAGTTTGGAAAGGTGAAGATGTTCAAGGCGCATAGCAACCCGCCGGCCAGGGTGGTCTGTGACATAAAGCCACACAAGCAGTATACTCTGGAGGTAAGTGGGAGCACATGGACGGAATAAAAAGGTACTTACCAAAAAACTCTGGAGGTAGTGTTGTGAAACGTGATCACTTGGGAAAGATTGGAGTGTTCATCGCCCGTCGTGCATCGCTCGGGATAGTAGGGACAGTTTTAAACACCTTGGATACGACTATGTAATTCCGTTACCTATTAAATACTAGTTGCTACTCCAATTGTCTATTTATGGAAGGTTCTTAAATACGTCCTATAGATATTACGGACCCGATTTAAGAACCTAGCTCTCAGCTAAAGTCGTCTTCCCTCTGAGTCTTCCCTCCCCCGAGATAGCCTATTGCTCACCCCTGCCCCTCTCTCGGCGCACAGAGGGCGTACCGGGGAGAGACGTACTTCTGGGGACTGTTACCGCAGCCCGGGGACCACCTGGAGTTTCACCTCACGCCGCCGGTTACACTCACCGGGTAGGTAGCGCCGTCAGATTGCGCTGAAAACACTCTGCCGGTGGGGTCGGGATAGGGCGGAGAAAATGTGCTTGATGTTTGATACATGCGTTTACCAATTGTGTTTTTCCTTGTGAAGCTTACTGGTCAGGTGTGTATTGCCTTGTATTGCCTTATCAAGCGACTTGACTTGTATTGAAGCGACTTGTATTGCCTTATCAAGCGACTTGACTCATATTGAATAATTGAAGCGACTTGTATTGCCTTATTAAGCGACTTGAATTGTATTGAAGCGACTTGTATTGCCTTAACCCGCGCCCCACTGGGGTCTGTGTATAACACGCCCTACTGGGGGGGGGGGGGGGCTATTCATAGCCCCCCCTCCTAACTCCGAAACTACTGGGCCGATCGTCAAAATTCAAACGGCGTCTGATAGCCCCGGAAAAACTGTCGAGCGAAACCTAATTTCATTGACCTCGAGGTCACCGATGACGTCACAGGTCAGGTCAAAGTAAAAATTATTAGCACTTTGGCTTGTTCACATTTTGGGCTCTGGCCGCCGTCTTACAAGTCAGGTCAGGCTCATTTTTGGTTTCCACACTCGTGAACAGATGCTCTAGATACCTTGAGGGTACCAAACTTGTACTTTGATTTTCAGGTCAGGGTCAGGTCATCACAGGTCACGAAAATATTATATCATGCGTCGGTCACGTGACACATGTTTTATGGTCCATTTAGGCCATAGATTTCGAATTTGATGTCGTCTGTGTCATTCGAGGTCATTTTGAGTCGAATTTAGCTTAGGTCAGGTCACTTTCAGGTCAAAAAAGGTCAAATTTTGAAGTTAAAATTTTTCAACAAAAAAGGTGTCTATTGGATGCAGTTTGAGCTCAGGAACACGATGGTGCCATTTATATTGGTGTACGATGTCAAATACGTTCTGAAAAAGTGATTTGAAAAATTAATAATTGTGAATTTTTTGCAATAATGCGTATAACTTGGCCATTTTTGAAGATATTTAGCTAAAACTTGCTAGAGTTAGTCATAATCATGCGTTCTGTCACATATATTCCGGTTTTTTCGAAAAGTCAAAAACTTTTTGAAAAAAATATAAAAATATAAATTTTGAATATTATTATATAAAGTTTTCGAAATTTTCAAAATTTTGAAAATCCGAGATAGCAGTTTGATAGCGCGGTCAATTCTGAATCCTTTCATGCAAAGAAATTGGATCTAGCTTAAAAACTGAGCTCTTGAGCGATTGCCGTGGTTCAATGTTTTGCGTCGAAATCGGACGAACATGATGTCACTCTGACGTCATTTCCGGCCGACCTATGGTAGCTACGAAGTTCAAATTTTGACACAAGGTGTCGAATTGATGCAGCCGAAGGTACTGAAAGTTTGGCGTCGATACGTCAAGCGGTTTGGAAGTTATTGCAGAAAAACGGGAGGGGGGGCTATAAATAGCCCCCCCCCCCCAGTGGGGCGCGGGTTAATTAACAAGCGCGGGAAACATCAGTGAAGTTGTTGACTTTTATCCGTCAGTATATTGACTTGTTCATGGACTGTGAATGAATCTGACCCTCCCTGAACTCCGTTTCAGCTTCATGTTTCAGAGTGGCAATGTGGAGCACCCCTCTGATCGCTTCTACAACACCACTGTTGAGATTGTGCCGGCGTTAGCCGACCACGAGCTACTTAAGCGGTACAAAACTACTTCAGACGGATACGCAATAATTGGTAAGTCATATCTACGTGTAGATAACTTATCACCGAATTAGTTTAGTGACCGAAGGCTAATCTTAAACCCCACGCTATGAATCCACCCCACCTAGCACTGGTCTCGCTATCATTGCCTCTGCACTGCATGTCGCTCACATTTCAATTACTAAGTAACGAATCCTGTACTAGCATCCCTCGTAACCACTTTCAACTCACGAATGCTCCAACTCAGAGCTGACTGGCCCGGCAGCTGTAGGCAGTAAACTCCACGCCCGCTCTGTGAGTCGCAGTAAAGCACACCGATCTCCCTCGGAATATGACCCGCCCGCTCACCGGCGCCGTATCCGGTGTCCTTTCAGGTCAGTTTGACGACCAGGGGGTGGCGGCCGGCTCGCTGGATCCCACGTGGGGGCCGATCCGCTCTCTGAGGCTCGCCGTCCAGGCAGAGAGCGACAACTGGGTCATACTTAGTGAGGTGAGTGTAAAAATGGCTTTGTCTGAGACAGCCAGCTAAAAGAACTGTCCCTCAGTGAAGTCAGTGCATTAATCCTAAATATGTCGCATTTCTCGCATTCCATAGCAAATACCTACGTAGAATTTACCCTCTTCTTTATTGATGCATTGTATCATGTGCCATTTTAGCACTGTAAGTAGTTTGTCCAGCCATCGGATTGGTCGAGACGGCGTGGTCGCTGGTCTAGGCTTCTGCTGCGGCTGTACTATCCCCTTTCAATGAGCCGTTCCATATCGGCAGATTCACCTGAAGAGGAGCTAGTGACGCTGGAGCTCGGCGGAGCCGCCAACCCTCTGCTCAACTGCGCCAGCCGCCCCGCGCCGCGCCGCTCGAACAGTGCCTCGCGCGGCAGTGACGGTATCGGGGACGGTGCGGAACCAGTGATAGTGACTGCGTCCAAGGGCCGTCCCGGCGAGCCCAGTGAATACACGTGCCTATAGACGGGACGGGTGGGGGCAGTTCAGTACCTGCGGTGAGAGAATACGTACCGGCCACACACCCGCGCGCGTTGTTGAGTGTTCGCCAGTTTATTGGAAACGTTCTAACTAGTCGTTGGTTAACAGTACGAAGTATTTAAGACTGCAATAGACTCTATAATATGGGAGATGGATAAATGGTTTGTGGAACCATTAGCATATTGGTTGTTCCATCCGCCTGTTTACTTTTATCTCGCCGTTGACATGAGTGAAAGGTGGTGCGTTTTTACGTAGCTAGATCCGCTTAATGGAGGCGCTGTCTATTCGTGAGCCGCTTTATAAAAGCCAGTGTACGTCAGTGCGACAATAACCGTCTCACCAAAACGAAGCTGCGCGTCTGTTGTCTGGGGTCCGAGTTTCCGCGAATGTCTGAGAGCTTACGTGTGACTGTGCCTGCCTGTTGCGGCCGGTAGGTGTGTTGGGCGTCTGTGGTGGCAGGATACTGCCGCTGTCTTGATCCAATCATTCCTCAGTGTCCCGCAGCAAAGCCAACAGCGAAATCATTCCTACGGTGCGGCGCGCGAGTCTTTCCTTCGTACTTAGTGACGCGAGGATGTGAAAGGTGCAGCTGCTGTTGGGTGTTGCTGCGCTGTATGAGGCTAACAATTACGATGGTTGTTGCGTGTTGGAGTGGTGCGCGTAGTTGGTTGTCTGGTGGCGTTAGCGTCGGTTCCGCCGAGTGCCATAGTGTCCAGGGGTGTCTCGTCCAGGGGGAGGTAGGCCCGGCTCACGCCACCCGTATGTGCCTCGAATACAGCTGCCCAGTTCTTGTTACTGTCGCGTGAAGGTGATGAACTGCAGGAGAGGACTCGGAATTTGCTGAGAAGCTGTGGGCGATGAAGGTTTTTTTTAAGTATAGTTCAAATGTTTGACTGGGCAGCTTACTGCGAGGGCCCCCAACTGGCCGCGGCCGCTGTCACCAACTGAGCTACGGTGTCACCAATCCCCGACCATCCCCGTCAGGGATCTCGCAATGCCGAGCGCGGAAGCGGCTCGAACCCGGGCTCCCGCCGCCGGGAATCCCACGCTCGACCAACTGAGCTACGGTGGAATCCCACGCTCTACAAACTGAGCTACGGGAAGGCCTCTACCAGTCACATTCTGCTCTTCCGGTCTAACCAACTCTACTGCTAGAAAGCTCGTGTATTAAATCACTGTTAATTACCAACTATTATATAAAATCACATTCACTCACACAATTATCTCAGTTGTCAGTGGATGAGATATTTATCCAACATAAGGACACCACGGTCTATCCACACAGGCCCTCAAACGGGACATAGCAGCCTGCTGCTCCCACAAATGGCAAGCTCTGAACCAGTGCCTGTGTCTAATGCCACCCATTCATTTGGCAAGACTGCAGCCGTCTATTGCCAGTCCAATCTCTTTTTCATGTTCCATCACAGTGAGTCGGCATTCAATATCGTCTATCACAATCACATACATGCATCAGCGGGACATGCAATCGATCGTTTCAAACGGCTCAGTGTATGGTATTGACACAGCGTTGATCACTGAACTCCAACATGGACCCAGAACTCGTTAGTAAAGCATCCGCACAACTTGGGGGTGCCCGCAGTTCAATTGCAGAAAGCACAATGGTCTCACAAACACACCGTTTGGCCTCTATCAACAAAGTAACGTACGACAGCATCGGTCCACCGTTCGCTTTCACCGTGCGACCAACAGTGACCAACAGTTAACGTTGACCCCCGAGGTCAGTGTTGGTTGACCTCCGGTCGAGTTGCCGCGGGTAGTACAGAGATCATTCCGGCTCGACAGCGCTAGGCTGTCCTCTCAGCTCTGGTCCAGCCAGGTAGGTCCTAAAGGTTATACATTGTAAGCTGTGCTTGTATAATATACAAGCACAGCTCGCGGAAAATAGTAGCGGACAGCAGCAGCTGGCGTCGTTATGAGATAGAGCTGTTAAACAGAATGTGTGTGTGGCTGAAACCGCAGATGGCTATTGGTACGAGTTTCCCGATTGCATTTGATGCGCGCAAAAGCTGCACTTTCGCGGTATGCCCATAAGTCCCGTTGCTAGTGACAAAAGCCAGCATATGAATGTCAATCGCAAGAGATCATGATTTACAAGATAGAGCGTCATAATGTAAATGAGTTGTTCTTGAATCGGTGGCTTCGAAACGCAAGTACACGACTGCTAAAAATAAGCAAACGAATTGATTCAGATGAAGGGTAGATGATGCCTACAAAAAGCGCGCAATATAAATCACTAACAAAGCATGCAGACATTCTACATAGTATTCAACACCAATGAGCTTTCCCTCGGTGATCTTGCCAACTCAGTACCACACTACTATTTCTCGGCTTTGGTAGCAAGAGCCACTGCAGTCTTGCAATCATCATCTTAGCGATCGCATTGCTTCTATTCACAGTGGCTAACCAGCGCCCCGTTTTCTTCTCTGGTATGACGCTTTTCGTGTGATAAATCGACGTCTTTTCGTCCTTCCAAAGTGTGCGGTGTAACGCTAACGACCGTCTCCACTAGACGGTACTCTCCTCCAGCAGGGCCGGCGCCGGTGGAGCGGCCAGTAGCTGCTGCCGCGCCTCCGCTGACTCACACTCTGCCCGCAGTCTGCCGACAGAAGGGCGGTGTCACGGGGTGAGGGGGCTGGAGGGGTGTAAAACAGTGCCACGGGAGAGGCGATCGGCCGAGTTAGAACGGTGTCAAAGGGGTGGCGACGGGTGGGGTTTTAGGACGGTGACACTCTGGTGATTTGAGTTGGAACAATAGTTTATTGAGAGTAACATTGAAACAGCGAGTGTTATGGGGCATGGTAGAGCGGCGCTCGACGGCTGACCTGGAGCGGCGGTGGGTTGGAGTTAGAACGGCGTCATAGGATTGGAAGTGATGCAAAAACGATGTCACAGGAGGAGTGGTACATGGAATGGTTTAAATAAGAACGGCACGGGCCAAAGCGACATTTTATAAGGGTGTCACACCAGGGAGCAGTGTTGAACGGTGCCACGGAACGGGGAGTGATGTTAGAACGGTGTCACGGACTGGTAAAGATAACGGGAACATTGCTCTATCCGGGCATTTATGATTCAGATACAAATCTTGAATGAGCATAAAAAACTCGTCACTAATTTGAGTGACAAATGAAACACCAACACGGAAAAACCACAACGGCCTCACTGTGCATGATACAGTAACCAGTCAGCCATCACATAGCGGAGCTAGTACAGGAGTGCTGATAAAGAATCTGTAAGAATATGCAAAAGAATCCCCAACTCAGTGTCATATTCATGGGGACGGAATTTAATCAAGTAGTCCAAGTAACGTATGCACAGTGCACACCAATCATGCATAACAGTCTTGCCCGACTTTCTAACTCATGGTGGAAATCAATAAAACACATGCAGGCGAATATTTAAACGAATACAGCCGAATATTTAATACGGACGGCCGTCCCGGTCAGAAAGCCGTCCGTACCAGGACGGCTGTCCGACCTAGAAGCCGGTTTCAAAGATTTCGAAAGATATCACTTCGAATACGAGTTACAACGCACACGAGTACGCCGCTCATATGGGTACACTGAAAGAACCTTCAAAGTGGATCATATTTCCATGCACTGCCCAAGGGGTTCACTACACGGGAGGTAATGCGTGCACTTCTACGTGGTTAGTCCTAGCTACATATCGTGAAGCCAACAAAATAGGGGAGAGTGGGGCAAAGCGGCCACCCTAACGTTTCTAACGATGCCGACGCTTGATTTTTAAACTTGGAAAGATTCTTTCTATATCAATGTGATCCCTATTAAATTGTCTTTTATTCCAACTGCGTTTCATTTCTAAAGGCGTTCACATATGGGAGATATTGACAAAACTTTAAACCTATAGCATATTGGCCACTTTGCCCCATCCCTGAGGCAAAGCGGCCACTGGCGACTTCTCAAGTCCCGATATGAGAAACAGAATAGTTGCCTCATGCACGACTAGGGTATTTGATGGTGACAAGGTTTAAGGGAAGATGGATGTTTACTTTGTTATCTTCCCACCTATTGCTAAACAAAGAAAGAATTTTCTTGGAAAAACATTTAATTGCATAATTTGGTAACTCATGTAACCGAAAAGTGGCCAAGATGAATGCATGACGACACATTTGAATATAAATAATGTTTTTATCCAGATGGAAACAACTTATGGCCAATTGGGGGCTGGCCACTTTGCCCCGGCCGCTTTGCCCCGCGCATACCGTCCGAGACAAAAATACTCCAGCTCAGCTATTAGTGGGGTAAAAAGCATTAAAATTGGTAGAAGGCATGTACGATAACCACGCAATGCATGGACAAAAACGCTTATAAAAATTCCAAACGGTTATGGAATAAAATAACATTTAAAAATTGTAAACATAATTGGTAACCTGGCAGGAAATGCTTTTCCGTGTTTCACAGAACAATGGCGATGGGCCTGAAACCCCGGTCTGGCTCATTCGAACGACCGCAAAGAGAAGTATAATTGGAAATCATAAATTGGAACTGACGCCAGCTGTGGAGGGCTAAAACGATGGATGGCCGCTTTGCCCC
The DNA here is from genome assembly GCF_019059575.1 of Amphibalanus amphitrite. Taxonomy (NCBI): domain Eukaryota; kingdom Metazoa; phylum Arthropoda; class Thecostraca; order Balanomorpha; family Balanidae; genus Amphibalanus; species Amphibalanus amphitrite. The sequence continues at coordinate 49,681 of NW_024881962.1, forward strand.
GGGTGGCCGCTTTGCCCCACTCTCCCCTACGTATCCAATGCCTGTTAGCTAATAGCCTATTTCCATTATACATCTGTGCTCGCTGGAATATCCATTTCAACTTACGCTTGTCCGAACCAAGTCAAAGATCCTATAAACAGCCGGAGAAACAACGGGTAAATGACATTGCCGAGATGATTGGAAGTGGCACATGATGTGCAAGTTAGCCTTCTATACCACCGAGCAAACGACACAGGAAACATCAATCAAGTACATTGCAACTTATGCGTCTTCATTTACGTCCTTTTTATATCACAGGAGATACGGATGATCTCGCGATGCGTGTGATAAATAATAGGGGTAGGGATCATGGAGAGCGTGAGCGAGTGGAAGAACGGATGAGGAAGGGTAGTTGAGCTCATGTACGATGAATGATAAAGTGCTTTCCGAAATAAGTAGATGAGTAGCAATGAGAAAGCATTTGTGAGCGAGGTAAGTGAGTGAGTGAATGAGTAAACTGCGCAAGCGATTTATTAATTGACTTATTGAATGAGCTGAGTGACAAACGCACGCGCCCTGTTCGTCTGGCTTCCATGGCTTGTCTGAGGGCCCGCCTCCGGTCTGAGATTTATTGAGTGATTGAGTGAGTGTAACTAAGTGAGTTAGTGAGTGGCAAACTCACGCGTCCTGTTCGGCATCCATGGCCTGCCGGAGCGCCCGCCTCTGGTCCGATATCTCCAGTAGCGTGTTCACCAGCTCTCGCTCACGCTCGATGTCCTCGGCGCTCTTCTGCGGCTCTGGAACACGGACACGACATATTCGTGATGACGGGAGCAGACAGGTGATTTTCTGAACAATAGTGTACGAACGGGTAGATTGTCTTTGTGGATTACGTTTGATGTCAGTAAGCGAATAGCAGTCAGTAGACAGCGGATAATGGACAAGCACGAAGTCCGCCATCCGTAACACAGAATAAAGCGTCAAATGCATACATAGGCCACTAGAAGAATTATGTATGCCCACGCATGAACATACACAGGGCAGGATAAAACACCATTCGCCATTATGGAAGCAGAAAGTTGAGCACGTTTCAATGACGCAGCAGCCTCACATGACGTCATGCATTCAATACGTCCACCTTAAGTATCAACAAACAAGTACAATCACCTAATGACAATCGATCATGGTAAGCCCCCTTGCTGGAATTTACCGTGTAGCGCGTCACAATGCGACTAGTCCGCGATGATAAACTGTTGGGCAGTGAACTATGGCCTGAATTTATTGAAAATCGATAGATCCGCTACTTAAACGGTATGGACTCTAAGATCTATACGAAACAAGGGCTAAAATATTACTTTGCTTCAGGTTCGTATGCAAACGTGGTTTGTTTTGTCCATCGTCCCGCAACCTACACATGACCAACGTCGCCGGTTCTGAATTGGTATTAGATTGCTAATGTCTGAACTCTGCACATAGCGCCGCAGCAAATTGAAGCTATCAGACACACCAAACACTTCAACACACATTAGTGTACCAACCAACACAGCATATATTAATACGTACCGGGCGAAGCCATGCGCTCCCTCAGCTCGAGCTGCAGCCGGTCGTGGCGGTCCTCCAGTTGCAGCTCCTGAAGCTGCAGCTGGAGCAGCTGGTCTCGGCGCACCAGGAGACTCCGCTCGTGAACCAGGGCGAACCAGTCGCGCATCAGGGCAGCGTCATCGGTTAGCTCACCGCAGCCGTCTGAGAGGGAGGAAGAGGGAAGGGAGGAGGTAGGGGTGAGCAAACGGGGTTCAAACATAAGTCTCCACACAGCGGAATAAGATGTATTTGAGTAAAACCATACAACGCTAATCCCTGCTTGTAAGGAAATAAGTACTTAGCTATCTAATAATCCAGCTGTTATTGAATATCTCCCCGGCCAAAGAACGTTGATGACACCTTGCTCAAATCTCCACGGGCCGACTCACACATGACACGTTGCACCGTCGCATCACGATCCGACTCACCGCTGGTCTCGCCTCGTATGGTCTTCTCCAGCTCGTCGGCACAGAGCTGCAGCTCCTGCTGTCGGACTTCCACCTCGCCCAGCTGTCGCTGCAGCTCCTGAGCACGCTGCTGGCTGTCAAAGGGTCGCGGAAGACACAGTCAGCGGGCACTTTGAGGCAGAATAGGGTCAACATTGTAAGATGGAACTTCTATGTCATAGAGCATAGAGGCACGTGGGCACGTCGGTATGGAGGGCATGGAGGCGCCCAGTCACGTTGTCTTCTGATGATTCAGCGTGACGACTCAAAAACTTTGTAAGAAAGCGGGTTGTGTAGCTAGGCTCCAGATTGACGAGGCTGGATTTACTATGAAAACTCCCCAATGACCCGGCAGCTACTTGGCTCAATCCCTTTTGACCCCATCATGACCAACCCACGTGACCACTGTTCCAGACACATGCCCTAGCTATATTGGACACATTAGTATTTCACTGGCGCCTTTGTGTTAATCTGTGACATCTAACCAGCTTACCGTCTGATCTCGGAGTGGCGGGCGGCTCGGCCCGACCGAGACCGACGCGACAGGGTCCCCTCGGGCGACGAGCGACCGCTCGGGGTCACCTTGGCCTCTGATGACACGGAACAGGGGCAGTGGGGTCACGCAGGTTCAGAGTGGTGTCAGCAGGGTCACACAGGGGTCAGCGAGGTCACAGGGGTCGGTGGGGTCACAAATAACTCAGTGCGGTCACATTAGGGTTAACGAGGTCATACAGCGGTCACGCGGTCAGGAGGGACTGGGGTCAATGGGGTCAGCCGATTAGACTTGCCCGGCCTCACAAAAGTTACGATATCACTCGAATGACCAGGGCGGAGGGCTATGGGGGTCGCAGGGTCACATACAGGGTTGGCATTTTTGCCGGCAAAAACTAGTTTATGCCATTTGCCGGTTTAAACCGGTTTTAACCGGCAAAAAGTGGCAAAAACTAAGAAATATCACAATGCTATGCTTGGACATGAATTTGAACATGAAGCATTTTAAGGAGAATTCGGTGAAAGCTTTATGCTTTCAAACAGAAGTGACATTGACCATTGAAATGCTTCATAACTCAAACATTTTCATGGGCTTTCCATAAGGAGCTAGTAAGATGCCTTTTAGTGGGGTGACAAATGAGCCAGTGCAAGGGTGACTGGGTGAGTCCTGCACAATCAGAAGTGCGAAGGGGCATCTGCCACTGATATGCGCACGGCACCGCATGGCACCTTACTTACCGTGGCTGTCTTGCCCCACTCTCCCCTACATGGAAATACGTTCCGTTGTGGATGTCTACCGACATGCATAGACATTTTAAGCAGGGATAAGAATGAGGCAGCATTAGAATGTTTAGTGCATCTATATAACTACCAGAAATACATTTGTACATTTCAAATCCATTCCTAACTAGAAGCGTTGTAGGTTTGGCCATCTGAGTTTTAGCCAGTTTTTGCCAGTTCTTGCCACCAGGGTTTCTGCCAGCCGGTTTAAACCGGTTAAAACCACTGGCAAAAACCAGTTTTTGCCACCCCCTGCCAACCCTGGTCACATAAGGTCACAAAGAGAGCGGAATCATAGGACAGCAAACTGTCTCGATAGATCGATTAATGCATGCCAGCGATGTCGGTCCTCGGAACAACAGGGTCGTTCCTTGTCAAAGATAATTGAAACATAATTGAAGGGATATTTTATTGCCGTCGACAGGGAACCCTCATCGATTGTCAGCTGATGGTTCATCTATGATGCATGCCGAGCGGGCCGTATAGTGCGATTAAGTGACAAGTAACGGTGCACGTTTACGTTTCATCGAGAAAGGTCGCCACAAATGTCGAGCCTGTTCGCCGTAATAGATGTCTTACAGGTTTAACACGCTTATCATTAGACATTAGAACCACGAATCCATTCCGTTGGTATGTGATAGTGAATCGTAAAGAATGTTTGTGGTAGTGTGTTGTTGGATCAATTTGCGACGCTAAATATACAACGTAGATCTGTGAAGGAATCAAGTGGGGTGTGAGCAGGCCTGAATTTGGTTGAAATGAGGTAAGATCTGTCGTACATTGCTACAGACAATAAAATTGTTGGGGACTAATTGATTGAGAGCAGCTCAGATTCTTTAACGCCGCAACGTCCCTTAGTCCAGAATACCCATCGCACGAACTAGAAACCACGATGCTCCGCAACATTTAGCCAATTACATGATATATTCTATAGACGCGTCAGGATGCAATGACAAACGTTTTTCATCGTACCACGCAATCGCGGACGGGACACAGACTATAATAAATGCTATAATAAACTATAATGTAATAGAAATAAATAAAGGTTATAATATAATAAATAATATAATAAACACAGACTATGATAAACCGGACCGGCACGCCCCAAACGGCGCAAAACGTTACCTGGAGCCGCCTGTGACCGCTGTACGGCGTCGGTGATGGACGGACTGTCTGTAACGTCGGCAGACACCGGCGTTCCTGGCGGCGACAGCGACGGCGACGCAGACAGCTTCTTGTCCTTGTCCTGGGAGAGGGCGGAGAGCGTAGTTGCATAAAATAGAGTTTATGTCGGGGGTTACGCTTCAAATCGCGAAGTCCGATAGCCTGGATCCGGTACATTTTATTTCAAAGTTACATACGAACAAATTTTGAAAAGTAGCTTCACACGTCAAGGACTATTGTTGACATAGCTGATACTCCAGTTTTATACAGTTCAGAGCACAAAGCAGCATTACACAAAAGCGATGACTAAGTTTTAATAACATTGTTGATCACCGACCTTGCTCTTCCTGAAGCGCAGTCCGAGCCGGTTACGGAGCGGAGTCTGTTTAACTCCTGCCGCCACTGCTAACGGGCTGGGAGACGCAGAGACGTCTGTCGCGGAGGGAGGAGAGGGTGCCACCGCCGCGGCCACCTCCTTCTTAGAGGGAAGACTGGAGTCCGGCCCGTCGTCCTTCTCTTTGTCCTTTTCTTTCTTGTCAGTTGAATGTCGGAACATGTCTGCAAAAATAAGATGACATAATGACATGCAACACCAAACCTGTGCAATGTGCATAAGACATAAGCCTCTTACGCTCCTCAATGTTGGTCGTTAAAGTCATGTTAAACGACATTTAACAAGGAACTCGTAGGCCAAGGTCTCCCCCTTATTCCTATCATCCTTCCGGCTCTGGAATGGTCTTGTCAGACCGAGTAAAGGGCCTAACCTAACAAACAAAAAAGGAACTCGTGAATATAAAAATGTCGCCAAATTCTGCTGTTTTAAGATAACCACCCGTCATCCTCTTTTAAGAGGTCCAACATCACATTTCCAGCTCGCTCACCTGAAATGGTCTGTATGATGCTTCGACGTCTCTCCCTTTTCTTCTTCAGATCGGAGGATTCCTTCTTCTTTCGCGTAGTAGGTGTGGACGGTTCGGTGAGCACCACTCGCGATCCAGAAGTCTTCCCATCTTTACCATCGGGTGCAGTCTCCTGAGTCTGCTCCTGGGTGGAAGGCTCGGCCGCTTCACCGGTTCTACTTGTCGAGAGCAGATCGCTAGACTCGTCTTTGGGAGGTGATATGACACCAGAATCCACCGACCCTGGAGAAGCAATTGATGACTGTGGTGGCTGAGATTTCACATTAGGTGACGTATCTCGCTCTGGCGACAGTTTTTTATTCGAGAGGTCGGCCGCAGACACAGCCGGAGTTGTGTCGGTAGATGATACCGCGGTTAGTGCCGGTGTTGAGGACGCCGTTTTACGATTTGGAGACGCAGCCATCGACTTGAGATCTGTTGACTGTGCTTTCTTCGTGGTGGATGGACTATCCAGTCTCGACGACATACCCAGTGCCGATGTTTCATTTTCCAGTGAGCCATGTAGATCAGACACAGGCCTAAGCTCATTCTCCCCGGCGATAGTCATCGTCCCACCAACATCAGGAGGCATTGACAGCACGGCTTTCCTATCAGCAGCACTCTGCTTCTTCCGGCGTGGCGTGCGCTGGTCGCTGGCCCGTGGAGGCCTACGGGGAGGCGAGAACAGGGCACGCGCTGCCGCGGGGATAAGGGAGAGTCGTGCCGAGCCTCGTGTCTTGTCCGGCAGCGGCGGGGGCTGGTCCACCCTCTCCGGTTGGTGGGGAGGCTCGTCTGCAGTCTCAGACACAGTCTCATGTGTTGTACTTGGTGTTGTCTTAGTTTCATCGTCCTGCACCGAGGATGGAGAATCATCGATGAACGGAACCACGGGGCTGAAATCGATGATGTTGTGCTTTGCCGCTTGCGCCTGTTCAGCTCCCGCGTCTGGTTTCTTCTCAGTCACATTGCTTGCCTCCGGCTGGGTCGCTTCCTCAGACGTTGGTATAGGCGGGGGAGCTGGTGGTATCAGCCGTCTTGTCGCTGTCAGCGGAGGCGGCGGGATGACTTCTCCTTCCTCCTCCGCTTCTCCATTCTCTTCGACGTCACTCTTCGGCACCGGTGGCGGCAGCGGACGTACACTCGGCCCCGACGTCCCCAGCAGTGCCGGAGAGGTCACCCTCTTCCTGATCTGTTTCTCCGGCGAGCGTCGAACGCGACTCAGCACAAGATCACGAATCAGGCTCTCCTCTGGCGGTCTCTCCTGCGCCGGCTCCTGTGGCGTCGTCTGAACCAGATCTTCTGGAAGCCTGGACAGACGCATTGGAGCTCCGGAAAGTGCCGAGCGAGGAGGAAGAACCAGCGACGGTTCGGTGGCACCGCGACGCAGCAGTCGCGCGCTGACTTCCTCGACAAGAGGAGAGACTCTTATCTGTGCAGCACGGGGTGGTCGAACGAGCGGGGTGGTAGGTGCGGAGGGAGATGTGGGGGTACTCGGTGGGACAGGGATGGGAGGAGTGACTGGGGTGGAAGGAGTTGAGTGAACGGTGGGAGACACTGGAGTTGGGGAAGACGAAGCTACGGCGGGTGGTGTGAGAGATGTGGGAGTTGTAGATGCAAATCGTGAAGTCGTGACTGCTGTGCTCCTGGGAGCAGGACGAACATTCTTGCCCGTGTCGGGAGTTGTAGATGACAGGGGCAGCGGCGGTAAGGTGGGTCTGGCGGGTTTCACAGGAGCAACACGCGATGAAACTACAGCGGGGGTCGTTCGTGTAGTGGGCGAGGTGGGCGAAACGGGGGAGATGGGTGACCCAGGCACAGGCGATGTGGCCAAGGGAGCAGTGATGACAGTAGGGGTGACTTTAGACGTCAACCAGGATGGTGAAGAGACTGCCTCTGTACTGGAGACCGGCGGCCAAATCCTCGCCAGAGGAGATACCCGAACAGGCGCCGGCCTCGTCTTCTGCACGGCAGCGCTGACGTAGGCTGACCGTAACAGGAAGTCCGGTTGACCAGGCGGGACGGCGCCGGAGGTCGGCACCGCTGGTGCTGCTGCCCGAGGTGCTGAAGAGACTCGAGAAGCTACAGAAGAAGCTAGAGTCACGGTAGGCACTACAGAAGCCGCAGAGACTTGTGTAGAAGTTGACGGGGAAATACGAGCGCTGGAGCGAGCCGCCGGTACAGGAGCCGCAGGAGTCGCCACTGGAACTGTAACAGGCGACGTTGTGGGAGTTGCCACGGGAACTGAAGTAGCCGGAGTGCCAATAGCAGTCGCTGCCAGGACCGCAGCGGGAGCGGACAAAGCAGGCAGCGGCTGCGTCACACCCTTCCTCTCCGGCGCCCTGACTGAGGCCGGTGGCGGTCCTGGCGAGGGCTGAGGCTCGAGCTCACTAACCGGGATCGGCGGCGGCCGGGTGGAAGGCGGTGGACGGGGGATGGGCGGTGTCTCCCACTCCCACACTGGACTCTGCTCAGTGCTAGGTGTCTGGTGGATGAGCCGGTAGAGAGCAGAAGAGACAGGAGGTTCTGGGGTCTGTTCTGTATTTGTGATCGGCGTGGGAAGAGAAGTGAGAGGGGGCCGAGAAGATGCTAGTGGAGTGCTCGTGGCTCCAGGTCCCTTTGTGGACGGCTGATCTGGAATCTTGGCTTTACTGCGTGCAGAGGCTACCGGTTCGGCTCTCACAGAATCACGAGCGGCTTTGGTTTCTCTGGATTTGGCAGTAGTGATGACCGCTTCATTTTCGCCAGATTTGATTCTGTCCCCGAGTGAAGGCAATTTAGAGTTCACATTCTTCTCTGATGACCGCTTCCGGCTCGACACGATTTCAGTTGTCTCGTCTCCACCAAACAGTCTTAGTTCCGGCAAAACATCGTGTTTTGGTGAATCTTCCTCTGAAATGCTGAGAGGGCTTATTGCGTCACTTTCATTCAACTTGGATGGAAGCACATTCATTCGTTCCTTTTTAGTTGGGATGTTGCTCAGCTCGTCGCTAACAACATTGTGCTGAGCCTCACTCACCTTGGATTCGGTGACTTCCCTGACTTCAGACTGCTCATGTGGCCTCCGATCATCGACTTTAGAGCCTCCGTCAGAGCTCATCTCATCAGCTGTTGAAACCATATCTTCCCATGAAACGCTTTCGTTTTCATCCATGGTCGCTTCAGCTGCGGTGGGTCTCACATGTGGTTCTTCGCTCATCACTGGCCGTGTCTCTATCACAATAACTTCATCCACATCAGGCTCCATCTCTATGGACAGATCCTCTGGCGTCTGCGTTCTTCTCCGTTCCGGCGTCGGGGACCTTTGTTCCTGTTGAACTTGCGTCTCTCGCCTTCCTTCCGGTGACTCAGCCTCTCTCCATCCTTCTGACGTCTGTGACCTCCGTTTCTCCGGCATCTGTGCGCTTCTTCGTTCTTCTGGTGTTTGTGACCTTCTCTCATCTCTCAGCCCATGTGACCCTCTCCTCTCTTCCGGAGCCGGTGTATCTCTTCTTTCTTCAGGAGCCTGCGGCCCTCTCCATTGTTCTCGCTTTGCCTCGGACATCCAGCTTGACACCGTTTCATCCACCTCTCTCCATTCATCCACCCATTCCTGGTTGAACTCCATGCTCGCCTCGATTCTCTCCGAGTCAGCCACGACCTTTCGCTCACTGTCTGCTGGCTCGGGACTGTCTTGTGTTAGATCGATGATGGGAGGCGGTGAAGCCGTCGAACCTGCAGCTGGTGATGGCGCTTCTTCGTGAGATTCGATTGCATCTGGCGAGGAGTCGCGTGGTGCTGGCGAAACCTTTCGAGGTGGCGGAGATGCACGACGGCGGCGGCGGAAAGTGATGAAACTCTCGTCGAGTTTGAACTGTGGCGATTTCTTGAAAACCGCTTCTTCAGAAGCTGTACCATTCGATTCTTCTTCGCCTCGTTCTAGTCTCGGAACCCGATCTTCTTGGTCCGAAAACGAAGCATCTTCGTGATCATTGACAGCTTTCCACGCTGGTTCTTGTTCCTCCTCCTCAGATATTGATTCCTCATCAGGTGGGAGGGCACATTCCTCCGGTCGCAGACCACTTTCATTCCTCGAAACTTCTGCAGGCGTAGTATCCAGCGACGTAGACTCCGCCGTCTGCCAGGCAGTCTCTTCGTCGCACGACTCCGGGGCCTCTCTGGAGTCCAGAGCGGTGGAGTCGGCGGTAACCCATGCGGCATCTTCGGCGTGTTCTGGAGACTCGGGAGAACAAAGACTGCGACCAGTGGATGGCTTGTCGTAGATATCTTCGTCATGATGAACGTAGGAGTCAACGTCTGACAGATCAGACGCAGCGTCGCTGTGATGGGAAGAGAAGTGATCATTGTCGCTCGGTGAGCCTCTACGTTCCAATTCACTAGAAGACGCTTCGTCGTCGGTTTGCTCCTTACCATTGGCTGTAACTTCGGTGATGGTGACGTTTTCCCGACCAGAGCTTTCGTCTTCTTCTGAGAGCTCTTCATCGTAGTCACCGTCATCACATATATTGTCGAAACCTCGCTCCAGATTGGTTACATCTACGTCATTCAGAAGAGCGTCAAACTCGAGGAAAGTGTCTCCTTCGCCGGAACGTTCTTGTTGATCTTCAGGCTCAGATGGAGCTGCAGGTGAAACCTCCTCCTCGCTTTCAGCATCACTTTGGCGTTGATAGTCGGCTGGAACGTATAACGGCCTAGCTTCATCGGCATTTGGAGCAGTGTACAGACTTCGCTCAGGCTTTGTATCAATATTTTCAGTCTCCATCAGCTCATCGTCATCACCAAGCATTTGACGCCAGCGCTGCTCTAAAGCTACATCATCAAACTCTTCGGCACCGGAAAGTGACAAATGAATGTCGTCTACATCGTCTTCTAAGAGGCCCCTCACACCCAAATCACTGAGGTTCTTAGGAATGTGTTCTTGGGAATGCCTTGAGTCCCTCGAGTGTTCTCTTTTGACCTTTGATCCACTTTCCACTGCACTAGCATGTCCGTCTGACTCGTGATTTCTCCTGACCTCCCGTTCAGAATGTGTGCTATCCTCTTCACTCGAGTGCATGGCCGCATCGTCGTCTGGTCCCGGTAGGCGCACTTCTACGCTGGTTTCACAGCCAGATATTGCCTCGCTTGCACTGTCTGCCTCGGCGCTCGAAGACAGCTTGTCTGGACTGGACAGTTTATCAGCTCTATTCTTGCGGGTTCTTCGATAACTGGCGTCCCGTCCCTCACTTGACCCAGACATTACTTCGTCGTCTCTCCTCGTAGAGTCCCGTCTGCGGCGCTTTTCTCCATCATCCCACTCTTCCGACGAAATCCTCCTCTCTTCCTCCTCCCTTGCAGCACCTTGGTCGACATCATCCGACCGAGTCGTGTCTGACGTAGCCTCCACCTCCTGACTGCGCCGTCGCTGCGCCCCAGATCGCCTACCGTTCGACTTGTTGGCCTCTTCTCTGGCCTTCCGTGCCATCCGCTGCTTCATCAGGTTCTCTTTCACCTGTCGTCTCACTCTGTCCCTTGCCGCGATGGCCGCTACGCGATTTCCACCGCTTCCCCGCCGAATCGGCGCCGATTTGCCCAATTTCCCTGTATCAGCTTTCAGGTTCGGTTGTTCCACCGCGCCCTCAGATTTTTCTGTCAAGAGTTTTGCCGGTGCAGAGGTTTTTCTCTCAGGTGGCGACGTGCGGCGGGCTGCCACTGGTCTCGGCGCTCCGTTAGTGATGGACGCTCTTGGAGCTGGCTGCGGTCGAGTGGGTATCTTGGTAGCAGACGGTCGTGTCATCTCAGCTGAAGGCTGCCGGGTAGCTGCTGGTTTCCGCGTTCCCTCGCTCGCCACATTTTTAGCTGCCTGTTGTCCCTGATTCACACGACCTGTCGCGGCGCCGATACGAGAGCCGAGGTCGGCGGCTGAGCGGGACCGTGCTGGGCTCACAGCGGCCGGTGTAGAGGACGGAGAACTGACCAAAGACCGGCGCTTCAGCTCGGTGGAGTTTCGCCACGCCGCGGAATCGCTCGCCGGAGGACGAGATCGCTGTGCGGAGTGTCGCCTGATGTCTCGTGTCGGTTTCGCAGCGGCATCTTCGGAAGTCGCGGAGGTGGTTTTGTTTGGCTTCTGTTGCACCAAGGTGCTTACACTCACCCTTGCAGTGGTCACCGTCTTCCCCGAAGCAGGTTTTCCAACACCTCTCCCGATGAGCGACGATACGGGTTTCTTCAAAACCGGGATGGACCCCGTAATTTTCTTCCCGATATCCTTCCTTGGCGACTTTTGTTTCCCTTTCTCCTTGCTGTCTCCTCTGCCTACATCCGCAGCTTTGCGCTCCTGACTCGACTTGCGTTTCCCGGAGCCAGACCCGGAGCCGGATCCGTGCGAGTCCCGCTCGGCTCCGATGGGCTCCGGTCGGTGTTCCGGCAGTTCGGGATCCGGATCCGGAGGTCGCTCGGTGTCCTGAACGACTATCCGGGGCGCCGCGGCCGGGGGAAGCGGAGGCCGCAGCTCGATCTCCGTGTCGGAGGCGGCCGAGGAGGAATCGCCGGCTGAGCGGCGGGGCTGGGAGACGCGCTCCGGCCCAGAGACCTGCCGGAGGAGGGGGCAGGGCGTCATTAGTGAAACTGAAGCGGTTTAAGGTGCTGCGACGTAATGGCAAAAAGTCGGAATATGGTGACAATGTTCTGCATTAATGAAAGAACCGAGCGTCCATCATGACCTTCAATCAGCAGTAGACCATTTCGAAGTTAAGGGCAATGAACGAAGAAAAAATCGTATGCACGTTGAGCGTATGGAGCAACTCGACAGTAATTACGGCCGAAACATGCTAGAAGCGCTTATTATGCCACGGCAAGTTATTTCTTAGAATGCAAGACGTTATGTTGTAGATAAATCAACAAAACAAAGATGGCATATTAGCAAACTGCCGCATAACATGCAGGTGATATGCTATTTAAAATACGAGCACGACATATGCCGACATATAGCATCGTTGCTGGTGCGTCCCATAACACCACACCCAACACACCAACAACATATGCCAAGGGTCCATGCGAGCAAAAAAAAAAAAAAAAAAATCATATACTGTGACGGAGCTACAAAGTAACATAATTTTGAAAAAGGTGCTTGGTATAAAAAGGGTAAGGTTTTCTCAGAGAGCCGGTTTTATGTTCCATTACAGCTGGTAAACGTACAAATACGCACATCAATTCGGTTTTTGATTAATACAATCGAATGTATCAATGTTTACGTAATTCATGTGTTGGGCGATATTGCATTGTGGAAACGTAGGCACTTGGCAGGTGCCCACATCATAATGCTACCTGTGCCACACAGAAAGGCATTAGTGCGTTTTTCGAATGACAACAAATCAAAAACTATAAATAGGTAAGAGTGTGACATCCTCGTAATAAATCGGTGATTCAGAAGGAATATGCATGCCATCCGCGTAGAGGAACTCATACGCTATGTCAATGACGGAAAATCGGAATACCGATACCAAACCAAATACCAACCAAAACCACGGGAAAATACCGAAACCAAATCAACTTGGGAAAATGAGGGAAATACCAACTTTTTACCGATTTCTTAGCCTCTTATACATTAGTGAGGGTTTATGATACCAACAAAATACCAAACACATTACGATTGAAATACCAAATACCAAGTTGGTATCGGTTTGGTATCGGTATACCAAAAAGTTGGTATCCGATTGACATCTCTAATGCTGACGTCTTTTGTAAGCATTGTAGGTACTTGGTTGCAGTTCAATTCAGTAACACTTCTGTTTTTAATCTCATCATCAAACCGGGCACCAACGATGCAAACAATTAAACATCGGCGATAGGCAATCAGTACAGGACACCAAATTACAATATTATGAAAACGTCAAACATGCCGTAGCTACATGCCGTGTCACCTGCAAACTCGCTGATTTTTGAAGAACCGTTTCAGGTAAAAAGAGCAACGATAGAAGAGAATAGAGGGAGGCATTTGAACGACTTAAAATTGCATGTGATTTGTCAATTACTTAAAATATTCATATGAGCATCATAATTTATGCTCCAGAAAAATACGTTCAAAACGCAAGTAAAGAAAGCAGACTTCGGCTTCTTCAGACGCAGTGGCACCATCCACAATCCACAATCATCCACAACGACAGGGGAAAACTTTACAATGTTTGTTAAGCTTTTTCGATAACTGGGTAACGATTAAATAACTGTTCGATAACTGGGTAACGATTAAATAATTTGCCTGCCAATTTGCCATCACTCTAAAATATGTTTCATTGGTTTTCAGATTGTCTAAATCACTTTTCATTTAAATCAATGCAATGAAAAAGAGAGCATACAGGGATACTGGGACAGGGCTGTAGCAATGTTATAAGCTGTGGCGGCGACGGCGTAGTGGGAATATTAAATCGGATAATTTGTAGTGATCTTTATGCGCTGTGGGCTGGCTGAGACAATACTGAAATGAAAAGCGAAGGTAGTAGTGTTAGTTTATCGTAAAGATGGAACGAGCTTTACAAAAAGGGATTAAACATCTTACAACATAGATGAAGATTTCGCGGTACAAACATTGTCAACAAAACACTATGCAAGAAAAACTTCATGAAAATATAGCAAAGGACACAATGGACCGTCAGTGTGCACTGTGCAGCCGAGCAAAACCTCAGGGAGACGGAACTGGTCTGCAATGCTGATCCCGCAGCCCGCTATGAGTTAATGGCATACTGACGTCACGAAGCGGGGTAGTTACGAGGCTCCCCTTGTCGCCCGAATCTCAGAGTGTTGCTCACCTGAGGCCCCTGGCCGTTGGTCCGTTTTCGGGGACTGTTAGACCGCAGTACGTGCTCTGTCAGACCGTCCTCAGCCCTGCGTCTCAGCCGCTCAGATACCTCCTCTTCTGTCTCCGACTGGTGGCCGGTGTCAGAGGCTGTACGGGCAGAGTTGTGGAGGGGTCACTAGTCACTACACTACAAACGTGGGAATTCATGAACACAAGGATATTTCTTCCATCGAGGCTACGTTAAGCATAAAGCGGGCTAGGCATGATAATCTACGCGATCTACGTGTCATTCCACCAGAAATCGCAGGCACGCACTTAGAACGAGGCTTTATAAAGAACAAATCAAAAGCAAAATAATACATCCTGCACACAGCACGAGCACCTCTCAGTGGTCCCTCACAATTTTTTTTCAAACTTATTTGCAGCCGATCTCTTACCGCAACAATCTTCCCACTTCGCTCCACCAGCCGCCGACGTACCGTCTCCGGCTCGTTCGACGCCGTCCGACTCGTATCGGTCCGAGTCCGGCTCTTGGTCCGGCGGTCGCCGCTCGGGCTCCGGCTGGTCATGCAGCCGCCGCCACCGCTCCGCCAGCCTGAGGACCTCCTCGTCGTCCAGAGCGGGCTCAAACTGGTCAGAGTCCGGCGAGCACGAGTCGCTGTCACTGCCGGGGGAGGAGGGAGATTATAATGAGATAAGGTTAAAGAGAGAGGTTATAATAATCGAATTTTTCTATTAACCCGCGCCCCGTAGGGCTACCGGCGGACCCTACCATCCGTAGGGGGGGGGGGGCGTTTCGGCCCCCCCCTAAGATCTCGGAAGTTTACCGGCCGATTTTCAAAATTCAAACGGCGTTCGATAGCCCCACCCGGGAACTATCTTGTGACCAAATTTCATTGACCTAGGTCGAACCGATGACGTCACAGGTCAGGTCAAAGGTCGGATTTTCACCGTTCACAGGCATTTCAAGAAATGTGTTGTGAAATCGAGTAAATTGGTAAGTTATTGAAAACCATCGATGGTACATTGTTCGTCAAACACATACTTCGCTATCTGAGGTCACTGATACCAGGTCAGGTCACAGAGGTCAGGTTACTGGGGGGTCACAATATGAACGACGAACGTGTCGTGTGATACATGTTTTATGGTCCATTTTACATGACAAATGCGATTATGTGGGTCAGGCTGCCTTTGAGGCCAGCTAAGGTCAAGTTTTGGTGAAGGTCAGGTCAAGGTCAGGTCATATTAGGTCAAATTTTAAAGTTGATATTTTTGCATAAAATGGGTATCGATTCGATGCAGCTCGTCACGGGGAGTCCAATGGTGGTCTTTGTTTTGTCCTACGTGGTCTATAATTGCCAAAAATTGAGTTTGAAAATTTGACGTCATCATTTTTGAACAGTTTTTTCGCTATAACTTGGCCAAAAAATGAGATATCGATCTGATATTTGGTATGTAGATAGAAGACGGTAGGTTCTATCACATAAATTCCGGTTTCTTTGAAACTCAAAAAACTTTTTGTATTTTTTGGCTAATATATCCAAAATATCGCATTTTTGATTTTTGGGGGGTTGAAACTCAAAAATTTCAAAAATCCGAGATAGCAGTTTTGTAGCCTTGTCAATTCTACACCTTTTATGTCTTGATCATTTTTCTGTATCTTGAAAGCTGTAGGCCTGAGAGCTCTTCTCGCGAATGTCTTTTTTCGGTCAAAAATGGCAGAACATGACGTCATTCTGACGTCATTTGTGGCCAACCTATCATAGCCTCTGGAAAAATTTTTGGTCACAATGTGTAAAATTGATGCCCGGAGGGGTCCTGAAAGTTTGGTGGCGATATCTCCAGCCGTTTAGGAGATATCGACGGAAAAGGACAGGGGGGGGCCGTTTCGCCCCCCCTACGGGGCGCGGGTTTTAACCCGCGCCCCACTGGGGTCTGCGTGTAACACGCCCTACTGGGGGGGGGGCTATTCATAGCCCCCCCTCCTAACTCCGAAACTACTGGGCCGATCGTCAAAATTCAAACGGCGTCTGATAGCCCCGGAAAAACTGTCGAGCGAAACCTAATTTCATTGACCTCGAGGTCACCGATGACGTCATAGGTCAGGTCAAAGTAAAGATTAGTAGCATTTTGGCTCGTTCACGTTTTGGGCTCTGGTCGCCGTCTTACAAGTCAGATCAGGCTCATTTTTTGTTCACACACTCGTGAACAGATGCTCTAGATACCCTGAGGGTACCAAACTTGTATTTTGATTTTCAGGTCAAGGTCAGGTCATCACAGGTCACGAAAATATTATATCATGCGTCGGTCACGTGACACATGTTTTATGGTCCATTTAGGCCAAAGATTTCGAATTTGATGTCGTCTGTGTCATTCGAGGTCATTTTGAGTCGAATATAGCTTAGGTCAGGTCACTTTCAGGTCAAAAAAGGTCAAATTTTGAAGTTTGAATTTTTCAATAGAAAAGGTGTCTATTGGATGCAGTTTGAGCTCAGGAACAAGATGGGGCTATTTATATTGGCGTACGATGTCAAATACGTGCTGAAAAATTGATTTGAAAAATTAATAATTGTGAATTTTTTGCAATAATGCGTATAACTTGGCCATTTTTGAAGATATTTAGCTAAAACAGGTTTTTTCGAAAAGTCAAAAACTTTTTGAAAAAAATGTAAAAATGTAAATTTTGAATTTTAAAATTTTCAAAATTTCGAAAATTCGAGATAGCAGTTTGATAGCGCAGTCTATTTTGAGCCCTCTCATGCAAAGAAATTGGATCTAGCTTAAAAACTGAGCCCTTGGGAGCGATTGCCGTGGTTCAATGTTTTGCGTCGAAATCGGCCGAACATGACGTCACTCTGACGTCATTTCCGGCCGACCTATAGTAGCTACGAAGTTCAAATTTTACCACAAGGTGTGAAATTGATGCGGCCGAAGGTACTGAAAGTTTGGCGTCGATACGTCAAGCGGTTTGGAAGTTATTGCAGAAAAACGGGAGGGGGGGGCTATAAATAGCCCCCCCAGTGGGGCGCGGGTTAAGCCTTTTAACTGGTGAGTTTAAGCACCAGAAGATACCATGAGACGATCAATTTACGACGGTAAGCTCCCTTCAACCCATCAACACAGGAAAATATCTTCCCGAGAAATTTCGTTGTCAATGGATTAGCATGCTCATGTGGTCTTGCACGCCCTAAAAACTGCGCTTAAAACTATAATTCGAGCCATGATCAACTTGGTTCAATTTTACCTCGCTCTGTCTTGATAGCGGCACCACGGTACAGTTGTACAATACACATATCACGATCACCTTCCTGACTCATCCCATACACCTCAGCAGTCAGCAGCATACAGCTACCCGTCTACCCTCCTCTCCCAATGGACGGACCTGCAGTCGGCGCCACTGAGCACCTCCTCGGTGGTGAGGAAGTTGCGGTCCGTCCACTCGTCCTCGTCTATCTCCGAGAGCAGCTCGTCCTCCGACATGGGGTCACACACGCTGTTCTCGAACTCTGCCCTCTCCGGGGTCACCCCGCGCAGTGAGAGGTGGGAGCGCATCTGCTGTGGACGGGAGGGACCGGGAGGGTGAGCGGCATTTGAATTGTGAGGAGGTAATACGCTGACAAAATACATTATCTCTGAAAATTACCGACAAAGGGCAGAACTCAGCTCTGTGAAAAAGAAAAAGGAAAAGTTTGCGCAAGTGTAGCTTCCAATCGTTCGACAAATACGTGCAACAAAACTCGGCAAAGAAGGGAAGTGAAGCAGTGGAAAAGTTTGGTTACAGTGTACACACTGTAAACAAAATGCGTTTGTTGGGCAATGTCTATTCTATAAAAAGGAACATTTGCTTGAGTCATATATATGACCCAACTGACATTCAAGCGATAATAGCCCGAGTTCGTAAAAGTTATCGATCCAAGTGATGCCTCCTGCCATTCCGCTCAGCCCTCAGGTCACGATTATCTCATCCGAGCTACAAATCTCACCTCTGTGACAGGAGAGGGGCACGGCGGCACGGTGGTTGTTGCCTCACTCTGCTGGTACTTGTACTTGACCAGCGAGTGAAGGCCGAAGTGGGGCACACAGAAGAACCGACCGGCATCAGCGTCGTACTCGCAGTTGCCTGTGGGTTGGTGTTCAGGGGTGAGCTACGTTGCAGAGACTAGGACTGTACCTATCATAGACTAAGTAGAATCGTGTGAACATGGTAGATTATCGCGCAGTTATAGCATTAACCTTGATAATGCGCGGGCCACTGGATAGAAAAAATCGCATGATTCGACTACGTGCACGACCTTCATCGTTTCAGAAAAGGGAAGAGGTACCTGATGCGTATCTACAGGGTGTTTCACTAAAAGTGTCAAAAAGTAAATGCTTATTAAAGATATATAAAATATGCAAATCACGTGGTTGCGCACGTGGCTTTGTTGCAAATTTTTGGACATTTATGCTTTGTCCATTTAAGATGTATTTTACACCCATACGGAGCGAGGGCAGGAGGCCAAAGTTACTAGTCGTTTTTTTTTTCCTTAGGTATACAGAACAGGCTATTTACACCTCAACAGGAGGGGTGAATTACACTTACATTTGGTGCCATCAGAAATATTGAAACCGTATGCCGACTTTTCAGGAAACGTTTTACTCTCTCATCTCGCTACGTTCCAGATTATAAAAGTTTAAAAGGGCTTCTTAAGAGGTTTAAAAGGGCTCCTTCGATGCCAGTTCCAGTCAAAAAAAGGCGGGGTCGCCCCCACCTCTCGGCGGAAACCGTTTGAAAGGTCAGGGTCTTTTTGAGGGCCTTTGAAGATAACAAGAAGCTAATTTCAACATCAGAAACAGTCAAGGCCTTACAAGTTATCAAAAACAACCACTGTGACGGCTGTAGCCACCAGGAACTGGCTGGACCAGAAGTTCCTGGGCCAAATAATCAGCTGCCTCACCGCCCGCCCCCATGGCCAGCGCGAAGCCCCGATCTGTCACCGCTAGACTTCTGGTTCTGGTCAGTGACTCAGTAGCTCTCGCAGAGCTGAGGAAGACTCAAGTCGCATCACTTCTGGAGCTGAAGAGCACAATTCAAGGCTTTGCCGACAGTCTGGACGCTGAATATGAAAACGGACTGTGAGGCACCTCCGGACACGTGCCGAGACGGTGCATCAAAAGAAGGGGCGGATATGTGGAATAGGTTCAAGTGACGGTGATATCGTTGTTATACATTCAAATGTCCAACAATTGCGGATGAAATGATATGCAAATTTCCTTAGAAAACATTGTTCTTATGTGCATTATGACCTTTTACTTTTTGACACTTTTAGTGAAACACCCTGTATGAATTACAAACAAGTTACAACTACCAATGTTTAGTGCCCTCGACCTGCCATTTGGGTAGGATGCATTAGATGAACTCCCAGTTGACCCCTACCCTGCCCAAAGTGCCCCATTTGGGCCCCATTGAGAGCGAGAGCAGGCTAGACACCTAAGCTCGGTTCAGACGTCAACTCACCTGGCTTCAGCGTCACACTGCAGTACTCGCATCGGAAACACCTCGGGTGGAAGCACTTCCCCTGAGCCACCATCCGGTCCACGAGAAACACGCGCTGACTGCAGAAATGGCACGGCTCGTGCGCCGCCGCGCCTGCACCCTGGTGGCGGCAGGCCCAACCTTCAGTTCAGTGGCGCCCGCCAGGCGGCGTCCGGTGAGGGTGTCACCGTCGTCCGTGCAGAGTTGGAGGGTTAGCTGCTTGCTCGGCCGAGAAGCGATGTTCGTTTGTACAGAGGATCGGTTTGAGTAGTTGGGTCGAGGCGTCAGTCGATGTCGAGTCACTTTTTGCGTAGAGCATCAGCGTCTTAGTCTGGCTTTATGACTCGGGTCTCCTGTCGAGTCGGACGTCTGCCTCCTCACTCGATGTTCAATTGTTCGAGACAGAGAGACCAGACAGAGGTTTTTTTTTTGTTTTGTTGGGTTAGGCCCTTTCGGTCGACAAGACCATTGCAGAGCCGGAAGGATGATAGGAATTAGGGGGAGACATTGGTCTGGGCAGGCACCCTAGTGAGTCGCCGGGGCTGAGCCCGTCCAGAGGACAGGCCACCCAGCCTCAAGGCACTCACTGCACCCGGCTACGGGGTGCGCTCCTTCAGGAGCAGCGATGCCGCTCCAAGGGAGCAGCCCGCATGAGATAAAGTTGCCTGCCCAGCCCGGAAGGGGGTTGTGGCGTGGAGGAGAAGGATTTCAGTATCCTGAGGATAGAAGCACGGACAGGTGCCAGACAGAGGCTAATTACCCCGCCTATAGCTATGCATGCGGTGGTATACGCATGATGTAAGCATCGAACTACGCGCTATATTCAAGCTACAAGTCGCGCTGTGCAGTGTGCAGTGTGCACTTTGTGCTATGTTCAAGCTCGTCATGGTCCCATCGTCTTGTGTTGGTCAGAAACTCGGTCCTTCGTTTGTCGGTTCGATTGTATTCAAGTCACATGCAGCATCATACATACATATAGCGTCAAAGTCGATATCGTTTCAAAGTTCGTATCATACAAGGAATGTCCATTGTCTAGTGTCCACTGTCCAAATAAACTATAATAAATAAGTGTGTGATAAACATAGTCTACAAGCCACGGGAGGTCATATATCATGCGTTACTTAACGTTCATGGCGTTTCCTATGATGCAATTACGTCAATGGCAGAGAAAATCAAGCCATTTGCAACCTAGCGAAAGCCAACTTTCTCGTGTAGGCCTTAGTAAGTGTGCGTGGTTTGGCGTTTCATGCGTGTTAAACGTTATAGCAAGTAGTTACTGATGCGTTGCCAGCCGACTACTGATCCAAGTAAATATAAAAGTTGTCTGTGACGAGCGTATCCCTGAGCTCATGTTAGTCCATATGGCGCATAGATGTGCAGAAGACGTGTTCGTATATACACCTGGCCACCAGCCCATTTCAGCCCGTGTATGGTACATCCACCCGCGACAGGTAGTTCCGTGATCCACCGCACCGCGGCGCCACCGGAGCCGCTACTGAAAAGCCGTGCCATGGATGAGTGGAGAGAGCATAGGAGCCCAGGACAGAGTGGCAAGAGGGGCGGCGACAGGCGGGCAAGAGAGCTAGCCGATGATTATTTGGTGTTTTAGGACGCACCAGCAACGAGGCTATATGGCGCCCAAACAAAAGAGAGCTAGCCGACTACACTGGAGAGACCAGGCGAGGCAAGTCGAGGCAAGACCGAGGCAAGACCGAGGCAAGACTGAGGCAAGTCGAGGCAAGGCTGAGGCAAGACCGAGGCAAGACCGAGGCAAGACTGAGGCAAGACTGAGGCAAGACCGAGGCAAGACTGAGGCAGGCGGGGACAGAGCGGCAGCCGGAACCGAAGCATACCAGAAGCTTAGTCCGCGATACCAAAGCAGGCCCGAGCAGAGGTTAATACATTTATTGGTGTAAAAGAGCTGTAAAACAACAACATTCGATAACATCTGTCATATCTCTGATAATATCACACACAGAAAGCGTATGGTTTCATATCGCGGAGCTCACATAGAGCAATGAAGCTATATCTACTTTTCGGGTGAGCAGGAACCACAAAACAATCCGTCGATGGCTAACAATGTTACACCGCACCGACTGTGGGGCCGAACGCCACGGGGCGCCGCCATCACAGCTAGCAGGCGCTGACAGGTACACGGGGATATATCACGGGGATCCGCACCCCTGGCGGCCCGAGACCCGACCCTTGTGACCCAAAATCTGCCGGTCCTGAGAGGGTCACAACTCACAACCTTCTGCCGCCGGAGGCTGACGATACAGCCTTCGGTAGGCCGACTCACTCGAATAACCTGACTGAGCAACTGAGCTAACTAACTGAGCGACTGCTGGGCCTATCTACTGACCAACTGACTCTCAACTTCAGTCTCCCAAACACGTGACTGAGCCTATCACTGGACTAGCGACCGGCTGCGCTGCCAGCTATCCCTCCAGAACCCTGAGCGCATCACCGACCACAAGTGTAAGCGCGAACATGGCCAGCGTATAGCACACGCACGCCACTAGGATAGCGCGCAGTCGGCCGAGCGCAGCACGCGCAGAGCTGCGCAGCCGCACCAGCAGGCCAGCGGGCGCGGCTGTTCGTACCTGGGCGGGCGCGGCGGCGGCCGGCCGGTGACTGTTCCCGAACCGCGCCGCCATGGCTGACACGTGGTTCGAGCCACGCTGACCGTAGTCGAACCGTCGGAACGGTATGACGTCTCCGCCAGATAGGCTCTGAATCGTCTGGAACTGGGGGAGACGAGATGGGGTGTGGGTTAGAGCATCTAGAACTGCGGGGCGACGGGATGAGATATGGGTTAGATTTTTCTGCTGCAATACTGGCTCGATTAGACCATCTAGAACTGGGGAACGAAAATGGGCATGGGCGAGAGCATCTGGAACACCGGAACACAGAGACGGGGATGAGTAAGATGCTTTGGAACAAAAATGGTTACATGTGAGTGTATGAAGCGTAAGCTTGTCGGTATAGAGAGGGGCGGTAGGAGAGGGATGCACATATTTGAGGTTCACAGCGACATGACCCATGACTGTGGGCTGAGAGATTAGTTGTGCTTTACTTTCACATGCTTTTTGTTCCCGGTAACATTGTTTGCTTTCTGATACGCAGCGGGGCAGTGGCCATGATGGGATTCCCAGGCGATAGTGCGGTACGGTAACAGTTATCGCACCTTTCACTGATGTTAGACCATTACTTAGTTGAGAGGATAAGACTGGGAGAATGGGGGACACAATGCACTTGAATGAATATGAAACGCCGGGAAAACAATGGCAGCCATTCAATCGACAATGTGCGGAATTTCAAGAACGACATTATGCTTGTCGAAAGGTCAAAAGGTAAGAACAATGCAGCGCAAGGCATGATTTATCTCGATGTGTGCTTTGTCACCCAGCTGTTTTCAAAGCCCGGCAAGCAAATTATATTTTACGTAGAAAATGGAGTTAAAATAGTTAAATTAGCGGCAGGCACAATGCACACTACAAATTACAAAACATCCACAATTCACTTACAAAAATCACTTTCGGCAGATACAACACAAGCCGTTCTGCTACTTCATGGAAACAAAACAAAACATTGATCGCATAAATCCACAACAGCTCAGGTCATGGTTCCCCTCTGGAACTCATCAAACAACATCCACCCTTCACTCTGAACATCAGCTATTCGTAGCATCGCTTTCCTAACCTGAAAATAACCGTCCCGGCTCCAAAATAGCCCCGGTCGGACGCCCATGAGTCAGTCAGTCAGCCGTGGGCGGCAGGGGGCCGGGCCGGTCAGGCTCACCTTATCGTCAAAGGCGTCCCGGTTCCACCGGGGTACCGGGTAGTCTTTGTCTCGGTTCACGAACGGCCGGCTGTTCTCCTCGATTTTCTTCTCGATCTGCTGCAGGTTCCAGTCCTTTTCGATTCTCCCGATGACTCGGGATACCGGCTTAAAAAAAAAAACGGAATAAAAGATATATCAATGAGGTTCGTTCTTCAAGCGGTCTAAAGAAAACTATATTGTAAAATATTACATTCAGATATGTTAGCTGACACAAAAAAGTGAGCAAGTAAATAATGAACTCACCTTCGGTTTCTTATCGGGAGGCTGGTAGGTTCCGCTGAACTTGGCCTCCAGATCCTTCACTTTGGAGGCGAACTGTTCCTTCTTCGATAGCTCTGGTTCCGCCTGCTTCGCGTTCTTCTTCACTTCCGGTGTCACACGGCTCTGTCAAATATGACAAGCGTTAGTTACAGTGAATCAGGAAACCAGATACAAGAGGTACTGGTTGCGGCTTTTGAGCTTTGACTCAATGTCTCGAGGAAATAGCGGTCAAAGACGCGAAATATTTTTTCTTAGTCAGGTAACTGGTAGACGGATAAATGATGATTCAGCCTATGGTCAAATCCAATGATCCATACATAGACCTCTGTACACCGGTCTATGATCATACAGAGGTCTATGATCCATATAACACAGAGCTGAAGGATTCCCCAATTAGTGACAATTATACTGACAATGAAAAGAATTAATCTAACAACATATGCTGTCGATTCAAGGGGCTAAAACGTAGTCATGCGTCATGGAAGAAAATATTGACGGCATCCGACAAGCAAAACAAGGACGTCTGGTCAGCAGCCAAATCTGTCAAAAGCATAACTAAAAGACTGTTAGTTTCACACGTGTCTGAAGCCAAATTCACAAATCACGATAAAAAGTCACAACCAGGCTGCTTAGTCATCTCGGCCAGCTTCGTTAGTCCAAAATCCAAATAAACACGCATTAAATCCAAGCGCTACACAAACTAGCCAACTACTACTCAAAGTCTGGACAGGGATACCACGCACAAACAATCCTCACAGGCCGAAACACCATGTCTTCCAGTCTGCTGCGCCGTGACGCGAAGTCAGCCGCCGTCTTCCTGTACAGGTGTACCGTGAAATCATCAAACTCCCCCTGCTCCTGCTCATCAGCTGCTCCGTTCAGCAAGGTCGCCTCCAGATCAGCCTTCCTCTGCGCCAGGGACCTTAGCCGGCGCCGCTCCCAGTGAACAATCCTGCTTTGTTCTTTCTCTTGATCTCCACCATTAGCCAGAGTACGCTCCAGGGCGGCCAGCCGGGACCTCAAAGAGCGACAGTCCAGTCTCGAGTCTTCCCCATCCTCTCCGCCGGTGGGAGACGTGACTCCCGATGCTGACTCTACAGACTCGATCGACTCGAATGACTCCATTGAGCTCATGCCTCGGAAGGCTGCCTCGACGAGCGCCATTTTGCGACGGTCGACGGGCGGTGGTGCAGGCCGGGGTGGAAGGGGTACAACAGGAGGGACCGCGTCCCAACTGAGACTGGAAGACGCGCTGGTGGACTCCGGGTCCTGTTGCTCCTGCTGACGGTCCTGCTGGTCCTGTTGGTCTCCCTGTTGGTCCTGTTGGTCGTCCTGGTCGGGTTGGTCCTCGAGCTGGTCCAGCTCCTCAGCAGCCGCGGAGTCCAGCGAGCCTGGCTGACTGGAGTCGGCCCACTCGCTCTACGGGGTGGGGCGGCACGGTGCGAACCAGCCACACTAGTCAGGACGGTCGAAAACAGCGGAAACATAATGAAGACAGCTTGAAACCCGCTTATTCGGTTACTGATTCCGGGTACCTAACTGCTGAGCATAAGTGTATCCACGAACAAATGGACAACAAAACATATATTCATAGACCCGCTTTCTACATATTATACAAACCGTTTGTCAAACATTTCCACTTAACTAGCCAATTAACCATATCCCTCCACCCGCCGTCTTTCCTCTTCCTTCTCTCCCCCGCCCCGAGTTCTTACCGCTTTCTGGTGGGCCGCGTCGTTCTTGCGTTTCCTGTACCGTCGCATGGTGTCTCCATTGGCGGCGTGGCGGCCTTCGGGTGTGTGGCGGATTGGAGACGCTCGCTGGGGCGAGCCGTCCTCCCCACGCACCATCTCCTGTCGCCAAAGGTCACAGTTAGAGCTGGTATAAAACAGCTGTCGGGGCTCGCTGTCGAGTAAGATAGCTATACCAGAGCTGCGGTAAGATACCTGTCAGGTTTGCGTGCTGTAATGTAGCTGTCAGATTTCCGTTACAGTAGCTGTTGGAGCTACAGTGGTCACATGAAACTGTTTTAGCACGGCGGGGCGAGCAGATATTCATTTACTAAACCATCAGTTGCCAGAGTCTGTCTGACTGTCGCACGGTCATTACATGACCATTAGCTGACCATTACGGCAATGTACGACCGTAATTGATTAATGGCTTCATCTGAAGGCTGCAGACGCAGAGCGAAGTTGGGTATCAATTCTGATGACGTGAGTCTGCACAGGAAATTAAATACGAGCCACACAGCCGAAATTAAATACGAACACAGCCGCTTCAAGCTCTCTTAGATGTCATACTTATGATTTATTTTTAATAATTATGAAATAAATCAAATCGTTCCAAAGCATAACGTACAAATAAAATAATAACGCAACGCCTTAGAGCTCGTAGTAAATCCCTCGGAGTTATGAGCACCTGGATGTGATTTTTAAGCTTTATTCGACAGCACCACCTGTGCATTCCTAACGGATTTTCGCAGCACGTAAAGTAAAACCAAAACAGCTGCATCGTAAACAATCGTCACAAATGCCTCGACAAGGATATAAATAGAATAATCCACTGTCAGCAACAAGGCAACAATATATGCTGCTTCTAAGGATATAATAATTCACAAGACCAACGAAATGCGACTTACGTCATTGTAAATTACAAAGTGGACCTTGAGTAGGCAATAAAAGGCGACCTTTTGACATTCGGTATATTTCTAATAGAAATACACGTGGTCGGAAGTAATGATCAATATTCAATGCGAGAAAAAACTTATGGCAAATGTTTTGAAGTTGCTTTCATGACAAATGATGCGAGAAAATTAACTAATTGTGTGACATATTCTACTCCACATTATAATATTCTGACACCACCAGTAACACATCTCCTCCCCGAACCTCATCACCACTAACCATGAGCCAGGCCGTGGCCAAACGACACTAACCATGAGCCAGGCGGGTCGGGGCGGCGCGGGGGCCGGCGGAGCTCCGTGCAGCGCGTCGTACACGCGACTGAGGAACTCCAGCAGCTCCTCTGGGTCGGCCTCGCCTTCCGCCAGCAGCTCGGCGGTCAGCCCGTGCGGCACCGGCAGCTGGGAGCTGAGCAGCCGCAGCGCCAGTCGCCACCGGTCCAGGGGTTCAGAGGATACGGAGCAGGGCTGCAGCAGCTCCGGTCGGTATAGACGTAACAGGCCGCAGATCGCCTCACCTGGAGATACAAGGGGAGAGATGAGGAGGGTCTTAGGAGAGGGAAGAAGTAGGGTGGTGGTGGTGGAAGACTGAGAAGAAATAACGCGAACAATTAGTCAACATCCAAATGAATCGCAAGCACTTAATTGTCTTCGGCATCAACTGATGGACAGAAGTCAGTACGTGACACAGTGAGACAGAGAGCAGCTCAAAACAAAACTGCAACACCACGTTTCTACGCCCATATTATCTAAGCCGAATAACAGTGATCTGATATTAACCGCAACGTGGAATGCACCACGCGAGATCACAACACACCCACAACACACACCCGATGTGGGCCGAACGTCCCTCCGAGTGGGCAGATAGCGGAGAACTGACACGGGCCTCCCAGCCGACCGGTAAAACGCTGGCTACCCGCCCGTAGTAGGTCACTAATGTCTCCACCCATGGCTCCACGTCCAAAGTCAACAGCGCCAGAAAGGCGGCATCAGCCGCTGGATATATCTAATAGACGTCCGAAATGACGCTAGAACTGCCCGGAAATTGCAGACTCCGAGAGTAAGTGAACAGACCCACTAGGCAACAGGCTCACAGCCAGAAAACTTCATGTTTCAGGCAACAGAGCATTACTCTCCCTCTATCATATACCTTACCTTACCTTATCGGCTATCGGGTAATAAGGCCACTAAGCCTGGAGGTACCGCTCCCATCGAGCGTGTGTGATAGGTAAAGTACTACCGAACAATGCCTACCCAGTCCCGCACAACCCATCCCGATGTCTGTCTTCTCATTGAGTTCATCACCTACCTGACTGGAAGGCGTCACTGAGGTCAGCAGCTTCCACCTGAAGCCGGCGGCGACACCAGCGGAGCAGCGCGGTGGGCTCGATCGGGCGGTACGGTCGTTTGTGCGGGGGTAGCTCCGGCTGACCGGTCTGCACGGCTGACACAGCCGCAGCCAGGGCCGCCTCGGCAGCCAGACACTCTGGGGAGTCTGTGTCGACCATGTGCCGGACCTGGTGCGGCAGAACCGACTGCAGGTTCAGGTTTGGGTACCTGCCGGGAGGGCGGAGGTCAGGTCACCAGCCACGGGAAGGTTAATGCACCGGTCAGGGTCAGACGTCACGACTAGTTCAGGTCAATGCTCGTTATGAGGTTAAACCAGCCACCAAAATTCGATCCGGTTTGCAGTAAGACATCAAGGTCATTGGTCCAGTTCGGTCAGAGCAGATCAGCACTGAGCTTTCTCAATCAAACGCGCCTAACAAGAAAAAGTCGTGACCAGCAAAGGGAGTTCAATGCAAAAGTAGCAGAATGTAGTTGAACGAATGCAACGGATATGAGTGCCGCAGCAAACTTGGGCGTCGGTACACACCATACCAAGCCGGACATGCCACATAAGCTGCAGTGCGTCCAAGAAATCCAAGCAATGTGATTGTTTGCATCCTGCTATGGTACAGTCAACAACCACACACAAACGAAACTAGAATGCTCGCTGAATTCCACTACCGGCTTAAAGGGAGCGTGCACATCAACAACCAATCAATGTCTGTCTGACTGGATGGGTGCACTGGGTAAAACGTAAATGGACACATCCTGTCGAAAATACCTCTCAAAGCGAATGTGAAAAACAATACCGTGACTAGTGCCGCCACAACGTGGACGATTTTGGACGCTGGTAGGAGACAGTTGTGGTTATCCAGTAAGAAAGAGGACAGCAATTGTTGACAAGTGGGAGGACAGGGTCAGGAGGTTCAAAGTTGAATCAGACATCGATCGGATGGGTTCATAGCCATATGGCCCGCAGTCAAGGACGGGAAAGGGGCACAGAACATGGATGTGTGACGTGACTATGAGGGTAGTTTCGACGTATAACGACATAATGTGTAACATTCAACTACTATTCACCAGCTACTAAGCACGTCCCGTATCGTACACCTCTAGCTCTTGCTTCCCACTCCTCTCCCCCTCAAAAAAAGCATGCGAACGCAAGACAAAAGCGCGGCGAGTCTACGGTCACTCAAACTTCGGGCTACGAGGTCTCACTACAAATATATGTA
This sequence comes from Amphibalanus amphitrite, assembly GCF_019059575.1. Taxonomy (NCBI): domain Eukaryota; kingdom Metazoa; phylum Arthropoda; class Thecostraca; order Balanomorpha; family Balanidae; genus Amphibalanus; species Amphibalanus amphitrite. The sequence continues at coordinate 78,652 of NW_024881962.1, forward strand.
CAACTCCCCATTAAAGCGGAAGTCATTCCACTCTCCCAATTCAGACTATTCACTGACCTGGGGCCGTATTCACGTCGACTTCGTAAGTCGATTTTCTTTCGTAAGTATAATTTGGTATTCACGTCGACACTTCTTAAGTTTTTATCGACGGAGTTCACGTGAATAAAAAAATTTACTTAAGAAGTAGGTCAAACTTAAGAAAATTCTTACGAAAATGATCGACGTGAATACGGCCCCTGGTGCGCGGGTCCAGACTGTAGCCTCCCAGGTCGCTGCTGAGGTTTTTCGGTGTGGTCTGCGCCAGGAGTCGATAGGTAGACTCCCGCTCAGCCAGACACTCGAGCGTCGAGACGCGCGGGTTGGCCCACGAGCGGATCTGCCACCCGGCGTCGAAACAGGAGAGGAACCCACGCGCGCATCCGCTGCCAGTAGGCCAGAAGGGCTGTGGGTGGAAAACGGTGCGTGTCAGAAGGGGGGGGGGGCAATCAGGGGCACGAGACGTCATCTTGAGCGGGGGATTACGATATAACGATACACTGATACTAGGGTCACCAGCACGGGTTAACGATAAACAGTGTGCGACAGTTGACTGCCTATTTTTTACGGAGCGAGCGAAGCGAGCGTAGTCTTTCCTTAGATTAACGGAAATTTCTGAGTATGAGCGGCCGGCCGGCCGGCCGGCCGGCCGGCCGTGGTCACGCTTTTGCGAGGCTTATATCTCAGCAACCACTTGACCGATTTACATGCGGTAAATTTTGTAGGGTAGCTTCATTCCTTCTACCAAGTATTGGACTATTCCCGATGCATGTGGGTGACCCCTTATGCACGTGCCACGTGCAAAACGAAGAGGTGTCACTTTTGTAATTGTTGCAATATCTCGGTAACTACTGGGCCGATTGCGCTGAAAGTTGGCATGTAGGTAGGCACCCACTAGGCAATGCATACCCATGTGCCAGAGTTGGGGTGCTGCTGCACGTGCGCACGTGCAGGGGTCGATTCCAGATCTCGAGAACGGCTGGACCGATTGCGCTCAAATTTGGTACACGGTTACGGAGCAGTTAGTAGGGTGCCGTGCACAAGTCAGTTGGGACCCATTTTGCACGTGCGCACGTGCAGGGTGCCGCTTCCAGATCTCGAGAACGGCTGCGCCGATTGTGCTCAAATTTGGCACATCGCTAGAGACCGGTTAGTAGGGTGCCGTGCACAAGTCAGTTGGAGGTACCCCCTCGCAATTTCGCACGTGCAAGGCCCACCCTCTCGCTCGCTCCGTTAATCGCCCCATAAGGCGTTATACTGGTATTATTGTGACGTCAAGTTGTCGAGGAGGCGTGAAAGGTGTGGAGTTCATCAGTATTATCATAAATCAGAGGCTCAGCGTTATCTCAGCAGCTCATCCGTGAAGAGCCTGATATCTCAATGGTGAGATATGTGCGGGGTGCGGGAAGGACGACAAGGTCACGAAATTGCACATCATCAAATATGCGTGGATAAGGGAAACGCGACCGAGTGATTGCGAACAAAGAAGAACAGATCAATCTCACGCACGAAATCCTACAAAAACGCAGTTTCGTCACAGCACAAGGACCGCATTGCATCACTAAGAAAGCGTGGGCGTTACTGAACAAAGGTGTGGATAGAAAACAGAGCGCCTCAAAACAGCGACACTGGCGATGATTCGGACCACTGCCCTGATTTCTTGTTATGCTTACAGAGCATCGCTATCGCACGTTTACTTAGTCCAATCTGAAGTAAGTCACCTTGATCCCCGGAAGGACACGAGGGTGTGCTCTATCATCGGCTCAGAATCAGGGGCCGTGACGTGACGACGACGTGCAACGGGTTGATGGTGAGCGGAACGGGGGCAACAACGGATAACAGCGAACGTGTCGGAACAAGAAACACGGACTGTGGACGGTGATACACCGCCCACTATGAGGTCGTCATTCGCTGACCACCGTGTAATGAACACGTTGAGCTGGCACGTACGGTGTTCAAAATAAAGCAGCATCGTCGATGAACAATGCAAAACGACAGCTTTGTCAAACGTAATTATAAAAATGGTTCACAAATATTCACTAAAACGGTCAGTCAACGGGTAGCATCATATCCCCCCGACAACACAGCTCAACTTCTCCGCATCATCTATCAACCAAAACTGTCTCCAATCGCTCCAATCTACCATCAAACCCAGCCTCAGTGACACCTAGCCTCGCGATCACCCACCTCGAGAAGGCTGTCTCCCACCAGCTGCAGTAGCAGTCCGTGACCATGCCGTACGATCGCCGTACTGGCGTAGCACGAGGCGTACATGCACGTGAAATCAAACATGGCCAGGTCCTCCAGGCCGTAGTGGTTGACGGCGAATTTGAGCTCGGGCAGCTGGAAGTCGGTGGAGAAGTCGGCTGCCTCTCGGGCGAAATCCATCAGTCGGGCCCGGTCGATGTTGGATGGAGACAGAAGCTGACCTGTGTCCATGTAGTCCTGTGGATGGGAGAGGCGGTCAGTGGTAGGTAGATGCTAGTAGTGAGGTGCGAGAAAGTTAATACAAGGGATCAGCATCTCACTAGATCATCTCATCCAAATAGCAGCTGGATAATTACGAGCGAGCGAGCGCAGCGAGCGAAGCGAAGTCTTTTCAATATAACGGAAAAATCTCAGTATGAGCGGCCCGGCCTGTAACGCTTTTGAGAGGCTTATATCTCAGCAACCGCTGGACCGAATGGCCTGCGGTCTTTTTTGCTGGGTAGCCCCATCCCTTCTACCCCGTAATTGACTACTTTTGATACATCTCAGTGACCGCCGTGGCACGTGCCACGTGAAAAGTCAAGGGTGTTCAAGCAGTTTTGCAAAAGTAATGATTTCAGAGGCCCATATCTCAGCAGCGGCTTAAGCGATTGTCTTGCGGTCATTTTTATAGGGTAGCTGCATCCCTTCTACCAAAGGTCGGATACTCTTCATCTATGTGAGTGACCCCCACTGCACGTGCAAAATACAACAATAAGAGGTGCCAAATTTGTTCCCATTTCAGTAACTCGGTAATTACTGGGGCGATTTCGCTGAAACTTGGCATACAGGTAGGCACCCACCAGGCAATGCATTCCCATGTGTTGCGGTTAGGGTGCTACTGCACGTGCGCACGTGCAGGGGGCGTTTCCAGATCTCGAGAACGGCTGGGCCGATTGCGCTCAAATTTGGTACACGGTTGGGGATCGGTTAGTAGGGTGCCGTGCAAAAGTCATTTTGGACCCCGTTTGCACGTGCGCACGTGCAGAATGCCGCTTCCAGATCTCAGGAACGGCTGGGCCGATTGCGTTCAAATTTGGTACACCGCTATCGACCGGTTAGAAGGGTGCTTTGCAGAAGCCCGTTGGAAGTACCCTCTCGCCCTTCTGCACGTGCAGGGCTCACTATCTCGCTCGCTCGTTCTTCGCCCAAAAGGCGTTTTACTGGTTATAGTGAGGCTTTTATAGTGATGTAATGATTAAGTTGTGTAATACATGTTTGAAGCAAACGACAATTGTGATACATGCATATTGCATTTGTTTGCTATGAAAAGAAGCATTTGACATATATTTGAAGTACACTAAAGCTTAACCACAGACGGACAGCAAGTATTGCATCACTAAATCAATGCAAGGTTGCGCCTTATCTGCCGCACTGACTTGCACTCGATTCTTATCAAGTCGACTGTCTGAAGGCGGCAAAGTCTTTGATTGACGGGGCCCACTCAGGAAACACTTGAAGCTCAAAGGACTATAGACAAAGATGGTCGGAAGCAAGAAAACCATACACGTGTAATGTGTATCAATAGAATCGCGAAACAATATGGCTTACAAAAAGTCACTTCTGTTACTCGCATCCCCAAAAAGTGCAAGAAACAACAAAACGACTCAAAACAAAGCGTACTAATCAAACGCAATAGCTATCCCATCCCGGAACAACTTTCGAAGAAGCCCTAAAAAGCAGCCCCACTTCAAAGTGTAGCTTTACCTGCAGTATGACGCCCTTGGCCAGCAGGCTGTGCTTTTTGGCCGTCATGACAAAGTAGTGCGTCTCGTCCTTGTAGTAGACGATGTTCTCCAGGTCGATACCAGTGGCGGCGCTCAGGTCCTTGAAGAACTTCTGGTTGAAGATGAACGCCACGCCCGAAATCTCGTCGACGCGTGCCTCCGCCTCCGTGTGACGGTTCACGAAGTTGGCCGTGATGGCGATAGCCAGCTTGCCGCGGAACTCCTTGCGCCGGAAACCTGGCGGTACAAGGCAGTAGGGACGTGTTAGTGCTTGGGACAGACTGGCAGCTTCAGATAGCCATTTTGTTTTTTAATCGGGAGCAACAGGTCGAAGCATTTGTTGAAAGACATATAATGCAGAAGTTTTGCCACATTTTAGGCACAACTGTCATACTCAGAAAAGCTTGTAACAATTACATATAGTACCAGTATAGCGCCTTTTGGGGCGACTAACGGAGCGAGCGAGAGGGTGAGCCTTGCATGTGCGAAATTTCGAGGGGGTACCTTCAACTGACTTGTGCACGGCACCCTACTAACCGGCCTCTAGCGATGTGCCAAATTTGAGCACAATCGGCCCAGCCGTTCTCGAGATCTGGAAGCGGCACCCTGCACGTGCGCACGTGCAGAATGGGTCCCAACTGACTTGTGCACGGCACCCTACTAACTGCTCCCTAACCGTGTACCAAATTTGAGCGCCATCGGTCCAGCCGTTCTCGAGATCTGGAAACGACCCCTGCACGTGCGCACGTGCAGCAGCACCCCAACTCTGGCACATGGATATGCATTGCCTAGTGGGTGCCTACCTACATGCCAACTCTCAGCGCAATCGGCCCAGTAGTTACCGAGATATTGCAACAATTGCAAAAGTGACACCTCTTCGTTTTGCACGTGGCACGTGCATAAGGGGTCACCCACATGCATCGGGAATAGTGCAATACTTGGTAGAAGGAATGAAGCTACCCTACACAAATTACCGCATGTAAATCGGTCAAGTGGTTGCTGAGATATAAGCCTCGCAAAAGCGTGACCACGGCCGGCCGGCCGGCCGGCCGGCCGCTCATACTCAGAAATTTCCGTTAATCTAAGGAAAGACTACGCTCGCTTCGCTCGCTCCGTAAAAAGCAGTACCTATTGCACAACAGAACTAACAAAGACATTTGTCGCAAATAAGATCATCTAAACCACACCCCAGTTTCTGCACAACAGTGACGCATTGTTTTGACCGAGAAACCCTGCCAATGATCATATTCCCGACTGGTTCCGGGTGCGCCGCACCTGAGAACAATCCGTGAGGGTCAGCATAGCTGTCCACTCCGAGCGTGTCCGCAAAACAATGGCGCGCGATCGACACCTCACCCACATTCCTCGGTTACTACACCGGAACAGGAGCGGGCCGAGCTCATGACAGTCGACACGGAAGCTAGCGAAATTGAAAGGAGTGTCGGCGTTAAACCCCCGAGGAGAACGAGGTTATCATGAAATGAAACTGAGCATATGAAGGGACGTACCGAGGATCAGACTAGTTGCAACTGCAAATAAGGATTAGCATTGCGTGCTCCTCCAGCTGCCGAAAATCATGAACACTTTCCTGTTGCATTTAGCGCATTTTGCTGAGTATTTTGACGGTACAAAAACGATCTTTTGCACTTTATAGCATAGTATGTACGTACATGACCCGATAAATCGTTTAGCCAGCCGGTGGTGTCAGAAAAACGACAGCGTAAAATGATGTTACCGAGGCCCTCCACTTTTTCATTTACCATTCACGGCTATCTGTGACTTAGCATTGCATCAGTGATTCGAGCCAGCCGACACGTTCGGCCCCGCAGACAAATGCATTTGATGTTCCGCGCAGAGGGTGTCTCCTTTGCCCGCCCATATTTGGTTTGTCAGCACCACGACAGCAGAAAGGAGCCATTTGTACCGCCCGACCCTCACTGCACGCTGTCTTACAGATGCCGTGGGAGGTTTCCATTACGCCCGACGGCGACCGAACATTTCGCAACAGTCAACTTCCGTGACTTTGAACACACCCCGGGCACGCGATCGGTGGCCATTCAGCGGAAACGACCAGATCCGTAAACAGACGCTCGAGTACACACCACTCCCGCTATTGTCACTGTCTGCCGGCTAGCGAGACTTCCGCCTTCATGGCGTCACTACAAATACAGAGAGTTTCACTCGTCTCTCACCCATGGGTAATCAATAACCCTCCGATAATGCTAATCGCTTTGGATACGTCGCTTTCGCCGACCCTCTCTGCGCTGATTGAGCTACGCGTCTCGTGAGTTCTCCGAGACAAACTGCACACTTTAAAACTTGTGACGGACATTAATCCACCAGATTTGCCTCACCCCGAGAGAAAGTCGCAGTGTGTCCCGCAATTTGAGGAACATCCCCATCTGACGGTGGTCTCGCCAAATGTCTCTCCGCATTTACCATCCGCGCTGGGGCATGCATACTCAACTAGGACCGCCGGCCTCGCTGGCCCCAGGCCCCATGCCAGAGTCGTAAGCCGTACAAGTTCGTGAATGCAGATGAGGGCGAATGCAGTCCCAGCGGCAAAGACGAGGCAGGGACATACCATGGGACCATGATTATACAATGATTATATGATTATAGACGGTCTTAACCACACGGTTTTGGAAGGAACTTCTAGATGTTCGTCTTACGTCTGTTTCGTCGATGTTGTGGCCAGTGATTAGGAGCATCCTCGAACATGGATGTTAAAAGAGACCCATTAGGAGAAGGGACAACGGACAAAGACATTTGTGCTCCTCTGGGTCCCCCCCCCCCCCCATTATCATCACGCATGTTTCACTCACACACACGACTCACATTTGAAGGTGTTTCGTTTGCCGTCGGCTCCAATGAGCACATCGAACTGGAAGCTGGCAGCCGGGTGGTCGGGCGGGCTGAGCCGCGCGCGCCAGCCGGTCTGCTCGTCACTCGGCTCGATCAGCTCCTCGAAGCCGACGTTCTCGTGCACCTCGACACCGAGCAGCAGGGCCACCTTCAGCAGAATGCACTGCAGCTGTCGAATACCTGAAACGTGACGGAAAAGTGGGATTATGTAAACAGTGGCCTCGGGATTGAGGGGATAAGAAATAAACGCTGTACAAATGTGGTAGAGAAATATTGACTACAGCAGACCATCTATTGAGCTATTCAACTGCAAGACACATCACTTTTCAATATGAATGTAGGCATTCGTGTAACTTGGTCCAAGTGACCTACAACGGATGCCCAAATCGGCATCACGCTGATATTCGCTGATATTGTTCGAAGCAGCCGTAAAATTTTACTTCGACAGTCCGACACAGAATTCTCGCCAAAAATGTCATAGGATGCTGGCTCTGGGGCATACCAGCAATCTGAGTAGCCGCAATTAATGATGAAAACTCGTGTGTGGTCTAGAAAAAGTCCCCGGACTGACGACAGCACAGCCATTGTTTCAGGCCAGGCCAGCCCATTGACATATTGCGGTCTTCAATACGACCACGGTCAAACCAAAGCGCACAGTCCCCTCCTCCGACATACCAAATCACTGACGGCATAGTTTCCGGCCATCGCATATTAGGACATGCCCGTCATTATACACAGTCGCACAATCATCCAACTCCAGTACAGAACAGCGACCGACACGGAAACTTCGTGACCGGAGTGTGAAAATCCACGGAAAACCGACCGCTAACCTTCACAAATTGTTCGCAAATCTCAGTGATTCTCCCTGGTTGGCCGGTACCTACAGTTTCCTCCGTAGTGATCGACGCTGCTCAGACGGACGTGCCATTTCACAATCGAGCTGGCTAGTTGGCATCCAAACGGCGTTCGAGCGGCGAGCGAGCGAGCGGGCGAGAGGGAGGGCGAGGGGGAGGGGTGGGCGGTGGAGCGGTCACTCCGTAGTCAGCTGATACGGGACTCAAGGTGTTCGTGGAAACGCGCCAGCTGATCGGTAGTCGACGGCCGTCGCGTCGGTAACAGAGACAGAGTGAAGAGCAGGTGGAGAGAGTGGAGAGCAGGTGGAGAGAGTGGCCGGGAAAAGTTTGATAGGGAGTAGCAACTGGCGAGAGGTTTTGATTTACAAATGGGGATTCAAGGAGGTCTCGCTAATCAGAACCACACAGAACCGCAGCCGTCTCCAGCTTTGGGAAACCCTCCCCTCGCCCTTCGCCACAAAGTTGCAGCCACGGTTCTGCACCCCGCGTCAACAGAATCCGACACCAACAGCAGCGCGCTGGGGCAGCCTGTTTCAGGAGCCGTCTGTTTTGGAATCGAGCGGTGTGGAGCGGAGTAGCTGATCCCGCTCAAGAACGGGGCACAGCCGTCGATACGCTCCGACCCGGCACGGTCGCCGCGACACGACACACCGGGCGAGGTCGTGCTACGGTCGGGTGTGTCTGTATCGCTGTCAGAGAGAAGCTTAGGTTGCAGCTCGAGCGACAGCTTTTACAGCTGAGGCGTCTTTGACACCACAACTTGGGAAGACATGCTGTGTCGATCCTACAATCTTACATAAAGCAGCCAGGGACATCGGAAATTCGTGAAGGAAAGATAATTGGCTATTCAGGTAATGCGGCTCAAGGATGATGATGTCACGGGCAAGGTTGAATATAACTGTTAAAGCCAATTAGGCGAAAGACAAACGACCGGCATGATGATGACCGGGATAATCTAAAATAAATAGCTGAAAATTGGTTAGTCGTTATTCCTATGGCATGTGACGTGCTAACTTAAAAATTGAACGTCAAAAGAAGCACCTAATCTTACATGTGAAGAGCTAACTTAAAAATTAAATGTCAACAGATGCAACGAGAATGAAGTGCAATGAAAACTTTGTGAAATGAACAGACAAAAACGAATCCCCAGTCAGCCTTCGCAGACAGAATGAACAGTATTTAACCCAATCCGATTTAAGTGCTGCAGTCCGCCAGGGTCAGACAGTGAAACTGTGTCGTCCAGACCCGTCTCGGCTCGCTCCAATCCTCTCCACACAGACTGGACGGGCAACGGCACTCAGCCGGGGCTGAGCTGAGTGTCGTCCTTGGTAGCCAGCCGCAGTGCGAGACGAGCCATCGCCGGAACCCGCGTCACAGTTGGTAGGTGCTGTCATCTAAGGCGATTTTAAGCGGTGGTCTAGGTCCAGTGATGGGAGAAGCCACCTGTCATCGATGTATTTCAATGGCCATTATTGTCAGCCCATGACAGTTACTGCCACCAGCGGGCTTGTCCGAGAAAATCACTGCCCCCGGCCGATCGTGCATTCATTTATCGCGGTGAGCACTATGCATATAAGCAATTCGTAAGCAATGTGTGAGGCATTCGTGAACAGTCAATCGGGTATATTGTCATCGATGAAACTGATGAAATATCACGTCCCTCCTCGAACGGCTAGCTCACAGCGTTACCTCGAACACTGAGGCACACGCCCAATGCTCCGCACGCGTACACTGCAAATCGTGCCTGCGAAACTCCCGCCTGCTGCAAGATAAAACACACGCGACCGATCGTGCAACAACACTTTCCGATGAATCACTGCAGCTGTGCAGTGGTCTGGACGGCACAGACCGGCGGACCAGCGCCAAACCAGCGTCTGGTCTGTCGCTGGGCTGGTCTTGTCGGTGGCTGTCGACCAGGCCGTGTGGCCAGTCGCACAGGAGTCGGCCACTCGCCCGGCCACACACGCCAACATCCCAATTTGGATCGGTCCTCAGTCCTGGGCAGGTGCTCTACCCCTCCCTCCCTCCCCGTCCCACCTTAGACCGGTTCTTTCAGGGAGGGAGGCACCCATCGGTAGTCGGTACTCGGTACCCTGTTGGATGACGGTTTCGTCAGTTCGCTGGGTCATCAGGTCATCAGGGGCTCCTGAGACGGCTGCGAGACATCACTCGTCGCTAACACGGTCAAGCGGTGTCCCTAGCTCCACCCCTCGTCACTGCCCCCCCCCCCCCCCCAGCCCAGCCCTCGACCACCCCCAGTCCATCCTAAGCCTGGACCACTGGGCCAGCCAGGTCCGGCGATCTCCAGATAGCGTCTGAGGGACCAATGGAACCCGCCCGCAGATGCGGCACGGGCGTGGTGACCGTGTCACCCGAAATATGAACCGAGGGCGCGGTCGTGGCCAGGCACATGGTTCAGGCACCTGGTTAAAGTCAAGCCCGTTAGTAGAAGTTCTTACCAGTAAGAGTGCAAGGCAATTTAAATGGAGCTACATAAAACTTATAATCGTTTTTGGACATCAGCTCGGACTCGGAACAACATTTGAAACATCCTAACCACTTTTTAAATGTCGTTGGATACGACTGCTCTCTGGCAGTCAAAATGAAACGGTGTCCTAAATCGCGAATTAGTCATTACAGGCCCATGTGTCCGAACATACAACTAATTAAAATGTGAGCGATCGTTGGCTGCCCATCTCCAATTAAGAAGTGGATAATCTCTGATGACCCAGAGTGATACCAGCGCCAAACGGTTTGCGTCACTAAAGACACGGAACCGTTACCTTACCGGTTCCTTTCAGCGCACAACATCAATACGTCATGCAAACTCCTCTTTTTACACAGCACAAGCCACGCAGGACGGTGAATCCTTCACAAAAAGCCAACTCATCTCAGATTGAAGCTCAGCTCATTGTTTCGGTTTTGCGGGCACAGTGATCCGCACCTCCCGCCGTCTACAGGCCCAACACAGTGGCTCCCCGCAGCGGTGACCGTTCAGCTGTGAGTAATGACGCCTGTCCATCAGTCGGCGCCCTATGGCATCATAGGACCACTGCTGAGTGTCACAGCTTCGGAGAGAGAGCACCATCAATATGTCAGTGGCGCCGGGCCGCACAAATAATTGGAGTGGGTTTTGGAGTCGAGTGTGGTGAAGTTAGAAGCCCGCCGAAATTTTACTTACATTTAATGAGGGGCTCGCCACACTCTCCATAATGGAGCATATGAGGCGAGCAATGAATCTGAGAAAACAGCCCCAGTGACCAAAACCCGAGGCCACCTGTACATACCCACAATCAGCGCAAAACCTCAAGGCCAGGGGCATAAGTTCCAATCATTTCCACGAAATCCCCACGCGGCTGTGTGGAAACCACACGAGCCCGATAAGCCGCCGCTGATCGCGCCACTAGCCGCAGTAGCCAGCGGCTTATCCACATATGTTGACAAGCAAACACTGCCGCAAACACTGGCTATCGACAGTCCCCGTCCGGTAACCGTGACCACTATCAGTAGCGTCTAGCCGAGTTTAACCGGCCCAGAGAAGTGCCACGAGAGCCCAAACGATCACCGTCAGCCCGCAAGGCCTGTCCTAGAAACTGCCCCGATCCGAGGCGAATATCGACCCCGAAGAGTAGGACAGCCGTCCCACAAAACCAACCGAAGCGGATCTAATAGCGTCCTGCGCCCGATCATGTGTGAACCAGCAGCCCACATTCAGCGATTTACAAAAGAACGGGGTCATCCGTCCGCCGCACCACTACTTCGCTGCGACTGGAGATAATCAGCCAAATAGGGTAATCACGGGGTGAATGAGGTCCTGCCGGCCCTCTGGCATCAGTCGCTGATTGATCAAACAACCGATACCTACTGGACGAACTAACGGGAAGTCGGACCATGATACATGCATGAAAATAGCTGGCAAGCAGCCATGACTATTCGTGAGCATCCGTGTGAAGAGTTAGTTGGATTTTAGAGGGAGAAGTGACCGAAAGCTGCATCTCTGTTGCGACTCAAGATTGTGCGATTAACGTCTATCCTGTATTGGAAGCGGACACGGGACAACAAGAATGTGTGTGATCTCAGAAAAAAACGGACAGAAAAACGGAAACAAACAAATACAACGGGTTACAGACGGACAAGACCAGCCACCAGATGGCTATACAATATTCACAGATCAAGGGACAGACGGATAGACAGACAGACAAACATTTGAGCACGTTAAGCTACTCTGACAGATCAATAATCCGTCCATCAATACCGTCGCTACTAGCGCCTGTCAGTCGAGTGAATCCCTAACGTCAAACATGGACACAGGCCACCCATGCACCTTTCGAGCGCAGACGCAGTGACATCAGAATAAAAAGTCGCCGAGCCGGGACTATGTATACGGACCCGCAGGAAGGCAGTTCACAGAAAAACAGGGGACTCTGAGGCAACGCGCCGCGAGGCTGTATGTGCTCAGCGCGTGACTCATCACTCCACGTGTGGCACTTGTCACAGACGAACCGCAAACGCGATGACGCAGACCAACCGCAAACGGCAAGCAGAGCAGTCGGGGCACACGTGACAGAAACGGAACACGTGACCTAAACGGAAAACAGCTGGGGTGTCCAGGAGCCATCTGCGTGCAAAGAAACTACGATAGTGTAGCGATATCTATTCGCCATACGCTTTGTCCCTCCATACCATAGTTCGCAGATGATTCAACATCAGGACAGGCGAGTGCAACATCAAGCGAGTCCGGATATACCTGCAGTGAGTCACCCCGCGCCATCACCCCTTCCTCAGCCGCACTCCGATCGAGGCAAGGTTACAGAGAGGTGTTTACGCCGCTCGCAGGGCTTCCAGCCGGAACAACGTGATGGCTAGACGGCAGCTGTGATTTCGACAGTATCGTAGCACCGCCGTGCAGACGGATAGAGGATCAGCTGCAGCTCGGGGAGACCTGCAGCGTAGTCGAGAGAACACAGCTGGCACGAAGCGAACAACACTGAGCCGGGAGCCCTCAGGTGTGCCCTTGAAAAGCCGCACGAGTTGTAGAGAAAACTAGAAGCAGAGGCGAGATTGATCCGAATTATACGAGTTGCAACGGATGTGGTCGTATCTGAGGTCCTAAGCTGTGCCGTGCCGTAGGTACCCAGCTGCAAGTTGCAGACCGTCGCGTGACGCTTACAGAGCCGGTGATTCGCTAAATGATACCGGTTTCTTATCTTAAACACGATCACTCATGGTCACCGGACGCCGGCGAAACAGGAGAAAATAGGGAATTAGGATTCAGACCGGGTCTATACTGTCACCACATTCACCACACTGGCCTGAAGAGGCCCTATGGTGGTCGGGGTTATCAGGGCCGCGTGATGACGCTACGCAACCGAATAAGGCAATATCGGAATGTTTGTGTGCGAATGAAGCCTAACAGGTTTTACAAGCAAGCTATTGCTTATGAATGATGATAACAGATGATTTATGAGAGATTAAATGAAATCAACGTTGTATTGTACCACAGTCCACAGGTATTAAGCCGTAGTAGCGTTTCCATCATTTCAAGGAAATTATCAGATTCAGTGATTGATCCAAACGGCACTCCTGACAAATGGACCTCAAGACCTCATGAGCCTACGATTGTAACTTTTGAAAAATTCATAGCCACTCGAGTTGCCAAAAAGCATTTTAAAGCTAACAAACGTCAACAAACTTCTAAGCCATGCATCAACCGTAGAGCTGAGCCACCACCACTACCGTTGGCTTCGCCCGATAAAACAAGCCTTGGATAAAACTAACAGCGAAACAGGAGAAAGCACGTTACGAATTAGTCGATTTTGGCAGAGGAACTCCCTCCCACGTGCCGGGACCGTTCCTAGTGCCGCCTGGCGGCAGCCTGGAACGGACTATCGTGGGCGGAATGGGTCACGGGTTACAGGAGCTAGGGCCGAGGTAATAATCCGAAACGTGCTACCTACCCACGTGCCTCCAAGAAGAGATACAATGACGAGGACATTAATCGCCCGCGCCATGCGGAAAATCGACTATTCTCTTCAGCGGAGATTGACTGGTGTGCTTAGCATCTCAGCATATAACCATTGGCGCTGTTTTCGTCTATAAAGTAGCGCAGCAGATCATCGGTAAGATTGAGCAATGTGTTAACTATGCTCGCGCCAGCCGTTGGCACTACCATCATTCAGCGGAACTACGATTACCAATAGCCATGCACAGCACGACCAGGCCACTTCCAGAACACCGAAACTCAATTACTGCTAAATGAACGCCCATTACGTCGTGCACGAGCGCTTTCGGAAAGAAATGTAGTGTAAATGGAGCTGGAAACTCCCATGCGATTCATCATTGTAAAGCGTCTCAGGGATGTTAGCGAGACGGTTAATCTGCGTCAGGCACAGCTGTCCTGACCCACTCTCCAGAACAGCCCTTAGCGGCGTCTCGGCCAGTCATAGCTCAAAATCGAAACCATCAAACAATTTGCGTCCATGCTTTGACACAAAGTGAGACTCCTCCAGTTCTGCAATGGGCCAGGTGATCACAGAGCTCAAACAAACAGAGATCAGAGCGGAATCGGTAAACAAACAGACCTTCCGTGGTCGATTCAGATCGAGTTGGCAGTGGCTACAGTGTGGAGACTGGTTGTAACAACTGTGGGCGGATGCCGGACGTAGGGTGAGTTTGCCGTTCACTGACCTCACAGTTCCAGGAAACCCAGACTCATTAGCGGATATGACTCATCTAAACGTTTTTGTCTGTGATCAAAACGATCCGCAGCTTTGGAACGATACCTACTACTTCAGGAAGGATTGCCGTCGTGATCGTTTTCCGTAAATTTCATAACCTACGTTTGATTACCTTAACCAAACAAACTATATGTATGAATTTCGTAATTTTGCAAATGTATCTAACCGGACGGTCGTCGTCCTCCAAACGACACGCGCTAGCCAGCTTCTTCCACCACTGTCAGCCGCTGTCATTCTGAATCCCCCTGATGCTTCATCTCTCCGTCTCAGGCAGCCTGGTTGCCAGGCATCTGAGCCAAAATGGACACCAAGCGGAGCTGTGAAACCTCACACATCCTGCACAGCGTGGCGCGTGGCCTGACCGCAGATAGCGGAAACGAACCGATGCCAAGTTGCTACGGAAGCAGCCAAGACAGGAATCTACATTGCTATCTGGATGACATTGGATTGAGATCGTCCCTATCTGCCCAAAAAGAGCGCAGTCATTCGCTGAAATATGCTAATGGTCGGACGTTATACAGAAGCACTCGAGTCAGGCAGCTGCCTGAATATGATGTTGCTGCATTAAAATCTATCTCATTATTCAACCACTGCACGATGCAGCAGCATCTACAATCTAAAGCTTGCAACGAGACTACCATGACAAGTGACAACACATTTAAATAGCGCTTCCAACGGCCGTTTCAAAAATGTGGACAAGCACGCGAGACTTCAGTAGCTACTTGTCATGGACGGGGAACAATGAAGACCGCCAGCCTCTGGCCAATTAGGAGTCACCTGGTACACCCGAGCTGCATATAAAAGTGAGCCCTGACCGGCCGAGCGGCTTCTACATACCACCCCGGTCATGCATAACTCATCGCCTGCGCTCCCGCTGCTAACCCGGTCCCGACCCGACTTCGAAGACCGTGTCAGCCACCCGCTAAGGCACGGGACAACGTCCGGCCAGCTGCCAACGTGGTAATGGTGCACTTGCCTACACTCGAGTCACACCTGACCCTCTGTCAGCACTCCTGCAATATGGAGAGTGGGGTGCTCCGAGACCTTGGCAATCTTGGACATTGATGGATAGAACTTGTCTACGCATCAACCATTTCTTCCACATTTGAATCCGTTACCCTCCCCGATTCATCCCAACCTATTCCGTCCCGTCCGAACAGCCCCGTGACTTACTGATATGATCAATGGCTCCTGCGCAGAACTTGCCGAAGAACTTCTTAGCGCCGAGTGCCTTCAGGTCGTGGATGACCATCGGCCACAGATGGAGCACGTTGTTTCGGCTGAAGCGGTCTCTCTTCTCGAGCACGACCACCTTGGCACCGAGCAGCTGGGCCTCGATGGCGGCGCGCAGACCGCACGGTCCGGCCCCGATCACCAGCACCTGAGGGCAGCGCGACAGGTCAGAAACGGTTACACAATACACAGGGTTGTTATAAGGTCAATGAAGGTCATCGGAGGTCACTGAGGGTCACCATAAGTCACTGAACGGCCCAAAACGGTCACTGAATGCCATCCAAAGTCAACAACGATCATCGACGGCCACTACCGAGTAAAACTTCACTTTCTAGCACAAATACAAAAGCTTGCCCAGTTATGACTAAAGAGCAGATCACCAACGGCCATGAAAGGTCATTGACGGCGATCACAGATCTTTTATGGTCATTTGCAACCACCTAACCTACTGCCAATACCTGTAAGTCACCAAAGCAGGTCACAGACGGTCAGCGTCTCGGCAGAGGTCAACGGTTGTAATTCAAGCTGTGGGTCACTGCCTATCACTGAACCTAGTCGCTGCATACGAAACGCGCATGCATTAAGTGCGTTTGCCAGAAGACGTTACGGAGAGACGGCGACGATATTGATAAAACGGCGAGGGACGCAGATTGACAATTTGTCGCGGCATCCATGTTTCTTTTTCTTGACTTCGGGGACTTTGTGATAAAAGCAGGCAATGGTACCGTTCTTGTGACAAAATAAGCAACTCTTCCGGGTAATTGTGTGCTTCATTTAAAAAAAAAAAATAATAATAATGAGAGCAGCAGGTTCCAGTCTCACAATTTCTGGGCCGGGTTCTACACAGCTCTGAACTAGCAAGCCCCGGGAACTCGTAAATGAAACTAGGCCTCGCGGAAATGAAATCCGCGGTTCAATCATATGGGTCAAAGTAACTAATTGGGCCAAAGAAGCGATACAAGCAACTTTTACTTTTGCTTCTTTTGTTTTTGACCCCAGGTTCCTACAAATGCGAAAAGCACTTCCAATGCTCCCGGGGAAAAAAGCCTCAGAAAACGTTACAAGTACTGCGGTTGGTAAAAGATTACTGATGCCTTTACGCAACCTACTTGGAAGGCTGGCAACAACTCGGCGTTTTATGCGAGTTTATTTATGAGGTCCTATTATAAAGTATAATCGGGGCAGCGAGGTTCCGGAAAGCATACCGTTCTGCATTTTAAAACACGAGTTTGACCCATAGGCCGCAACTGCGGTCCAACCTTATCGTCAGGAGACCACAGAAACCAGTCATTCAGAAAATATCTTCCTTCCCCGTCCAAGATCGAGACAAAATCACCATCCGCGCGGCTAGATTGCGGAGCGATGGACCCACCAGAGCCGTGCTGCGTTCATCCATCTCGTGGATCACGCCGACAAAAACCCACAATACGACAGGTCTGAGCGACGGCGCCAGCCGGCGATGGGACAAGATAGCCCCGCCGCCGAGCCGCCCGGCCCGACCAGGCACGATAAAGGTCATGGCTCGACCGATGACGTCAGGACGATGACGTCATGAGCGCGTGCCTAACGGGATAGCCGCTGCGAGAAGAGACGAACGCAGCGGGACGCGGCAGGACGCTCGGAGTTCGCTCCTCAGCTGCCCCGCCAGCCTCCGGGCTTCAGACGACCTCTGGTCGCAGCAGTGCGCAGTTCAGAGCCGACAACGA
The DNA here is from genome assembly GCF_019059575.1 of Amphibalanus amphitrite. Taxonomy (NCBI): domain Eukaryota; kingdom Metazoa; phylum Arthropoda; class Thecostraca; order Balanomorpha; family Balanidae; genus Amphibalanus; species Amphibalanus amphitrite. The sequence goes on from NW_024881962.1 coordinate 96,057, forward strand.
GCGCTGAATACAAAGGGACATCGTCGGCCCGGGCTGCCCGCCGCGACGGCTGGTTAGCCGCTATAGACACCGCCGCTGGATGGTGTATGGCCCGCTGCTTCCCGCTGCGAACACGCATCGCCGTAATGAGCCCAACGCGGTGGTGATTTGTGCCCTCTCAGGCGATGAGATACGCCTGAGTGAATCGCGCTCAAACAAACACCTCTTGAATACCAAGCTCAACAAGGCAAGGCGACACCCCGACAGGCGTTTACAACGAACCATCGGACGCGTTGCGTCCATTGAACGCGCCGGGGCCATCGAACGCGACCGGATTCCACAGAAGCTCACTAGCTAGATGTTGAGCCGTGACGGTCATGGAGTGGCGAGCGAGTATCGCCGGCTATCGCTGGGGGCGGATGGGCTCGCTCGTTCACCGTCCGATGGACCCGAATCGCCTCCAAATATGGACGGGCCGGGCGCCGGGAGGGCGGGCGACGCAGCACCAGCAAGCAGCAGCGGTAGCGGCGGGTCCGCGAGCACCGGTCCCAGAAAGAAGAACATCAGACCAGAGATGTGTATCGGTACAGCGAGCTCGAATATCGCCGGTGACACTACCGAGAATGGCCGCAAGGTCGCTGAAATTCGATACCGGACCCCGCTGAGGCCACGGGAGTCCGGTGCGCAGGGGTCGGTTCTGTGAATAATGTAACGGCGTGGGGTAACCGGTACACTCCTCGGTGGTTTAGCACTTTGCAGCTTCGTGGCATACCTTTGTGTCAACACAGGCGTATCCTTGGTTGTAGCATTTGTGCGATGCCCTCTTGTCGAACTTGGCTAGCAGGCCTTGTGCTTTCCATGACTGAAGGCTGGCCTGAAACAGGCGTAGAAATGAACAAAATTAAAATGTGTCTAAAAGGGGAAAGGGGAAAAGGGGAAGGGGAAATGTGTCTAAAGGGGAAGGAAACCAGACAAAAAAAAAATCAGCTCAGTCAGCCAATACTGCGCTATATGTTGCTCAAGAAATAATACACACACACACACCTTTGACAAAATTATAGCTTGGATCATCTACTGTCACCGTCGCAAGTTTGCAAACATCACAGCATGCCAAAGTCATAATCATATCCACCACAAGTCACGAATTTCGGGAGCCCCACCCCTCCAGTGCAGCCCGTGGCATGGACCGTGAGGCAACTCGACCATCAGCACTTCACATTGGAAGCACAAACACGCCCGAGAAGATCGTATTAATCATGTCATGCTTTTAAATGAGGCAAACATCAAACCATGAGTCCGATTCTGCGGCAAGGGTAAGTAACTCGTGACACTTTGATGTTGTTTATGCACCAATAACCACCAAAGTGGCACATTAGGGGCACCAACCAACCACTGCCTATCTATTGAAGCAAGCAGCGAATCACGATCTACTGTTATCAAGATCAGATGAAGAACAGTTCATCCGCTCCCTCAGGGGAGCGGCCGATATTCAGACGACGTGATAAGCTCATCGCCCAAGCGTCCTGCCGCTCCCCTATCGCTACCGGTATATAGGGCCTTGTCGCTACCCACGCTATACATACATACACACCGCATCGTTATCTCAGTTCCTTCCCGCTATTGGGAATCAAACGGGGTCAAAGGGGCGCCGCTCACCGGTCATTGACCCCGAGGTACCGGGTACGTCTGTGGGACGGTTACTATCATCTGACAGCAGCGCGCCCCGAGTCATCCGCGAGTCATTTCAGATGACTCAGCTGGGAGTCTGAGCTCATCGCGGAATCGGCTGCTCTTTGGTGGTTCAATTTCCGGAATTCTATCAAATGTTCAGTGACTCACGTATTTATGACAAGACGCAATCTGCACTAAACAGTAGCGCTTCGTCACAACGCTCAACATTTTCAGCACTTCAGCAAAACCCCTGTCTTGTCACAATAGCGTCTATATCAATTCCTATCACTGAAACTGCCCCTTTAAAAGCAGCCATTTTTAGCAATTTATTTACTTATTAGCAGTTATTACAAGAAAATAACATTATGCCTAGGGTCTTGAAACCTCATGTTTTTTTATTAAGTGTTCAAATGAATGTTGCTCTGTGCAAATCTACCTTCGAATCCACACAATATGAGGTAGAAATGAAGCACCAGGCCCACGTTGACAACCAGTCAGCCCGTCAAGCTCAGAGCTCGGACATAGGTTTAGAGCGGCGATAACTTTTTTCTCCTCTCTGTTCCTTCGCTTGCAGTCAGCACTGTTTGCACTGAAAGTCAGTGCACCGGGCGCAGATACGCTGCATTTTATCTCCCAGCCTTTGTGGAGTAACGAGCCAACACTGTGCCACGTGGACCACCCTCCTCCCCCAATCTCAGACAGACCCAGCGGCCAGCGGCCAGCGCCAAGTCTTTGTGACCACAGGGGATGGCCAGCCGCGCCGCGCCGGTCGGATTGGCGGACCGCCCGGGGGTCGGTGGGGGGGGGGGGGGGCATCTTGTCACCGGTGTCTGGTGACCCGGTGTCTACCCCCCCCCCCCCCTCCCGGAGAGGGAATGACGGGGTGGCCAACTAGTCTGAGAATCTGGCCGGCCGCCCGGTCCCGAGAGCCGCGTCCCTTCTGGGATGTCCCCTATCAGCAGCCTTACTGCAAGCCCACAAACACCCAGAGTCACGAAGACTAACAAAGAGGCAGCATCAAGAAACCCACACAGAGTCTGGAAGCAGCCCTCGGTGTGCCAAACTCTCACGGATGTGACCGTCGTACCACGGCTATGAACCATCCAGGGGACGGCGCCCGTCAGCGCGGAGTCTCGGTGTCTGGCAGCGCCACTGTGGTGTATGCTGGCTGGTCGCCCGACGGTGGCGACCCACTCAGGTGGAGGAGGCTCCTGGCCGGCCGCCCGCCGCCCACCTCTCCTGGCTGACCCGACCCTTCCCCCACCCCTGCCCTCCGCTGGGGGTCGGGTACTGCTGTCCCTGGCTGACCGCCACGGATTAGACACGGCCCGTGACGCTCACAAGTCGTGACGGGTGACGGATGTGACGGACGTCACGGAGTGACAGAAGGCCGTGGGTAACGAGCGTGACGGTCGGCGGAGGAAGTGGTCACGCGGCCTGTGTTCACTGGTCACCGGCCGTGCCCACCTCAGACCACCATGCTTCAATCCACCAAACTGTCAATTTCCTCATACGAGTAACTACCCGCTTCTGTATGTATTTTCTGAATGTATGGCTTGCTCATGAAGATAGGCACCAAAAAACGATGGGATTGTTATATACGATGCTCTCCCCAGTTGCAACTCGTCGGTAGGTGGACGGCAAACAGTGCAGGAGGCGTCTACTATATGGAGTCTCGATGACGTGTCCGTATCAAAAATGGTGAGTCAGCGATGACTCCACTGAGTCATTGATGACGCCATTGATAGTATAATCACTGACCTCGGTTCGACTACTGCGACTCATCGGGAGATATAGGTATGTTGGAAAGGCCTTCAGCAGTACCCAACTGAACTTAGCTTGAGTTATTCTCCATTTATCTAAATCCGGAGATAACCGATCATTAGAAAAAAGACTGCAGTCATTTAGGGTGTCCGTTCGGGTCTACCTTCTATTCTCCGAGTCTAGAAATTACATAAGTTAGGCATCTAGGAAGCGCTCGTTCATCTGTCTTCTCCAGACCCTCCCACGTGATAACTACTTGACCGCTCTCCGACCCTTCCGTACCATTCCGTACAAGTCTGTCCAGTACCAGACCCCGGGGTCAACCACAAAGAGTAGCGACAGACAAAGGCGGATCACAGGCCACCTCACCTTGTCCACAGGGTCACTGAGCTTGGTGAAGGTCATGGCAAAGCTGCTCCCGCAGAAACGATGCCACAGGTGGTAGCAACTACCGAGCATGCAATAAGCCTATGTTCCTAACATATGGTTAATTTTACTTTCCCGTCCTCTTTACGTCACAATTAGAGTAATTAGAGAATCATCTAATCCTACATACCTAGATTTCTTCTGGCAAAAGCGCCATCGTTTATCACATGGCCCGCCCCTAGGCAAAAAATCGTGACATGAGAGGTCTGCAGTGTCCGCCGAGGTCACCGAACCACGACTTGCACACGTGTACCGCGTTATGGGCATCTAATGGGAATGACACACGGTATCTGGCCAGGAGGAAGGTACCCGTGATGCAGCTCCAAACAAGGTTATCTATCTGTCGTGACCACCCAGCCCAGAGGTCAAGGCCGGGTCACTATTGCACGCCAAGCTTTGTCGTCATCTATCCCATGACTCATGGTGCGAGGGGAGAGGGTAGGAAAGGAGAAAGAAATAGAGGACAGAGAATAAAAGAAAGAGGATGAGGGATGGAAAGAAACAAAGGGAGAGAGAGAGAGAGAGAGAGAGAGAGAGAGAGAGAGAGAGAGAGAGAGAGAGAGAGAGAGAAAGAGAAAGAGAAAGAGAAAGAGAGAAAGAGAGAAAGAGAGAAAGAGAGAGAGAGAGAGAGAGAGAGAGAGAGAGAGAGAGAGAGAGAGAGAGAGAGAGAGAGAGAGAGAGAGAGACTGAAGAGCATCCAGCAAGTCGCGGGTTAACAAGAAAGCTGTGTGTGTTTATCCAATGTCCAGCCTTAGGTATAGCCGGCGCAATCCACTCGGTTTCGGTTTTCACCTGTTTACGACAGCCTGGCGCAATGATTGGTGAGAGACCTGTCGGCGACAGACAGCGGTCTGAACAGAGAACAGCTGACACGTGCGGACAGAAGGGACGGCACCAGAGGCGGTGGTGACAGCGCTCGTAAAATCGCCGGAGAAACTGGCGAGGACGGATGTACCGGCGCGGGCTGTGGGCTCCCCACGCGACCACACACCCGTCCACGCCCGGTCAGTGACGGCGGCACGCAGGAGAAAATCGCAGACAGACCCGCGGGTTGGTCAGACAACGCCTCATCGCCGCCGCTTCAGCCGCCGAAGGTGGGTTTCGAATGACGCAATTCATCCTTCTGAGAGATACCAGACCTACGCAGTTCATCGCGGAGAAGAAAATCAACGCCAATTTGAAACGAAGTACAGAGAGGCTGGCTTCATCATGAGATGAGAAAACACCATTCTGAAGGGAGATGATGATGTTGAAATTTGAATGAGGATTTAAAGATGAGACGACAACGTGATGACGCGACACATAAAGGAATTACAACTGTAACGAGATCATTCATATGCATGTTTACGTCTAAGCTTCATCTAAAACCTTTTGCGTCGGAAGACATTGTTATGCTTTAGGAGCTGACACATTTAAACCGCGATGGCAGGACTTGCCCGTTCCGCCCATTCAGGCATTAGAAGGGCACCCTATTCTAACAGCCGGTTTACCGCAGGCCCATATGCATGTGTACACCGGGAATTACATAAGCCCAACTTTTGTGGGAGTAACCAATCATGCCACGCAAAATTAATCAATGTGGTAAATGATCATTGGGAGCGGCATAATTCGGTAGGCAGGTCGTAGCTTCTTAGTGTCACAGTATAGCTTCTTGAAAAGAAGATAATTACAGTTAGATTGGTCTGTTTTGACGTCAGCTATAGGTTCCTTATGAGCCTCACAGATGAGGAAAGAACTCATAAGCAAAAGCCTTTCCGCAAAGTTGCATAACCTCAGTCAACTCTGCGTAGCAAATTGTCACACATTTGGGACTAGGCAAAATGTGTGTGCCTGTGCAAGGCGCATATCTGAGATATTGCACATTCCTGGCAGTAAATACGTGTAGTAAATACGACGTAGAGATATGATTCAGGACATTGCCTGAGTCACAGTCACCGGGGACATAACTGTACCGCTATCAGATGCAGGACAACAGGCGAACAACGACGTGCATCGCATTCTCTGTTCTCCTTCCTTGAAACGTTAGCGCTATCTGCAGTCTACCTACACCCTCGCATATTGGCATTGGGCATATCGATAAGAACTTAGGTAGGTAAGTGTCCGAAAGGAATGACTTCTTCATTCGTCCTTGTATGCACAAAGACGTTCTGTTGTATGTAGACGTAACCTACGTTCTGTTGTAGCTATCGACTCAAATAAAAACAACTTGATGCAGAGGAAACATTACTGAGAATTGGTACACCCGGAACGTCGTCACCTTTGTCATTTGATCTATTGTAAAGCGATTAATTACAATATCACAATGTTCGTGCAATACGAGGTTTCTTCTAGCATATAGCAGTTTCATATGCTCTTCATTCATATAGCTAGCACACTTTACCCGGCTATACCCAAGATTATTTCACTACTCACTGTACCTTTACAGCAGTTGTAGGAAAGTCATCCCTTTCTCTGTGAACCCATCACTATAGCGGCCGCCGTCATAACACAATGGCAGCTCACCGCTTTTGTGAGCCGGTTTGCTAAGTAGGATACTTCTTACTCGGTACCAAGGTCAGATGAAGAAACCGAAAACACGCCACCGCTGTTACAAAACAACGGACAGGATCGCCTATTTTTGGAGCATGCCTTAGTTTAGCCACGTTAAATCACAAAGGGGGCGCTTCAAAACGTTTAGATTAAGCTAGATTCCATAAGATGAAACTGTTTTTAGGGCCTTGGATGAAACGTATCAAAATGTTTGCTGTTACGGTGCTGTGACAATGGATGATGTGCTTAACCCGCGCCGTGCTGGTGGCCTGAACTTTCCGCCGAGTGCTGGGGGGGGGGCGTTTTCACGCCCCCCCGTCTAACTCGGCTCCTGGGCCACGTAGCGACACGCGGTAAGCGGCAATCGAAAGAGCGTCAAAAATAAGGACGAAAACACTTCGGTCATTTTTTGGGTCAGGTCAAAGGTCAGGTCACCAGAGGTCACCAAAGGTAAAATGTTGACTATTTCAACATTTTGGAAACTGCCAACGGCTATCTCGGGAACCGATAGAGCTACAGCGCCGCGGAAAAGCGCATTCGATAGCCCTTTTACAGACCTTTCTGAGTAATGTTCTCAGATTTGACCTCAGGTCAACGGTTTAGCCTCCAGAGGGCAAAAACTCCAAAAATAGCCGTTTTTACGAAAAACGTTTTTTCGTCAATAACTTTTGACTCATAAGCGCCATGACATTACTTTTGCCAGCATCGTGTTCCTCTCGTCGAGACGCGTCGAATGAACTATTTGTTGACCTTGAAAGGTCATTTTGAAAATTTGACCTCAGGTCAAGGTCATGACCTGACCGAAAAGGGTCATGTTGCATATCAGTCGATCCGTATCGTCGAGCTGAACACATCTGACGTGTTTTCACCGCTCTAGCACGTCTCTATCAAAAGTTATAGCCAAAAAACTGCTGGCGACCGTTCATGACCTGAGATGACCTCAGGGGCACACAGAGGGGTCACAGGTGCATTTTTCCTATTCAGTGTGTCATGTTTACCTATGAACCGATGTTTGAGAGCGTTTTGAACGATATTCGTCCAAAAGAGGCGCATTTCAATTTTCTCCCATTGACTTATAATGGAGAGGTCGCAAAATTGACCTGACCTTAGGTCACAGATATCAAAAATCCGAGATATACATTTTATACATACTGTTACTCATATCAATCGCTGAAAGTTTCAAAGTGATCGTTCAGTCGGTGTAGCTATAGCGAGCCTTTGAACTTTTTCTGAGGTAAGGTCACTTGACGTGACCTGGTGACCTGACCTTGAACGGCCTAGGTCTGAAATTTTCACAACATGTGCGGAAATGATGTAGGAACACGTGTACCAAAAACGGCGGCGCTGCGCGCCGCCGTTTTTGAGATATTCGCGAAAAACCTGAGGGGGGGGGCGTAAAAACGCCCCCCCCAGCACGGCGCGGGTTAAATGAATCGTTGTTTGGCGAATGTAATATACCTACCTATTCATCCAGCCCCTTGGAGTAGACTAATATGGATCTTCACATCATCCGGTTCTCAAAACATCACCAATCACCATTCACCACTAACTCTCTTCAGCCCTCCCGGCTACACTTCTCTCTTCTTCTATGTATACCAACTCAGCCGATCACTCGTCACTCACCTTCAGTCTGGGGTAGAAGTCGGGGAACCTCGCTGGCCTCAGGTCCAGCGCCGTGCACAGTCGCCGGTAGTGTGTGAGGATGCTGCGGAGCGTCTGTGCCGCGCACAGGTGATCAAAGTGATCGGACGCGTGACCCGGGTGGGTCGCGTCCGACGGAAGGCTGCTGTGAGGCATCGCGGCGGCTCCGAGCGGTCACAGAGACGGGGAGCGACTGTCGACCGGCCGCCACGCATCCTGGAACACACGTCGGCAGCGCGCGTCAGCGCCGGGATACAGAGATAAGGCGACGCTATCGACACCGCGCCGAGCGAGCGCAGCGGAGTCTCCGTATAAGGACGGACATACGAGCCGAGAGTACACGTGTTTACTAATACGTGTGGCACCCCACGCGGCGCTCGAGTGGTGGGTATGACGAGGTGAATATGAAGTGATAACTGACATCCGTCACAGGATACTTTCTGTTGGATTTTAGTGGTCTCGGGAATCAGGAAACATCAGACTCATGGTTGCGTTATACCTGTTACGATGTCACACTCTGACTCGAAGCTGACCATATTCGGTCAGTACTCTTAACGTTTGGCATCGTGGGCTTGGCTACACTGATAGTAGGGAAATACTTGAGAGTTGAGACAGCTTTACAGGAAATTGAGATCGTATTATGATTTGAGTGTTCTTGATAGGAGTACCAACACCCAATGAATCAATGGCTAGTGAACTTATGTCAAGGGCAGATAACTAAATGATCATATCTATCTGTAGGCTTATATGGCATGATGATGACATCACGGGATCTCAGAAATGTCATCCCGGCCGCAGCGGTCCATATACGGCTACTCGACAAACATCGATCGTCAAGAGCCACTGGCCACGCCGGGCTCTTACTGGTCGGCCGGGTCGGAGGGACAGCCACTTTGTCCACACGACTTTCGCCGAAATTGGAGGCAGTTTCTCGACATAGACAGACGCGGACGCCGGCCGGCCGGCCGGTCTGGCCCGCAGACACACATACACACAGCCACAGGCTGGGTGTGTTAGCAGCCGCCGGCCATAACACTCGTTTTCACAGTATGGGGAAAGAAAACGCGCCTCGGGTCTAATGGACCGTGCAACTGACCATGTGAAAGCAAAAGCTGTGCAGGGTCTAAACGAGCAGAAATCGCCAAATTAAACTACTGCTGTGGGCCTTGGCTCTCGGCAAACCACACTAAGATTGTTAGGCGATAGTGGCGTAATTACACAGCTGGCACACCAATTCAATTTCACGCTAACTACCACGTTAACAGCGATTTTCTTTTCTGATATTTGATCGGGTGAGATGATGAATCGTCCAATGAAAAAAACTACCTACATTACGGAAGAAACAAACTTTTGACGCTATACAGCCTACATGACCAGTCTTCTGCCACAGTCACCCGTACGTCTAGGTATTTTAGACCGTGAAGTGTCAGTAAATGTTATAAAGTACGAGTAAGCTAGTTCCCCAAGCCAAGCTAGTCCTCAGGATATCTATCCAGTCATAACTCAAACCAGCCACCTATCTATATCTATTCCTCGTCCACGACAGTGATCTATCCAGCCATCCCTCCAGATTACCAATGCAACAACCATATTCTCCCCCCCCCCCCTCGTCCTCGAGTCATCCCTCTAGTCAGACCTCGAGCAACCCCTTCAGTCACCCCTCCAGTCATCCCTCCAGCCATCCCTTCAGCCATCCAGCCACCCATCCCTCCAGCCATCCCTCCAACCATCTCCCATCCCTCGAGTCATCCCTCCATCCCCCAGCTATCCGTTCAGCCCTCAAGCCATCCTTCCATTTATCCCTCCAGTCATCCCCCCAGCCATCCCTCTATTTTCCCCCAGCCATCCATGTAGCCATCTCTCCAGCCATTCCTGTAGCCATTCCTCTAGCCATCCCTCCATCCCCCAAAGCCACACCTCTAGCCATTCCTCCAGCCATCTCTCCAACTCCGTCTATCCAGCCTCCAACCACCCCTCCATCCCCCCCCCCCCCAGCCCTCCCATCAGACGGCCGGCCGCTACCTGGCACTCAGTTCACTGCTCTGAGTTGGCTTGGCAGACGGCGCTCCTCGTGCCATTAACCTTATTGCCACACGGCTCAGCGTTGGACGACTTCCCATGAGAACAGAGATGGTCATCAAGTCAGGTGTTGTTTGCGCTCTTCCGTCAAATGTCAATAAACAGGGTTGATGAGCATGGAGTGATTAAACTTAATTAGCACAGGTAGCGTTATGGGAGAGAAACTCGGCTGAACAGTTTGTCGCAGGGGCGGAGCTTCATATTCACTTGGTGGGGCGGCTGCCCCACCAACTTGCCATTTTGCCCTACCAATAAGAGTTTTGCCCCACCAACTTAACCTTCCAGGCGGTGGGGGGGGCATTTTTTTGCCCCCCCCCCCTTTAGTTTTTTCAATATATCTCGAGAAGTGAGAACCGCTGCGCCGATCGTCACCAAACTTTCAGTACCCTCCCGGGAGCAGCTAGCGCACATGTTGACCAAAAATTTTTCCAAAGGCTATGATAGGTTGGCCGCTAATGACGTCAGAGTGACGTCATTTTTGCCATTTTCGACCCAAAAAAGGTTTCGCGGGAAGAGCTGTCAGGCCTACAGCTTTAGAGATACAGAAAAATGTTTCAGACATAAAAGGTGTGGAATCAAAAGGCTACAAAACTACTATTTCGGTTTTTCGATTTTTTTGGATTTTGACCCCCAAAAATCAAAAAATATATTTGTTGAATATAATAGCCAAAAAATCCAAAAAAAAAATTGAATTTCGAAAAAAAAACGGAATATATATGATAGTCCCTACCGCCTTCTATCTACATACCAAATTTGAGATCGATACCTCTTTTTTTGGCCAAGTTATAGCGAAAAAAACTGTTCAAAATTGATGACGTCAAATTTTCAAACTCAATTTTTAGCAATTCTAGACCTCGTAGCGCAAAACAAAGACCACCATTAGACTCCCCGTGACAAGCTGCATCGAATCAATACCCATTTTATGCAAAAATATCAACTTTGAAATTTGACCTTTTTTGACCTGACCTTGACCTGACCTCCACCAGAAAGTGACCTAAACCGTACCTGATGGTCTTATAACCAACACCATTGAGTTGGAAATGAAAAACTGGCCATAAAACATGCATCGCATAACCTTAGTAAAGTTGGTCTCATGTGGTGACCCTTGGTGACCTTTGGTGACCTGACCTGTGACCTGACCTGGTATGACCGGTGACCTCTAATAGCAACATATGTACTAGACAACTGACGCCTCATCGCTGATTTTCGACAAAATGCGTTTTACTCGGTGTTATAGCGCTTTCCCTAGAAGCCCCGTGAACGGTGAAACATTTTATCTTTGACCTGACCTGTGACGTCATCGGTGACCCCGAGGTCAATGAAATTTGGTTTCCCTTCACAAATTTGACAGGGCTATCGAACACCGTTTGAATTTTCCGGATCCGTCCAGTAGTTTCGGAGATACGGGGGGGGGGCAAAAAATGCCCCCCCCCCCCCACCGCGCGGAAGGTGGCTGGTAGGCCCACCGCCTGCCGGGTTAAGCCTATTTGCAGGACTTAACTGCTTGGCAAACCAATGTTTTTCACATTGAGGAGCTTTGAAATGTCTGTGTAATGCAAAGTATTATCTCTGTAATGAAAGGAATTGATTCATCGTTACGTTACATCGTAGGTTTGACAACTTTTTGCCCCACCAACTTTCCGCACCCATGGTTTGTCGGAGGAAGAGGAGAGGAACGGTTATTTCCAAGATTCTTACATATAATTTCCACAAATTCTGGAGTGAGATCGCGTAGAAGCAGGCCGGTACCTATTGCCTTGTTTCAGCCGGGGACAAATGGGAAGTCAACAGCAGAAGACGGCTGTCCATTCTTGCGAGACACGTGGCAGGGTGAAGGCGTATCTGGCGAACTTGGACGTTCGAGAAGATTCGAATCCGTGAGCCTAGTTTCAGGAGTTGGTTTGGTTTGTTTCTTTTTCCTTTGTTTTTGGGCTCTGGCTCTGAGCCGAGGATCGGGGTGAGTCGTTCCTGGAGTCTTTTTGCACGGCAAAAGACTTGGTTAGGTTTCTCTTGATCTCTGTCACCGATGGGATAGATCAGGAGGATGGGGCCAAGTAGGGCCAGTAAGAGAGTGCGAGAGGACGATACGGTTGTTAATTTCTGGAGTGAGGATGATGATTCTGGCAGCTATCTTTCTGTTAAGCTGCAGTCCGGGCAGCCTCTGAAGGAAAGAGGGTGGCCATGGATTCAGATGTGTGTCCGTGGGATTCTAGGATCCAAAGACAAAGTGGACAAAGCAAACTTTTTGAATGATGGTAGATTACTACTTAAAACCAAAGACAGTGCCCAAACCGAGAAACTATTGAAAGTGTGTAAGTTCGGAGATGAGGCGTGTGTGATCGAGAAGGATGAAAAGCTAAACCAGAGCCGGGGGACAATCAATGCCCCTGATCTCATGGGCCTTCCTGAGGATGAAATCGTTGGTTGGTTGTCCAGCTTCGGGGTGGTTGCCGCCCGTCGATTCACTCGGAGAGTGGGCAATCACACGGAGAAAACCCCCATCATTCTACTGACATTTGACAGGCCCACATGTCCTTCCAGACTCGAATTTGACTATGTGGTATACCAGGTTCGCCAACACATTCCCAACCCACTTATATGCCTGCAATGTGGGAAGTACGGCCATATGCAGGCAAGGTGTCAGGCTGAGGCAGTATGCCTTAAGTGTGGTGAGCAGAAGCACGAGGGCACATGTTCCCAAACATGCATCCACTGTGGCGATGGCACACATGACTGTCTTTCCCGGCAATGCCCCAAGTGGAAAAAAGAGAAAGCTATTTGTGAAATCAAAGTCACCAGGGATGTCTCCTACGCCCATGCGCGTCGATTGTATGACAAGGAAAACCAAACCCCAAACATTAGGCCCTTCACCACAGTGGTGCGGGGCAACAGTGTCAGTGATACTCCGTCGGATCCATCCCTCAAAGCACAAGTGAGCACTATCGAACAGAAACTGGACAAAATGATCACCCTCTTTGACAGGTTCTTACAGCTCCAGACAGGACCAGGGAGGAGTGATGTCAGTGCACGAGAGGAAAACCAAAGAGGGCAGGGAACCCCGGTCTCTGGACAACCCCCTACTCCAGCAGCTACAGCCCCCAGGCCTTCGGTGCAACCCAATATTGACCAAGACAGTGAACAACAAAGGCCCTCCGAGATGATGGACTCTCAGGCTCTAACCATCTCCACCATGTCCCACTCGGATACAGCCCAGGATGTCCCTCAGAACAATCCTGACACAATGGACTCGCAGGCTGTAACAGGTGGTTCCCAGGAATCCCTGTTCTCAATGACGGGTTCCCCACCCTCTGCAGTGCCGGACCCGGAACCCCTGACTGAACCATTGACCGACGATTGGGACACAACATCACAGCAGAGTGCCAGGCAGAGTTGGAACCCACAGGAACCCCAGTGTTCTGAGGCAAAGCTAACTCCTGAGTGCTCCAAGGATAGACACAGGGAATCTTCATCTCCTGGATGGCTAGGAGGACTCTCCGACGAGAGTGTCTCCCCATCCCCTCCAATAGGACTCAGGCGACAGGGAGGCAGTGCAGGAAGGGGCCGGCGTATGCCGAGCCTCACCAGGAAGCCCCCCGCCCCTACCTAGTTCAGAGGGAGAGAGAAAGGAGAGAGAGGTAGAGAGGCAGGAATTTACAGAAGGCAACTTTTTTTCTTCTTTTCTTCTCTTTCTCTTTCTTTTCCTTTTCTTTTTGGTGACAGGGGCCTGCTGTGGCAGGGCCCGTGATCTTGGTGTAACTAGTGAGCATTTATGGTGTTAAACATACTACAATGGAATGCCCGTGGCCTGATTGGCAAATGGGCTGAGGCTAAACATATGTTTACATGTGATCCATATGAGGTGATATGTGTCCAGGAGACCCATTTCATCCAAAACGATAAATATTCTTTCCACATCCCCTACTGTACAGAATACAGCGACTTTGCTCCACAAGGTGACAGGCGGGGCGGTGTCACTATATATGTGTCTGACAGGCTGCCTCACCGTAGGCTTCATATACAGTCCACGTTACAAGCGGTAGCTTGCACGATTCGGGTGAACGATCGGAGCATAACCATGTGTTCCTTGTATTTGCCACCTAATGACCCATTCTCATTCCAGGATTTAGCACACCCGTTACGGTCCAAACTCCATAGACAAGCGGACATACGGTTTTACAAGAGTTAGGCGACGAAATACTCAGCTTAATTATTAAGTAATGGGCACCATTAGGTAGGCCATACAATTTTCTGTAGTACCGCATAGTCGCTGCAGTCAAAGGTGTTCTGGTTTTTATGCTACATGCCAAAGAATTTTTGCATGTAATCACCGGTGACACGACATATTTCTGCTTTATTGGGTTGGGCGGTGAAGTCGATGACGTGATCACAATGAAAATGGCTTAGTTTTGTAGAGCATTGAATTCTGATTCCGGCACGACTCTCGCTAGTCCATTTTTTATTATAAATAAACCATTAATTGCGGTACAAAGTCAAAACTAGCCCGAAACGGCGCCCGCAGCGGCCGTTAGCACAGCGGCCTTATGGTAAACAGGTTAGTTCACATTCCCGCCGCTATGCGAGTGGCGGAGGCGCCACCTGTCCTCATGTCCGCCTTGGACCGTAACGCTGCTCTCTCAGCTCCCTACCCCATATCTTATTTGCACCGATGCGAATAGTAAGCACTACTTGTGGGGCTCAGATCGCTGTGACCCTCGAGGTATAATTTGGATGGATGTTGTGAATTACCATGATCTTCGCATTCTCAATGACGGCCAGCCGACTCGACTGGATGAAGCCACTGGTGCAGAGTCCCATATTGACCTGACCTTGGTTTCCAGTGAAATTGCTCACCTGTTTGACTGGACAACAGACAAGGACTTGCACGGCAGTGATCATTTCCCGATACATATTCGTCATTGCCAGTCTTACCCCTCCCCTAGTTTACCACCCATATTCACCGGGTGGAATGTGAGGAAGGCTGATTGGACGATGTTTCAGATGAGCTGCGATCTACAATTTGCTGACAGTTTGGGTCTCCAAAACTGTGCGAATATCACACAGACTATCATTGACACCGCGATGACGTACGTACCCATCCGGAAAGGGAATTCCAAATATCAGTGCCCCTGGTGGACAGACGCCTGCAGGGAGGCGATAAGGAACCGACGTAGGGCACATAACCGAATGCGTCGAGACGTTCATTCTGTATTTCTCCGATTGGTGTACCGTAAGGTGAAAGCGCAAACTAGACGGATCCTACGGCAGGCACAAATGTCATCGTGGAGAGAACTGGTATCACTGTTTAACCATCGTACTCCGATGAGTAAACTATGGGATATCTTGAGGAAGTTCTCTCACAAAACCAGGCTAACTAGACGCTTACCAGTCCTTGTCCAACATGACAGAGTTATTGATGACCCCACAGAAGTGGTTAACGCCTTCGGGCAGTTCTTTGAGGAACTTAGCTCGCCAGCTAACTACTCCAGGGACTTCCTGCTCAGAGAACGAGACATGGCAAGGTCAATGCCAAGTTTTTGCTCGGACAACCAGGAAGTTTACAATAGAGAGTTTTCACTCAGGGAGTTAACTGAGGCTATTCATCGATCAGGTTCAACCTCGGTAGGACCAGATCAAATACATTATGATTTCTTTCGCCATATGACTGACCCTCAGCTTCGGCAACTTCTGAAGCTGTATAATTATATTTGGACAAACGATGTTTTCCCCTCAGAATGGCGCCATTCTTACCTGATTCCCATTCCGAAGCCAGGAAGGGATGTCAACCAGGTTTCATCTTACCGACCTATACAACTTACGTCGTGCATGTGCAAGTTAATGGAACGCATGATTGGGAAGCGTCTAACGTGGTGTGTGGAAGAGCACGGGCTACTCACCAAATATCAATGTGCGTTTAGGCCTGATAAATCCACGGCTGACCATCTTGTCCGTCTGGACACACATGTACGTGACGGTTTTCTTCACCATGCCAGCACTTTGGCTGTGTTCCTCGATATAAAATCTGCATATAACTTGGTCTCCCCTACGGTATTACTGCATCGCATGTATGCTACGGGTTTCCGAGGTCACATCATGCATTTTATTCAGAATTTCTTGAAAGATCGCACCTTTCAGGTCCGCTGCGGCACATTATCTGATACATTTATGCAGAATTATGGCATCGTGCAGGGGGGCGTGATTTCACCTATCTTATTCAACCTTGCCATCGATTCCATCGCCGACGTGCTACCCCCAGGAGTTTCGTACGCAATTTATGCTGACGATGTCACCATATGGGTGCAAGGGCGACGAATCCCGAAGCTATTTCGGAAATTGCAAGATGCCCTTAACAATATTGGTGAGTGGGCTTCAGGCACTGGGTTTACATTTTCTAGTACCAAGTCTAATGCGATCCTTTTCCGACGTGGATTACGAAGGGTCGACCTATCAGTGTTCCCTCCTTTGTGCATCAATAATGACCCCATTCCCATTGTTGATGAGGTGAAATACCTTGGAGTTATTCTCGACTCCCGAATGAACTTACATTCCCATGTAGAGTATATTAAAAGCCGGGTCCAAAAGAGGATGGCCGTGCTTAAATGCGTCGCTGCAAAGAGCTATGGGGCAGACCGAATCATATTGACCCGAATGTATAAAGCAATGATTCGACCAATCTTGGAATACGCTTCATACATTATCGATGGTCCACACACGCGACGAGTCGAATCTCTCGAGACTCTTCAGAATGCATGTTTGAGAGTTGCAACGGGGGCCTTACGCACCTCTCCTGTTCGAGCATTGCAGGTTGATGCCGATATTCCCCCGTTATCTCTCCGTCGCAAAGAGTTATTCCTTCGGTATTTTCTGAAGGTTTTGAGTGATGAACACCACCCTTGTCACAGTATAACAGACTTGACCGCCTCTGAGGAGCTCTACCGAGGATTATCAGACCAATATCTTCGCAGAATTTCTGGATTCACGGTGTGCTTACGCCTCCAGCGCATGATTGCCGACTTCGATTATGAACCACCGACAGGCCTTGTCAAACCCTCAGCGCCTTTGGCACCGTGGATTCTGCCGTGTGTCACGACGCGCCTGCTAACTAACCAGGATAAAGCGAGCCGCTCCACGATAGACGTGCAGGCCGAGTTTCAGACTCTTATCAGCGAGTACCCTGGATATCGGATACTGTACACAGATGGATCCAAGCGGCATGAGTCGGTGGCTTGTGCATTCACCATTAACAATGCTTTCTTTTCGTTTAAGTTACCGGAAGGTCTTTCTATTTATACAGGCGAACTAGTAGCTATACTAGAAGCCCTGAAGTTTGTCTGCACCCATCGCATTCCACGTTCCTTGATATGCACCGATTCTCAATCGGCTGTGAAAGCGTTAGGCATGGCGCACGGCACCACGAGGCACCCGTTACTTACCTCTATATTAGAATTAAACCATCGCATTGCCGAGGATGGAATGAGGTGCATTCTTATATGGGTACCGGGACATAGCGGTATATCTGGAAATGTGCGAGCTGACTATTGGGCCGGGAAAGCACATGACAAACCAGAGGTTACACCGGTCGCAGTTGGTTATCGTGAATATGTCCCAGAGGTCCGACGGCGCGTTCGAGACCAATTTGCTACCTTATGGCAAGAGTTTCGGCCCACTCACCTTAAGACGATTAAGCCTACCATAGGAAGGTGGACGTCCGGCGCTCGTGACAGTCGCCAAGAAGAAGTAGTGCTGTGTCGCCTGAGACTTGGCCATACACTCCTTACGCACTCGCATGTCATGGATCGTGCTCCACCACCGTTGTGTACACTTTGTCGATGCATTATCGATGTCAAACATCTCCTAATTGATTGCCCTCAATATCGCACGACACGCCAACGTTTGCGACGAACATGTGGAGATGCTGGTCTCCCGTTCACAATTGCGACTCTGCTCGGTGATACAGCACCTAATGTATTGGACGCAGTGTTTCTTTTCTTGCGCGATTGTGAGCTGCTTGACAAACTGTAAATGCGGCGGGTTCTATTGATATACCGGAATTGACAGTACTTCTAACAACTGTGTAATGTTTGATTGGCGGCTACTTACTTGCCGCCCCCACTGATGATGTTACTTTTGCCTGTTTTTGTGTGGTGATTCTAGGCTTTGGAAACTTTCTTTCGGTGTGTTTTGATTACTGATTCGTCTCTGTGGAGGTCTAATGTGAACGTTACGGAAGGTCTAAGTGAAACAACAGTGCACTCTGAGCACATGTCCTCTGTGGTTCGTGTTTTCTCTTCTCTCCTTTCCTTCAGTATTTGGTAGTATATATAGCTAGCTCGTAGAGTGGTCTGAATTTCTCTCGCTCTCTCTTTCTCTGATTACCTGGTAACACTCTGACTAGAAGAGTATTGATCTTTCTTTCATCATTTTGTAGATTGCTGCCCAATCAAACTAACACTAACACTGCTACTCAGGTCTGTTCCTTCTGGCTTAATCCTTCCCCGGCAATTTCCTCCCCTGGCATTTGTCCTTCCCTAGGTTTTTCCTTTTCCGGCTACCCACAACCCTGCTTAGTTACCGCTTAGTACCTACCAACCCCGACACTACATCGTGGAAGATCGGACAGTTGAATGCAAGAAACGAAGAAGTTGGACGCTAGGGCCTGACGGCTGCGCGCCCTAACCCACAAAGAAGAAGAAGAAGAAGACGGCTGTCGGCTGGATCCACGGACTCCGGAGAGGAAGGGACAACCAATGATGGTCGGGTGTCCAGTGTTCGCTGTCCAGCCCCTCCCCCTCCCCTTCCCCCTATGCAGTCCTGTGTGTGGCCCATGTGAGGACTGGAGCATGAACGGGGAACGCTGCCGTGATTGGAGAGGGTCGAGAAAGGGAGACTTTAGCATAAATGCAAGTTGGTATGAGGCCAAAGGAGGGGCTCGGTCGGAATTAAATCAAAAGGATAAAGAAAAATATTGGAACGCAACATATTCGATTGAACCCTCGACGAATCACAAACCAAATTTCGTCGAGCGCAAGCGCGGTATTTGTTGTTGAACGACTCCAGGCCAAGTCGAATGTGAAACGTGCAGGCGATTTCAGAGCACGCACTTCTACACATTGATATTATTGGAAATTATCCTATTGCATTCACACCACGTTGACCACCGGTGTTATGTCACGAGCGCGTTTACCGAACGAGGTCTATCCCGGGTCCCAGCCCCAGGTCCTCCGTCCTTTCCCATTCTGATTCCTGATTTTATCATCCGATGTCAACGCTCAGCCTTCCGACTTTTTTAGGAAAACGTGACCACGATTCGTATCGCCTGTCCCGTCGTTCGTTCTGCCTCGCGTTCAAGGTCAAGGCGGATCGAGCCGATTTCTGAAGTTCAATGACAGTGGACACTGGACGCAGCGTGACAGCGAGGCGACTCGGCTTAGATAAAACCAGGGAGGTTCGACGAAATCAGCAAATGTCTAGCCGGTACGAAAAGCATCTGTCAACAATTATCGCTTCATCCAACCCACACATTGACATTCAAAACACAGAACGCCGGACCGGTTTGGAGTTTGGACCCACCTGCGAGGAAAACCACTTCAGGAGCTCTTCACGAGCGTCGCGAACTCATCGGGAATCGCATAGCTGTCACGGTTTGCGCACTAATGTCACTGAAACACACCTGTGCTGACACTTCACCGCACAAACCCTCACACCATGCGCTGCACCCCTCACCACTCCGGCACTAAACGTACGACTCCAGCCGACCGGCCGGCTCTGCGTTCTGACGCGAGCGCGCCCAGCGGCGACCCATCAGCTGGTCGGCCGCCGACGGCCCTGCATAGTGCTGACATCTAGCATGCATTGACACAACTACAGCTTATACAGATAGTCGGAAGGTGAGGCTGTGGAGCATAAAAAGGGACTGCGTCGGTAATGGTATGCCTATAGAATCGGGGCTGTGTGCGAAATGTTGATTGTCAGGTAACAGGTATATCTTCGCATTTGCAGGCTCACGTTCACCCGCCCTTGTCCATTACGGGGACTTGCTAGTTGCTCACCCTGATCACCCATTATCACTGTCCCTAACCGTTGCAACTTGCAGCGACGCCCTGACGGTCACCGCGAACCCTCCACCCAGCCTTCGACCCAGCTCTGAGGGTTTGACTTTGGTCTAGGGTCAGCCGTCAGCTATCTCCTAAAAAAAAGCCGTAGCCGCAGCACGGCACGGCTAAGCCACGGGTAATTAGTTCATGACTGTTTGAGACGAGTGACCTTATTCCAGATACCTACCGGCTACCTACCTACTTTTGATTAAAGGGACCCTCCCACCTTAACATTAGATTTGAGTTGAGATAGCCAAAATGGGGTCCCTGACTCACAATTACCGGTTTCGGCACTCACAACATCGAGAAATGCCCTAAATCGGAAATATTGAATTTCAAAATTGCAGCATTTTGATTCAGAGGGGCTAATGCTTAGGAATACCCCTCTGAATGTGTGACGTCAGCGCAAATATCTAACGATTTTAAATGTTTGACTAAAACGTTTTGTAGCACGCGGTGGTATATGCTATTTGCGCGCAACATCTGCCGCAAACGCCGCACTTCTAAAATAAAGTCGCTAGAAACAGCGGAGATCCCAAAAAAGTAAACAAAAGTAAAAGTCTAATATCTTGAAAACCGGTGAATATTTTTCGGTGAAATTTGGTAGATATTCGTTTTCGCTCTTTCTGAACTGAGCGACATCACTTTCATGCCAATTCATAAACTTCTTTGAAGGTGGGAGGGTCCCTTTAAACGGCTCGGTTGTTCGTCACTGTAGAAGTATATTGCTCACTCTGAATTCCTTATCCCATCCCGCTGGCCATAAGCGTAGGAACCATGGGTGCAAGGGTGCAGCTGCACCCACAATATTTCTCCAGTGGGTGCAGACAATGTATTCTGCACCCACAATAATCTGAACCAAAAACCCATTTTCTCGTCAACACTACTTCCCATGACGTCTGTCAAGACAGCCTCAGATTCAGATTCACTTTCAGAATCACATTCGGACCCCCGTAGATTTTCATAAAAACTGGTCCATGGGTACAGTTTTGGACGCTGATTCCAATGGTGAAGTCTGTTTTTCGCCACATATTATACTTTGGCCCCTAGAGGCATTCAAAGTTTTTTTGGGGCGAAGGGGGACCCCCTTAGATTTTCATAAAAACTGGTCCATGTGTACAGTTTTGGACGCTGATTCCAACGGTGAAGTCTGTTTTTCGCCACATATTATACTTTGGCCCCTAGAGGCATTTAAAGTTTTTTGGGGGAAGGGGGACCCCCTTAGATTTTCATAAAAACTGGTCCATATGTACAGTTTTGGACGCTGATTCCAATGGTGAAGTCTGTTTTTCGCCACATATTATACTTTGGCCCCTAGAGGCATTCAAAGTTTTTTGGTGCGGAGGGGGACCCCCTTAGATTTTCATAAAAACTGGTCCATGGGTACAGTTTTGGACGCTGATTCCAATGGTGAAGTCTGTTTTTCGCCACATATTATACTTTGGCCCCTAGAGGCATTCAAAGTTTTTTTTGGGGGCGAAGGGGGACCGCCTTAGATTTTCATAAAAACTGGTCCATGGGTACAGTTTTGGACGCTGATTCCAATGGTGCAGTCTGTTTTACGCCACATATTATACTTTGGCCCCTAGAGACATTCAAAGTTTTTTGGGGGCGAAGGGGGACCCCCTTAGATTTTCATAAAAACTGGTCCATGTGTAGGTACAGTTTTGGACGCTGATTCCAACGGTGAAGTCTGTTTTTCACCACATATTATACTTTGGCCCCTAGAGGCATTCAAAGTTTTTTTGGGGGCGGAGGGGGACCCCCTTAGATTTTCATAAAAACTGGTCCATGGGTACAGTTTTGGACGCTGATTCCAATGGTGAAGTCTGTTTTTTGCCACATATTATACTTTGGCCCCTAGAGGCATTCAAAGTTTTTTTTGGTGGCGAAGGGGGACCCCCTTAGATTTTCATAAAAACTGGTCCATGTGTACAGTTTTGGACGCTGATTCCAACGGTGAAGTCTGTTTTTCGCCACATATTATACTTTGGCCCCTAGAGGCATTCAAAGTTTTTTTGGGGAAGGGGGACCCCCTTAGATTTTCATAAAAACTGGTCCATGTGTACAGTTTTGGACGCTGATTCCAATGGTGAAGTCTGTTTTTCGCCACATATTATACTTTGGCCCCTAGAGGCATTCAAAGTTTTTTGGGAGAAGGGGGACCCCCTTAGATTTTCATAAAAACTGGTCCGTGTGTACAGTTTTGGACGCTGATTCCAATGGTGAAGTCTGTTTTTTCGCCACATATTATACTTTGGCCCCTAGAGGCATTCAAAGTTTTTTGGGGTGAAGGGGGACCCCCTTAGATTTTCATAAAAACTGGTCCATGGGTACAGTTTTGGACGCTGATTCCAATGGTGAAGTCTGTTTTTCGCCACATATTATACTTTGGCCACTAGAGGCATTCAAAGTTTTTTTGGGGCGAAGGGGGACCCCCTTAGATTTTCATAAAAACTGGTCCATGTGTACAGTTTTGGACGCTGATTCCAACGGTGAAGTCTGTTTTTCGCCACTTATTATACTTTGGCCCCTAGAGGCATTCAAAGTTTTTTTGGGGGAAGGGGGACCCCCTTAGATTTTCATAAAAACTGGTCCATGTGTACAGTTTTGGACGCTGATTCCAATGGTGAAGTCTGTTTTTCGCCACATATTATACTTTGGCCCCTAGAGGCATTCAAAGTTTTTTAGGGGCGAAGGGGGACCCCCTTAGATTTTCATAAAAACTGGTCCATGTGTACAGTTTTGGACGCTGATTCCAACGGTGAAGTCTGTTTTTCGCCACATATTATACTTTGGCCCCTAGGGCATTCAGATTCACATTCAGAATCACATTCGGACCCCCTTAGATTTTCATAAAAACTGGTCCATGGGTACAGTTTTGGACGCTGATTCCAATGGTGAAGTCTGTTTTTCGCCACATATTATACTTTGGCCCCTAGAGGCATTCAAAGTTTTTTTGGGGCGAAGGGGGACCCCCTTAGATTTTCATAAAAACTGGTCCATGTGTACAGTTTTGGACGCTGATTCCAACGGTGAAGTCTGTTTTTCGCCACATATTATACTTTGGCCCCTAGAGGCATTTAAAGTTTTTTGGGGGAAGGGGGACCCCCTTAGATTTTCATAAAAACTGGTCCATATGTACAGTTTTGGACGCTGATTCCAATGGTGAAGTCTGTTTTTCGCCACATATTATACTTTGGCCCCTAGAGGCATTCAAAGTTTTTTGGTGCGGAGGGGGACCCCCTTAGATTTTCATAAAAACTGGTCCATGGGTACAGTTTTGGACGCTGATTCCAATGGTGAAGTCTGTTTTTTCGCCACATATTATACTTTGGCCCCTAGAGGCATTCAAAGTTTTTTTTGGGGGCGAAGGGGGACCGCCTTAGATTTTCATAAAAACTGGTCCATGGGTACAGTTTTGGACGCTGATTCCAATGGTGCAGTCTGTTTTACGCCACATATTATACTTTGGCCCCTAGAGACATTCAAAGTTTTTTTGGGGGCGAAGGGGGACCCCCTTAGATTTTCATAAAAACTGGTCCATGTGTAGGTACAGTTTTGGACGCTGATTCCAACGGTGAAGTCTGTTTTTCACCACATATTATACTTTGGCCCCTAGAGGCATTCAAAGTTTTTTTTGGGGCGGAGGGGGACCCCCTTAGATTTTCATAAAAACTGGTCCATGGGTACAGTTTTGGACGCTGATTCCAATGGTGAAGTCTGTTTTTTGCCACATATTATACTTTGGCCCCTAGAGGCATTCAAAGTTTTTTTTGGTGGCGAAGGGGGACCCCCTTAGATTTTCATAAAAACTGGTCCATGTGTACAGTTTTGGACGCTGATTCCAACGGTGAAGTCTGTTTTTCGCCACATATTATACTTTGGCCCCTAGAGGCATTCAAAGTTTTTTTGGGGAAGGGGGACCCCCTTAGATTTTCATAAAAACTGGTCCAGTGTACAGTTTTGGACGCTGATTCCAATGGTGAAGTCTGTTTTTCGCCACATATTATACTTTGGCCCCTAGAGGCATTCAAAGTTTTTTGGGAGAAGGGGGACCCCCTTGGATTTTCATAAAAACTGGTCCGTGTGTACAGTTTTGGACGCTGATTCCAATGGTGAAGTCTGTTTTTCGCCACATATTATACTTTGGCCCCTAGAGGCATTCAAAGTTTTTTGGGGTGAAGGGGGACCCCCTTAGATTTTCATAAAAACTGGTCCATGGGTACAGTTTTGGACGCTGATTCCAATGGTGAAGTCTGTTTTTCGCCACATATTATACTTTGGCCCCTAGAGGCATTCAAAGTTTTTTGGGGCGGAGGGGGACCCCCTTAGATTTTCATAAAAACTGGTCCATGGGTACAGTTTTCGACGCTGATTCCAATGGTGAAGTCTGTTTTTCGCCACATATTATACTTTGGCCCCTAGAGGCATTCAAAGTTTTTTAGGGGCGAAGGGGGATCCCCTTAGATTTTCATAAAAACTGGTCCATGTGTACAGTTTTGGACGCTGATTCCAACGGTGAAGTCTGTTTATCGCCACATATACTTTGGCCCCTAGGGCATTCAGATTCACTTTCAGAATCACATTCGGACCCCCTTAGATTTTCATAAAAACTGGTCCATGGGTACAGTTTTGGACGCTGATTCCAATGGTGAAGTCTGTTTTTCGCCACATATTATACTTTGGCCCCTAGAGGCATTCAAATTTTTTTTGGGGCGAAGGGGGACCCCCTTATATTTTCATAAAAACTGGTCCATGTGTACAGTTTTGGACGCTGATTCCAACGGTGAAGTCTGTTTTTCGCCACATATTATACTTTGGCCCCTAGAGGCATTTAAAGTTTTTTGGGGGGAAGGGGGACCCCCTTAGATTTTCATAAAAACTGGTCCATGTGTACAGTTTTGGACGCTGATTCCAATGGTGAAGTCTGTTTTTCGCCACATATTATACTTTGGCCCCTAGAGGCATTCAAAGTTTTTTGGGGCGGAGGGGGACCCCCTTAGATTTTCATAAAAACTGGTCCATGGGTACAGTTTTGGACGCTGATTCCAATGGTGAAGTCTGTTTTTCGCCACATATTATACTTTGGCCCCTAGAGGCATTCAAAGTTTTTTTTGGTGGCGAAGGGGGACCCCCTTAGATTTTCATAAAAACTGGTTCATGTGTACAGTTTTGGACGCTGATTCCAACGGTGAAGTCTGTTTTTCGCCACATATTATACTTTGGCCCCTAGAGGCATTCAAAGTTTTTTTGGGGAAGGGGGACCCCCTTAGATTTTCATAAAAACTGGTCCATGTGTACAGTTTTGGACGCTGATTCCAATGGTGAAGTCTGTTTTTCGCCACATATTATACTTTGGCCCCTAGAGGCATTCAAAGTTTTTTGGGAGAAGGGGGACCCCCTTGGATTTTCATAAAAACTGGTCCGTGTGTACAGTTTTGGACGCTGATTCCAATGGTGAAGTCTGTTTTTCGCCACATATTATACTTTGGCCCCTAGAGGCATTCAAAGTTTTTTGGGGTGAAGGGGGACCCCCTTAGATTTTCATAAAAACTGGTCCATGGGTACAGTTTTGGACGCTGATTCCAATGGTGAAGTCTGTTTTTCGCCACATATTATACTTTGGCCCCTAGAGGCATTCAAAGTTTTTTTGGGGCGGAGGGGGACCCCCTTAGATTTTCATAAAAACTGGTCCATGGGTACAGTTTTGGACGCTGATTCCAATGGTGAAGTCTGTTTTTCGCCACATATTATACTTTGGCCCCTAGAGGCATTCAAAGTTTTTTAGGGGCGAAGGGGGATCCCCTTAGATTTTCATAAAAACTGGTCCATGTGTACAGTTTTGGACGCTGATTCCAACGATGAAGTCTGTTTATCGCCACATATACTTTGGCCCCTAGGGCATTCAGATTCACTTTCAGAATCACATTCGGACCCCCTTAGATTTTCATAAAAACTGGTCCATGGGTACAGTTTTGGACGCTGATTCCAATGGTGAAGTCTGTTTTTCGCCACATATTATACTTTGGCCCCTAGAGGCATTCAAATTTTTTTTGGGGCGAAGGGGGACCCCCTTATATTTTCATAAAAACTGGTCCATGTGTACAGTTTTGGACGCTGATTCCAACGGTGAAGTCTGTTTTTCGCCACATATTATACTTTGGCCCCTAGAGGCATTTAAAGTTTTTTGGGGGGAAGGGGGACCCCCTTAGATTTTCATAAAAACTGGTCCATGTGTACAGTTTTGGACGCTGATTCCAATGGTGAAGTCTGTTTTTCGCCACATATTATACTTTGGCCCCTAGAGGCATTCAAAGTTTTTTGGGGCGGAGGGGGACCCCCTTAGATTTTCATAAAAACTGGTCCATGGGTACAGTTTTGGACGCTGATTCCAATGGTGAAGTCTGTTTTTCGCCACATATTATACTTTGGCCCCTAGAGGCATTCAAAGTTTTTTGGGGCGGAGGGGGACCCCCTTAGATTTTCATAAAAACTGGTCCATGGGTACAGTTTTGGACGCTGATTCCAATGGTGAAGTCTGTTTTACGCCACATATTATACTTTGGCCCCTAGAGACATTCAAAGTTTTTTTTGGGCGAAGGGGGACCCCCTTAGATTTTCATAAAAACTGGTCCATGTGTACAGTTTTGTACGCTGATTCCAACGGTGAAGTCTGTTTTTCGCCACATATTATACTTTGGCCTCGAGAGGCCATGAAAATCTAAGGGGGTCCCCCTTCGCCCCAAAAAAACTTTGAATGTCTTTAGGGGCCAAAGTATTATATGTGGCGAAAAACAGACTTCACCATTGGAATCAGCGTCCAAAACTGTACCCATGGACCAGTTTTTATGAAAATCTAAGGGGGTCCCCCTTCGCCGCAAAAAAACTTTGAATGCCTCTAGGGGCCAAAGTATAATATGTGGCGAAAAACAGACTTCACCATTGGAATCAGCGTCCAAAACTGTACCCATGGACCAGTTTTTATGAAAATCCAAGGGGGTCCCCCTTCCCCCAAAAAACTTTGAATGCCTCTAGGGGCTTAAGTATAATATGTGGCGAAAAACAGACTTCACCGTTGGAATCAGCGTTCAAAACTGTACACATGGACCAGTTTTTATGAAAATCGAAGGGGGTCCCCCTTCGCCCCAAATTTTTTTTGAATGTCTCTAGGGGCCAAAGTATAATATGTGGCGAAAAAGAGACATCACCATTGGAATCAGCGTCCAAAACTGTACCCATGGACCAGTTTTTATGAAAATCTAAGGGGGTCCCCCTTC
The DNA here is from genome assembly GCF_019059575.1 of Amphibalanus amphitrite. Lineage (NCBI taxonomy): Eukaryota > Metazoa > Arthropoda > Thecostraca > Balanomorpha > Balanidae > Amphibalanus > Amphibalanus amphitrite. The sequence continues at coordinate 123,517 of NW_024881962.1, forward strand.
GCCCCAAAAAACTTTGAATGCCTCTAGGGGCCAAAGTATAATATGTGGCGAAAAACAGACTTCACCATTGGAAACAGCGTCCAAAACTGTACACATGGACCAGTTTATATGAAAATCTAAGGGGTCCCCCTTCCCCCCAAAAAACTTTGAATGCCTCTAGGGGCCAAAGTATAATATGTGGCGAAAAACAGACTTAACCGTTGGAATCAGCGTCCAAAACTGTACACATGGACCAGTTTTTATGAAAATCTAAGGGGGTCCCCCTTCGCCCCAAAAAACTTTGAATGCCTCTAGGGGCCAAAGTATAATATGTGGCGAAAAACAGACTTCACCATTGGAATCAGCGTCCAAAACTGTACCCATGGACTAGTTTTTATGAAAATCTAAGGGGGTCCGAATGTGATTCTGAAAGTGAATCTGAATGCCCTAGGGGCCAAAGTATAATATGTGGCGAAAAACAGACTTCACCATGGGAATCAGCGTCCAAAACTGTACACATGGACTAGTTTTTATGAAAATCTAAGGGGGTCCCCCTTCCCCCAAAAAAAACTTTGAATGCCTCTAGGGGCCAAAGTATAATATGTGGCGAAAAACAGACTTCACCGTTGGAATCAGCGTCCAAAACTGTACACATGGACCAGTTTTCATGAAAATCTAAGGGGGTCCCCCTTCGCCCCAAAAAACTTTAAATGTCTCTAGGGGCCAAAGTATAATATGTGGCGAAAAAACAGACTTCACCATTGGAATCAGCGTCCAAAACTGTACCCATGGACCAGTTTTTATGAAAATCTAAGGGGGTCCCCCTTCACCCCAAAAACTTTGACTGCCTCTAGGGGCCAAAGTATAATATGTGGCGAAAAACAGACTTCACCATTGGAATCAGCGTCCAAAACTGTACACACGGACCAGTTTTTATGAAAATCCAAGGGGGTCCCCCTTCTCCCAAAAAACTTTGAATGCCTCTAGGGGCCAAAGTATAATATGTGGCGAAAAACAGACTTCACCGTTGGAATCAGCGTCCAAAACTGTACACATGGACCAGTTTTTATGAAAATCTAAGGGGGTCCCCCTTCGCCCCCAAAAAACTTTGAATGCCTCTAGGGGCCAAAGTATAATATGTGGCGAAAAACAGACTTCACCATTGGAATCAGCGTCCAAAACTGTACCTATGGACCAGTTTTTTTGAAAATCTAAGGGGGTCCGAATGTGATTCTGAAAGTGAATCTGAATCTGAGGCTGTCTTGACAGACGTACTTCCCATGCAGCACGGCAAATTCAGGATATGTTGCGGCGTTGCCCACTATCCATCTTTCGAAGCATTTGCTATTGTGACTGTCTTCAAAACTTACATTTGTGCTGAAGAAAAAAGGGAAATGGAGCATGTGATTGAACACATACCGAACCGATGACCCACTGTCAAAATTTTTAGCCCGATATCTTCGAAAATGGCTAAGTTGGCCGCTTTTACTTTTTGCGGTAGTGAATATTGACAATATTAACCCTCGCATGTGTGCGGCGTTTTCCAGCTTCTAATGTGTAGGGGGAGGGGGAAGGGTCGGTTGGACCCCCCTGCCGTTTGGCCCCTGATCGAGCTAGAGCTTCGCGGGAAAAACGAGGGTGTTGCCCGTAACGAGAGGAAGCCGATGATACCCAATTTTAAGGTCCTAGGTCATTGGCTGACCTTCCAGGTCAGGTCAATGTTCCAAAAGTCGGGAAAATCGGGACCTGCTAGAACTGCGTAAAGTGAAGCTGTTATCGGGTTTTCGGGGTGCTGATCACGAATATCATGTTAGTTTTGATCACAGATGATTTCTTCATGCATTTAGGCCAGATCGGGTCAGGTCAGGTCAGGTCAACCATTAGGCGTCCTTGCGGCTATCCATAGTAGGTGTCAACTACCACTGACGGCGTCGTAGCATGTTTTGAAGGCACTAAAACTACTTCGTAAACGTTCAAATGGATGCTAAATTCGAAATCAGCCCGAAAAAAACTACCCTAGAAACATGTAAAACTCGAAAAAGTGAGCCGAGGTCATCAAAGGGTCAATGACCTGACCTGACCTTCAGGTGACCTTCACACCCACCGTGATGCATGGGACGAACATCGTTTCACACGTTTGAACGTCTACAATCACAAAAAGACTGGAAACGCGCGGATAGGATGTGAGCTCAGAGCTGACATATACGCCAAATCGCGATTCCGGGCGAACATGGTCTCGAGAATCAGGTCACAGGTCAAAGGTCTTTTGGGTCAGGTTCATGAAATTTTCAGAGTAGGTGTAAAACTGATCAGCTCGAGGGCACTTAAAGTTTCGTCGCGATCGGCCGCTTTTTGCGCGAGTTATTTGCGAAAAACCATGGGGGCCCGGGGATCCATCCGACCCCCCTACACATGCGAGGGTTAATGCTTCCAAATGCACTTATCGGTCGGTACCTTTTCGACATGGTACACCCTCAGCTCGTAACGAGCCTTCGCTCGGGTGTCGCTCCCTACCCCCCCCCCCCCCCGCTACACCGGCCATGGCTGGATTTCTGCACCCATGCACCCACAATGTTCCAGCCGTTCCTACGCCCATGCCGCTGGCCGCTATAAAGCAGAAAATCTCCCCCGGGTCACTACTTTGATTATTTTATGAATAACCGTCGTCCGTCGACAATTTGTCAGTTCACCACCCAAAAATTCCAATGCCGTTTTTGCTATCGTTCAGACACGCGGCCTGTCAGTCTGACCACCTGTCCACCTATTTAGCAATTGGCAATGGCATACCGCATACCTTCTAACATCCACCACGTGCTATCTGTCAAACGATGACTTATTACCTGCAGGCCGAGGCGTCGCTTTCAGAAGCCACCCCAGCTCAGGGTAATGGCCCTGAGCACTGAGCAGGGTCATAGCTTCGCCAACAGCCGCCGTCGTCGCCTAAACGCTGGTACCTACCTATTGTCAAATTCGAGTGCGTCACAGTCTAAACGCAACGCAGATATTCCCTAGAGTGGCTGAGTCCATAGATGATTTTTTTTTTGACATCATCTGAAAGCATTTAATGACTAACGACTAACGAGTGTACACAGGAGACGACACATGGGGGCGGAAGACACCAGCTTATATTTCCGTCCATAGATGGAGCTAGTAACAAGCGCCTGAATGCAGACTGTGCCGCACTATATCGGTAAACGCCTGTATGCAGGCTGTGCCGCAGTTACATCGATAAATGGCTGAAGACAGGCTGTGCCGCATTACATCCGCAAACGCCTAAAAATAATTAGCCTGTGCCGCATTACATCGATAAACGCCTGAATTTAGGCTGTGCCGCATTACATCGGTAAACGCCTGAATTTATGCTGTGCCGCATTACATCGATAAACGCCTGAATGTAGGCTGTCCCGCATTACATCGGTAAACGCCTGAATGTAGGCGATGCCGAATTATATCGACAAGCGCCTGAATGTAGGAGGTGCCGCATTACATCGATAAACGCCTGAATGTAGATGTGTCGCATTACATCGATAAACGCCTGAATGTAGGCTGTGCCGCACAGCTTCGGTACACGCGAATTCGAAATTCGCGAAATTCGAATTAAAGCATTTTTCGATGTTGTGAGTGTCCAAACCGGTATTTGCAGGTCATGGCCACCAATTTGGCTATCTCAACTCAAAACTAATGTTAAGGTGGGAGGGTCCCTTTAAATGCGGGTTTTGCCGCAATTACCTACATCGGTAAGCGCCTGAATGTAGGCTGTATGAGTCTACTGCAACAATTTATTTCAAGCGTTTCATTGAAGAAAAACTGTCCAAATACGCATTAAGTTGTACTTACCGAGGCGACTACGGAGTGAAAATCCACATTACACTCAGTGCAAACGATGACATCATACGACAGACTCAAATCCAAAAGGAAATGACACATCTTGTAATCTACTGACAAAGTGCGCTATGCTTTATTAAACCGTCTTTATCTCTAGAAAACACTCATTTTTCACAAGAAAATACCTATGTGGCAGTAATTGCGAACTGTTAACAGTAGAGTAACAGGGTTAAGGTTTGCCTTCTTTTGTAAAGTGTCCCTCCTAAAAAAGGCTAGGTATAGGTACAGCGTCGTCAAGCCAGCACATCTGGCGATGAGTAATGAGCCGCATACATATGACGCATTCCACAAGTGTCGTCCCGGCCAGTGTGACCGACAATACGTCTGAATTCTGCGGTAAGACTGGACCACAGCTGTACTCAGCAACTGTGCTGGCTGTGTGCGTATAGGCATGGCTTCCCGGTCTTGACCGTTGACTGACTTTCAGTGTCATGTTTTTGTCGGTAAAATGCTTGACGTATTTTAAATATAACTGTTGCAAAAAAACCCTTAAACAATATCAGCTGTGGTGCATGGTCATTTTTGCTTCCACGATAAATTTTCCAACGTACGTCATACATATAAGGTAACTGTCCACCTATGTTCCCATCTGCCAAGGGTCATATAACTTATAAGTCGTTAAATTGAATTGTCACCAGTACGCACCTGTGTTATTGCGAATCGACCAGTGTCACTTAACCTGCCCCAATCGCGTGTTGTTTCTGCTGATTGCCAAAAACTGTTTCCGTGTGTTGTGCCACATTTTGGACGGCCCAGTTGGGTGGGCGGTGTGGCCGCAGTCGACAGAACGCAAACAGAAGTGGGCAGCCGACCAAAATATACTTGGCAAACGGCGGCCTTCTGTACCAACCGGAGTGAGGCAGCAAACGTACTGTAACACCGCGAGATAGCCGTCCCAGTCCAGCCTTTCCTTTGCCTTTTTAATTTATGATGCATAAACGATAGAAGGAATTTTTCGTAATATAAATGTGATAGCTCTGTCTGCCTGCCTGTGTTTGCTACCCTTTTCTCCCGTCGCCCTGCCTCTTTTTTTCTCTCTCGATCATCTCTCTCTCTATCTCTCTCTCTCTCTCTCTCTCTCTCTCTCTCTCTCTCTCTCTCTCTCTCTCTCTCTCTCTCTCTCTCTCTCTCTCTTTCTCTCTCTCCCTCTCTCTCTCTCTCTCTCTCTCTCTCTCTCTCTCTCTCTCTCTCTCTCTCTCTCTCTCTTTCTTTTACGTAAGGCATCTTTTGAGGTAAATTTGGTGAACATCGATCTCACTGATCCCACTTTTACTTATTCCAAACAACGTGAGAAGCTGCGGCCTCGTCATACCAATGCCACCCCTCGTTCTACATATTCCGACTGTCGGGCGGTCCTCAGTCCCCGACAGTACACTGACATCGGCACGACGTTGGCCGATTCCGCCAAGCCTGTTTGTCTCCTCTCCTGACACACGATGGCAACTCTCCTCTTCGCTTACACGGTGGTCGACGGCGGTAGACAGCGCTGGCGGAAACATGTTGTAGGGAGCGGTGAGGTGAGGGCGGATGGTGGGTGACCGAGCCTCTGTTGAAGGGTACAGAAGGCGCTCGTCGGAGCTGGCACAGCTCGTGACCCGTCGGAGGCCGGACCGGGCCCAGCTGGGCCGACAGTCGGTGGTGGGCAGGCAGGGTGGGCGGTGTGCGGGCCACGTCTGTCGTGGTTAGTCGGGTCAGTGAGGTGCTGAGGGATTGGTGGCTAGTTTGTGAAGAAGTGAAGCTGTTGATAGACGAGAGAGTGTCTGAGCAGTACTGAAGCTTGTTAGTGAATCAAAACATGGAAGCAGAGAAGTAAACGATTTTGAATTATTCTGAAGTTAAGAAGAAATGTGAGAATAAGAATGAACAAGAGCATGTGAAGGGATTATGAACCGTGAATAATCCATTTGAAGAGGCATGTAAAGCTTTAGCCTACTCGTAAAAACAACAAATGTTTTTAGGACTAACTGGTCATTGTCTTCTGGCTGACCTGACCTGAACTGCCACTTTTTCGACTACTAGCAGTCGCGTACCATGAACTTTCTGTACAACCGCGGCGGCCGGTCGGGCGGCTCGGACGGCCACTCGCCGCTCTCGCTCGGTCGAGGTCGGGTCAAACTGCAGCCGCGTCGACTGCGGTCCGCCGCCGCTGCCGCCGCCGCCGCCTCCGCCGCCGAGCAGGAGGCCTCTGAGCGTGTTACGCGCACACACCTCTTCCTGGGGTTCGGCGGGGGCGGTGGCGGCGGCGGCGACGGCGAATCGCGGCCGCGCCGCTCGGGCCTGGTCGGCTGGCTGACCGGCCGTGGTAAGAGGAGGACCAGCCGGTCACGCCAGGAGGAGGAGCAGGCCCAGGAGCCGCCGACAGTGACTGTGGTGCCGCCGCCCCCGCCCGAACCGTGTGAGCAGGAGCTGCTCTCCATGGATCAGCTGAGCCAGGACTGTTTCATGGTGCCCCACGCACTGGTCCACAGGTTTCTGCCGACTGGGCACAAGGTGAGAGAAGTGACGCGACCAAACGGACACTTCTAGTGGGTTGGCTGAAAGGCTTCTATTTTTTACGTTAATTTGGGTGAACGGTGTCATTGTCGCATGTGTCGGTTTGTCACTGTAATGACACACGACGGGCCAGCCCAGGCGGGGACAATCACATAGCGTGATTTGGGGCCTTAAAGCCTAGAACAGAGAAATAAGGATAAGATTGCTATTCGTAATTGAGAAAAGGTAGGAATAAAACGGCACTACTTCAAACAGGTAATTTAACACTATCCAGTACGATGAGTGGAGAATTTCAGTGCATTTGGAAGTCCGTCTAACTTCTACCGATTGAGTCACTAAACACACACACAAAAAACAGCTACCTAGGCCCATCCATCGTTCATTGAATTCCATAAGTGAGGCCTAGCCAAGCCAAAAGGCTGAGATGCCCCAGCCCGTGACAGACACTGTTGTCGTCAGAGAACTCCAAAATACACTGGCTGTAATAGCAAGCATGACCCAACACAGTCAAGTATGCATATAGGTACCTATTCCTTACAAGACTTTGACTGACATGGCTCTGTGTTTTTTTTTTCATTACCACGGTGTCAGCACCCATGGGAAAGAGCAAGAACTTACAAGCGTGTCGCTCTAATTTCTATTCTCAAGCAGGCGCCTGTGACGGGCCGCCCGAGCCAGGCATCGTGTCGTGCGGCACAGCATACCATCAGGCGCTTACCACTAGTGCCATCTAGCGGTCGAAGAGTGAAGTGCCGTTGGCTCCCCGCGTGTGGACATTGGGATGCTGGTACAAAGATGCATCCACGTCTGACGAAACAACACACCAATTTGAATAATTTTTTTTTGGCATATTAGGCATGTTTCGTAGCATCGAAATTTCCTGTTTTCAAATCTAATCAACAGGGGAAACTGAAAAATAAACGTGAGTGATAAATGTCAAACCACATTCCGTTCCGACGAAAAGAAAACTTAATGCAAAATTGAACAAAGACGCTTCTCAGTTCTAAATGAGAACACGTCCTAGCGATGAATGAGGCATGAAAGAGCACAACAACATAGGGGAGAGTGGGGTAATTTGGCCGGTGGTGTAAATTGGCCGCCCCCACCTGTACGCTGTCTAATAAAAGTGAGTGAAATAACTCTAGTCTCTATTCATTTGTCATGGGTAGAAATAACTGGAGGACAAATGTCAAAACTTTGCCCCTCGTAGTTTTATTCAAAATTAATAAAACGTTAATTTCATTAGAAAATGGTAACTTTTACTTCTGTTTACAAAGTTGTATATTGTATAACATGTAGTATTTGGGCTAAAAACGAATTCAGACATTATAGCGCCATTCTTGGGGGTGTTCAGCGGTTCCAAGAGCAATTTTATCTAATTCCGTATAGCCGTGATGACTTTATAGACAAAAAATTTCAGAATGACAATATGGGGTAATTTGGCCGGGACTAGCGGGGCAACTTGGCCGGTGCGCTCATGGTCTATATGCTGGGACGGCCGAGTTTTCATGGTCAATTGTACCATAAATGACATGATTCATGACCAACTTTGACTACTTTGATGCCTTACTTCCGATTGGTCAACTGTAAGAGCATGTGACGTCATCAAAGGTTACCAAACTTTTTTTTGCAAATAAATCCTTACACAAAATGGTACAGCCGCACAAATGGTCTCATTCTGTTCAGCTCGCCAAGGCGCATCGAATGATATGCATGATGACCTTGAAATCACGTGACCTTGAGGTCAAGCGACCATATGCAACGTGACCTGAGGTCAACCTTTGACCTTGACTTCTCAAGGTCAACACATATATCTTTCGATGCGGACTGACGAGAGAATTACGATGGTACTCGAAGTTTTGGCCTAGCTTGATTGCTTCAAAAGTTATTCGTAAAAAACTGTCTTCGCATCTAGAGCCGCTAATTTGGCTATTTTGACCCCTGTGACCCCTGAGTCAACCTCCAAAATGCGGCAAATGCATCATAGGACACACGTCATTGCTGAATCTGAAGCAGACTCGCAATATAACAGAAAATCCCGACCGCAAACTAACACCGGCCAAATTGCCCCACACCCCCGGCCAAATAACCCTGCTAGTGGGGCAATTTGGCCGCCTTGCAGACCTTTGTAATACGTCACAATTTCAATATAAGTAATTACTCTATCATTTCAAGTTCACTGTCCAGTAAAGTAAAATGAATACGACACCTGCCAGCGTTGAGAAAATGCAGAAATGTGTCGTCAATTTTAAGTTATATCGTTTTCTAAAAAAAGCGGCCAAATTACCCCACTCTCCCCTATCAAAATGAACCGTGAGAAATTGTCACCATTCTTTTGGCCACGGTGTAATTTGTGGACCACCATAATACCATTCACTTTCGGAGCCAATGCTCATCCATTAGGGTGTCTGCTGAGAACTGACGCGTGAGGCTCAGCTAGCAGCAGCGTAAAATATAGACAGGGGAAAAGGGAGGGAGGGACACGAATGGTGCGGAGACTTCGAACGTATGTAGTTTGGTGCACCTCTGTTAAACAAGACGGTATTCTTTGAGTGTATTAAACGGATACTTATTGGGTAAAGCAGCAATGTCCAGACAAATTGTATGATAGATTATTCTCGTCTGCACTGCCACTCTAATCTGGCCATCACTCTATATCTATCGGCCTAGGTCAGCGCGGTCCAGTGACGAACGCACCAGCATGCCACGCGTGACCTCCGCGGCGGCACAGCTGAGCGACTCCTCACTGCCGGCGCTGGGTGCGTGGCGGACAGATCCGCCGGCTGCCAAACTCTGGTGACCGGGACGGCGCCAGACAACAGACACCGTGACGTGACGTGACGCTGACGGCGACCCGACCCGGTCGACACCCGAGTCGCTGCGTTCCGTCGCGTCCCGCGCGTCTTCCGCTCAGTAGAGCGCAACCAGCGACCCTGCTCTCCTACAGGAATACCTCCCGGTCGGGCCGACTGACCTATTTACAATAACAAGTACCCCGTCTGGCGATGGGTACCGATAAGCAAATACAACATGGACCACACCTGCCCCGATCACTGATAGTGTCTAGCCATCAGCTGTGGCAATGGCTGATGGCACACAGTGCCGTACCCATTGGCCCCCTGTCTGAGGAGCTCTGAAAGCCGTCGGATCGGCGGCCGAGGGATCCAGGCGGCTGGCAGGGCGGGAGGGAGTGAATCTCGTCCGGACCGGGAGCCAACACCGCGCGTCCGCCTGCCAGACCACTAGCGGGAGTGACACCATATTTCACGGCGAGCATAAAACAATATTCCTTCAATAGCTGAGAGGTCACTCTTAGGTCGACCGACCATAAATCCTTCTAACTTGTCTCCTTCATGTTCGTAAATGATTAGCATGCAACCGGGTTATTAAACATAAACAGAAAACGCCACATTAGCTTTCAGTAGATGGGACATCTTTACCTGTAACACCTTTTTCAAGACAACTGAGACAATTATGTATCGTAATACATAACTAATTTAATTCAAATTACATGTATATGTTACAGGCCGTATGAAAACTCAGTCCGTTTGCAAACGGCCTGGCCCGATTCAGGCCGTTTGCAAACGGCCTGGACAGCCCAGTCAGTATGCAAACGGACTGAAAAGTCAGGCCGTTTGAATACGGGCTGAAATTCCAGGCTGTATGCAAACCGCCTGAAATTTCAGGCCGTTTGCAAACCGTCTAGGCCGTATGACAACTTTCTAGACACCAGGCCGTTTGCAAACGGTCTAGGCATTTTGAAAACAATGTGGTCTGCATAAAGTTACAGCTGGACAATGTTGAGTTAGTTGAAGCACGACCGTTTCATTCATGACATTACATGGCACCATGAAATCCTTAGGTGCATTCGGCATCCGGAAAAAATATTGTCACTCGGATATTCTCCGTCGGAAAATTATTGTTGAGCGCCTATCTTCAGCATGTCTCGTTATCGCGATACCGTTCGTGATCCCCGATGATTCTCGCTAGTTCCGGAAAATTCTCCCTGATTTTCCGGATGACGAATGCAGGCCTGGTCAGGAAGAGATTAGCAGAACTGAGACCCGGCCCGTATAGCGCCCAGTCGACCCGGGCTTCCCCCGGACTTCAAAGTTTCGCCTTCCACCGCAATGGTCAAGTATTGCCGGCGTACGCCACCGGACAGTCGCCGGCGGTCGACCGGGCGCGGTGAAGACTCTAATGTGAACCAGTGGCGCGGGAACTTCTTCCAGACTAGGGGGGGGGGGGCTGAACCATAATAGAGATCAACCTACTGTTAACGCCAGACCCCTTGAGACCCTAATTTTTCGCGATTACTTTTAAATGCGTGAAGGAATTTCAACCAAGCTCAGGACATGGCCGTTTCAAGACAGGCCGAAACTTTTACAATTTAGATATTTTATCGCCATTTCAATGTTTCAGGCACTTGTCATTGACTCGTAATGTTAACTGTTTTTCCATCCTGGATAGAGGCTTTCTACGTCATATGACATTAGGCTCCGCCCACGACTGCGGCATTGACCCGTGCCCATCAGCGACCTCTGTACAAACGACACCCCTGCCATCTGTGAAGGACTATGAATTTCGCTGACGCTTCACAGTTCACGTGCTATGAGTCAATTGCAGCAGACGGTCAAGTAAATGTTAGGCTCTTGTTGACTCTTGTATATAGGACCAAGAGGACCATCACTCCTCAACCTACTACTCAGTCGTGCTTCGAACAAACGTTAACGATTCCTAACAAATACGATTTTCGATGTAGGGTATCTGTTTGAAATACGAGCGAGCCGTATGATGCGAAGCTCAGGCAATTAACTTATTATTGCGTTGTTCGATGGTTGCATAGCGATGTACAAATCGGCAGCTACTTGGTGACATCCGACATCCCATTATCGCATTATCTGCAACGCCATAGGCTTTAAATACAGGTGAATATTTCCTAACCTTATGTCAGTTATATGCCATCTGCCCGTCATATGCAGCTTATAGAAAAAAAATATCAGCGAACATATCAGCATTGTAGAAGCAATGCGCATTGAGCATTTATGACTCCTTAGTCATCATGTCGCTCTCTGGGCACTGTCAGCCAAGACGCTACGCACAACTCCGCCGGCTTTCGGCACCGCTCGACCGTCGCCCGTCCCCGCTCCCCGCCACAGCGAGAGTGACCGCGCGCCGGCCCGAAACCGCCGCAGGCCAAGACCACAGAGGCGGGGCTTAGCTGTGACGTCATAACGTATCACAGACTGACTGGTGATAGCCTCTACACACCGGATGAAAATCTTGCTCGAAATTTAACATTACGAGTCAATGACAAGTGCCTGAAATATTGAAATGGCGATAAAATATCTAAATTGTAAAAGTTTCGGCCTGTCTTGAAACGGCCATGTCCTGAGCTTGGTTGAAATTCCTTCACGCATTTAAAAGTAATCGCGAAAAATTAGGGTCTCAAGGGGTCTGGCGTTAACAGTAGGGTACCCCAAAATCTAGTTTTCTCACCGGTTTTAGGCCACTTATTTTTCAGACCTTGGCCTTTTCAACAAAAAAAAAAAACGCAAAAAGTCAGGTATTCCGTCTCAGCTGAGTGAAAAAACTACCGTTTTGGCAACCTGGAATAAAGGTTTTAATCTGCCAAATGAGTTGACGAGCCAGTGAAAGAGGTGGATTTTTCACTTACATGCTTTCTTCCTTTGTGACCCACAACCCGTAATTTGGGGAGGACAAGCTGCCCCAACGGTTCCTGACCGACATGAAAAGTTGTGGGCCACCGCCCCCACGGCCCCAGAGCTGTGGGAGCAAACATCCCCCACTGCCCCCTCCCCCGGTTCCCGCGCCTATGTATGAATCTATGAAATTATGTTGGCAGATTTCCGATTTCGATTCCTCCAGCTGGGGGGGGGGGGGCTCAAATACATTATGAGCCCCCCCCAGCCGAAAAGTTGGAGGGGCTCAGCCCCCGTTAGCCCCCCCCCCCGGTTCCCGCGCCACTGAATTGTGAAATCCATTGCGCGCTCCGGCGTTTTATGCCGCAAAATAATCGGTGAGTCTTGTAGTGATACGTTTCACCAGACCTCGCCAGTAGTGGCTTCACCAGGCTCCATCAACTGGATGGCCGTACACAGGCGGACCGTGAACTTGTATAATTAGTAATATTGTCGAAAAACGGCCGGGCCGAGCATCAGCACAGTAAGAAAATGTTCGACGTATGTAGACGAGTCATTCGGCATGGAATGCGCAAGCATTCACATGGATGCAACCTGATCATCGACCAACCTGGATCCATTAACTTCAATCTTCAGAGGCTGTTGTACTTCGCCAGACCGTTTGAAAACTGACTAGGCCGTTTTCAAACTGTCTAGGCCGTTTCAAACTGCCTAGGCCGTTTTCATACGGCCTGATATTTCAGGCGGTTTGCAAACGGCCGGCTTTTTCAGGCCGTTTTCAAACGGCCTGACTGGGCCAGGCCGTTTGCAAACGGACTGGGTTTGCATACGGTCTGTAACATATACAAGGTACGAATGATAAAGCACCGGAAAATATTTATCTACAATATAAGGAAAATCAATTTTCAGTTCCATATAACCAGCTTCCTCCCTTGATGGAGCATCTGCACTCTGCAGGCTTCTATCGCGTCTGTATTGCTATGGCCTTGACTGCATATGCATTATGCATTTTCAGTCATATTCAATATAAGATTAAACGCCATAAGCGCCCCTCGACATAAAACTTCCGCTAAAATTGTGATCGAAACAATAAATAAGTTATCTGAACACTGATCTCAGGCTGTGCACCAATGACGGATCTACATTCTTCTTTTCTGGTAGTTCTGCCAAAGGATCCTTTCCTGAGGTTCACTCTGCAAAGTCGTAGAAGAACGTTTCGCTGACTCATGTTAAGTGTAAACAGCGTCATTTGAACGCTAAGCCGACGACTGGATAGTCTACAATCCCGTATCTGAAACTGACTGCAGCTCCTGTCACAATACCGTAATAGCCCATCGCGAGTTCCGTCACAGTGTCAGTCCGTTACGAACTCCGTCACATCAGATTACCAGTCCCGTCACAGCCCGTCACCCATCCCGTTACGGTTCACCACATCCGTCACAGTGCATTGCTTATCCGTCCCCGGCTATCCCCACCGTTCCCTGATGAAGCCATCTTCTGTCCTCCAGCAATCAGCGGCCAGCTCATATCTGACACCCATAAACACAACTGGCGATGGTTGGCCGGGCGGACCGCAAGCAGCCAGGTGCCAAGCAGTAACGCTTGTCGCGCCCGGCGTCCAAAGAACATATTGACCTGAGTCGAGCACCGCAGCCGACCGCCAGCAACCGTGTACAAACGACGACGGTGACAATCAGTAGAGAATGGGCCGCGAAATCACCACGCTGAGTGATTTAAATTGGGCTTAATCATCTAACGCGTGGGTGGAGTGCGAGCTATTTTAGAGCGAGAGCCATGAGCGAAGTGAAGGCTTCGGATAATAAATCAAAGCAGATGAAGGTTAAATAAACTTTAAGTGAAATGGAGCGGGCTGCGACAAGACGCCAGCTCAGATCTTCTTGGTCGCCTGTCAGCGGTCGAGCTGCGGGCTGATGCGCTGGCGAGAATGGGACGCGGGGCGGCTGGCGCGGTCGAGCGCGCCCGAGCCGCGTTAGGTTAGGGGTGCAGTCGGAACTGACAGTGACCCCGGAGGGTCACGCCGGTCAGGTTTACGGTCGGGTAGATGACCTGGGATATCCGCCACTGGTCCTGTTGACGACCATGCGATATTAAATGCATATTGCATAATAACTAGCTATTGCTAAATGCGCATCAACTTTGGAAGCAAGCAGACCAGTTGTAAATTTCAATGACTGACGATTTCGCCCATCCCTGGAGTCGCCAAGATCTCCTCCGGCACTTGGCCAACTCTGGCCTGGCATTCTCCAATCGACTTTGATCGCAACTGATCTAAACCCCACTCCAGACCCTCAGCTGCCGACCTATCCCCAAAGCCCCGTCAGCATCTGACGTCCTCCAACACACAGCAACTGCAACTGCGTCTGACAACTCCCAAACTCTGACCGAAACCGCAACTGACCTCCATCACGATCCAGTCCAACTGCCGACCTCTACCCCGTCGCCTCTCCAAGCAAGTGCAACCATTCAACAAACCCTAACCACAGCTAACCTCCACCCCTCTCCCACCCCCAGCTGCCGACCTCTCCCCCGGCGCGCGGCCAGCGTCTGCGGATGCACGAGACCAGCGACCCGGACCTGTCGGTGGTCCTGCACGTGCTGACGCCGCTGGAGCCGGTGACGCCGCCCAGTGTGCTGGAGCCCGTCAGCCCGCTCCAGGTCCAGCTGACCGCCTGCCTGTCACTGCTGAAGAGGGTGGCTGCCGCGGGGAAGACGCGCGATGCGATACTGCTTAGTAATCTGGAGCGGACCGGTGAGAGATGGGCGGTGGGTGGGAAAGGGTTAGGGTAGTGATGCGGTGACTGGTGAGTTCTTATGGTGTGAGGGTAGGACGGCAGGAGGGAGTGAGGAGAGAAAGGAGAAACCAAAGGGCTATGAGAAATTGGGTACTGTTGAACATGAACTGTGTGAACGACAGTTATCAGTTGCGACGCTGTTTCAACGCCAATCTTGCATAATGCTGATCAAACGGGCCGTCAAACGGAAAGGCTTCTGATAGTCTATTGACTAGCAACTTCTAACGCTCACGAATATCAGCTTCTCTTGTTCGATCCCACAGAGCCGTTTCCGTTTCTGCTCTACTACACGGTGGCCAAGTCGGGCCGCACCGCGCAGGATGTGCTCTCCGAGGTGCGACACGGCGTGCGGACCACGTTCTCACCCCTGCAGACCACCCTGGTGGGTCAGCACACGGTTCGACTGTACCAGGAGGTGGCTACCATCGCCCGGCCGCCGCTCAGTGAGTCATGGATGCACGGGAGAATGTGTTGGAGGGATGACTAAGGAAAGCGACAATTGATGTCAAGATTACTTTATTACTCAATTGATGTGACTTCTAACCAGGAATCCTTTTGTCTTTAGTAGTTTCACTGTCAAGCTCAAGATAAAAATGATTGGCAAGTCAACCGACTAAAATAAGAATCAGTCCAAAAATATAGATCAAAGCGGACATTTGGCTACGCCAATAAGACACATGCACATGCATCGGCTGTGCGACTTTGAGGTCCGTCCATTGTCCGATGGTGCCGGTCCTCTCATCTTGTCTTCCACAAAGAGCAGAAAATACTGCTGGCAAAGAAACAAGGCAGTCCGTGAAATCGCATCTCGCCTGTCACATGTTCAAACGCTGCCAAGTTGGACGTTTTCGCTCCGAGAGAAATACTGCGGAGGCCTGAAAGGCATATATTGCGGTTGATTCTAAAACATTACGTGAACGACAAAAATGATTGGCGTGTTATTTCTCGCATTATTTACGTAATTCACACGATATGAGTTTAGAAGCCATATAATCACAGTTCATGCTGTATGTCTTCCGAACCCTGACCTATCCAAAAGGTCACTATAAGAGGTCACGCTGTCTGACGTCTCCCTCTCTCTCCCCCCCTCTCTCTCTCTCTCTCTCTCTCTCCCCAGCCGACCAGCGGCGTCCCAGCAGTGACCGCACCGGCTACATCATCTCTGTGTTCCGGGTCATGGAGGGGGACGACCGACACAGCTTCGAGCGCGACTGGCCCAGCTGGACCGGTGAGTTCAGCTTCGGTGACAACTGAAAAATACGTCAGCTAATTTATAGAGACGCCGTTCCCTGAGGCGTGAACATGAAGATATTTATTTTAGGTAGTCGTATAACCAAGCTGTCCGATCGCGACACCAACAAACTAGGAGTTGAAATATAAGAATAAAATGTACAAATAAAGACGGGCTTGATTTAGCCAAGGGCGATTCGTCCAGAGACCATTCCACAATCACGGAACGACTAGGATGGGCGACCATAATGTTCTGCTCGAACGATCCCCTTCTTGGAAATCCTGTGTAGTGTATTTTTTCCGCACCCACTTTTGGTAGTATGATGGGCTTTCAAGCCATGGCGACGGTAAGCTCAGGAGGGCCACATACGCAGAGGCGTCTGTAATAATTATCGACCCGTCTGGTAGGTATATCAAATGCTGACACATATAGGTACCAATCTAACCCTATCTGACAGGTAGACAGATTTAGAGCCTTCTCCCAGTGGCTAGGGGCCTAGAGTAACACACTATCCATATCACTAAATTTATTACTGACAAGTTTCGAGTCGTGGATATTTATTGGGCTGCGTTATCCAAACACAAGAAAATAAATTTAGCCTAAGCGATCACCCATCAAGGATCCAGAAAGCACATGCTTATAAAATGATAATAAAATCACTTTGGCATACTTATGAATATCCGAAGGTTGGGACTTTTCAATTAAGAACAATCACTATTCTTTAGAGTTGTGATTTTCTATTGAAAATCCCAACCTGAGCTACCTCTCTATTACGTGGTGTTCGTCCGATCTCAGAACAAACATGTTGCCAGCAAACAAAAAAAAAAAAGCGTCCATGGCTCAAGCATACATTTCCCCAGTAACACGCCCTTTCTCTGACACCTCGCGTTTCCTATAGGAGCACGACTTCTGTACCGGACCATCCCGAAGCGGGCGGGCCTACGTCGGATCGTTCTCCACAAGTCCTGCGACTCTGACACGGGGGACATATTCTACATTCTCAGCTGCGAGTACAGCCGGCTACTGGATGACGTCGTCTCCACTGTGAAGACGCTGCCGGCGCTGAGGGCGCGACTCATCGGTTATACCGGCATCTACAAGCCCATGGCGGTGTTATGAAGGTGGTAGGAGAGGGGTAGGTTACTTCTTGTCACATGAGGAGCTGTGGTGGGGGTTCTAGTGATGCTGATGCTATGACTATGGAAGTGTATCGGTATCAGGGAAATACGGTGAAGACATTGAGTGGTTATGGGGGTAATATTGAACCAATGCGCGGTGAAAGGAGAGTGTGTTCATCGCCACTTTGCAGTGACGGCAGTGTGAATGACTGTCCATTGTGTGACCGAATGTAGTAGTTAGTCGACGTTCAATTGCTGAGAGACATTGCAATCATTGAATATGTTCGTGTTAGCCAAACAAAAGCGATCGGTGTTTTGGGGCAGTGCAAAGAGAAACCAATTAGGCATGTAGGCATTATGTAGTCATGATAAAGACGAGACGGCGCTGCCGTTATTACACATGTAATAAGCTCAATGGGTCATGCTCAAAGCTCATCTCAGCTCATTAGTTACTTCAACGTTTTTGTTTCCTCTAAACCTTGGGCCCCAGACCAAGGTCTAGAAGCCCAAGACCCGCGCTAGAAATATAAACGTGAACAAGGGTTGAGCTGTGTTGTCTGCGAATTAGCCCAGATCTTATACTGCATATTGTAGAAGTGCAAAGTGTACAGTGTTGAGGTTATCATAAGCTGAGGGGATTGTAGCTATATCGACACCTTCTACTGACAAACAATAAACTTCCCAGACGCTTGCCTATGACTCTGGACTACACCCAGAACTGGCATTTGACATCCCCACCAGAACTGACATTTGACGGCCCCACTCGAGGTGCTTCGTTGCTCGCTATTTACTGCCGAGTCACCATGCAAGCCGGGTCAGATATCAGCAAATCTGAGATAGCGGTGGGCCGTCTTCTTCCTGTAAATCGCTCAGTTGGACGGTACGGAGCCCCACAGCCGGAAAGTGACCGCGATATTTCATACGCTATTTGATATTTCAGCCATATCTAGTCGAAAGCAGGATCTCCGAAGTGCAATCCACGGAAGGAACGCTGTCAAGTATTCGGATTTCTGGTCCCATTCCACCCACAGCCACATTCGGTCGAAAATAGTACCAATCTAGAAAGCAATATAAAATGACAGAAAATCATCAAATCCAAGCACTGTAATATCCGAAACAATGATCCACGAGTACCTAGTCAATGTATTTCCGCACCTCCTTGCCGGCAATAGCCGTGCGTGACGACATAGCCGTCAGCGCCGCGGTCGACTGCACCGGATCCGACCGTAACGTACCTATCTCAGCTTCCCCCACTCCCCACCCACACACGCCCGGGGCGACGGAGTGGCATTCCGCGGCGCGTGACACGCGGCGCACTGCCCTCCGTCCGACGCACAGGACGCGTGCAAACACTCCCTATCTGATGGGAGGCCGGATGGAGGCCAGGCCCGGTCCCAGCCGCCCAGGACGTCCGGCCAGGCCACCTCCACCCCCTCCCACAGAGTCCCCCCGGACGAGAAAACACAAACACAATCATGGAAGAGGACGATTGACGCTCACACGGCCTTAAAATAAACAATCAAGTAGTGAATAGCACGAGTACCAAAAAGTGTTATTACAAAGAATAGCTCTATGTTTCATCTGGCTCTCTTCACATCCCTCTGCAAGCCATCCAGTTCTCTTAGGATCGTCAGCGATCACACGGGGCACCAGGGCACCAATCACAGAGCACAAACAGGCGGTGGAGGCGCCCACCTACCGCAGCAGCGCCTTGATGTCTGCCTTCTCGGCAGCGTCGATATAGCTCGTGCCGTCCGGCGTCTTACCCGACTTGGACGCACCCTGAAAGGAGACCGGATGGGGTTGATACGGATAACGGCAGCAGTGGGCAGCTTGAGTGTCAAATAAACAAACACAATGCCAGCGAGGACTTGTAGACCGGACGTGTGACGAGCCATTTTTCATCGACCGCATCAGAAAGAAAAAAGTGGACTTCTTCAACGGCAGGGGAGCAACAATGTCCTGGCCATCCTATGAGACTGCGTGTTCAATACTTAGAAATGGAAAGAATGACAAGGCTTTTCACCGAGAGCGAGAAAGCGAGCCTTTTTAAACGAGAGTTCCAATCAAGGCAGAATGTTTCACGCTTCATGTTCTAGAGCACAACAGGGATGGGCTAAAAAAAATGGCATGGAATTTAATATCGTATCAAGTGAAAGCTGAAGGCATCATAATCATCACCACCGTTGAACAAGGACCGGGCAATGAGATATCTCGCATGTAACAGCAGTTCGGGTGCGTACCTTTTCCAGCATCAGTTTCACACAGTCGGTGTGGCCCTCCCAGATAGCTGCTAGTATCGCCGATATGCCGTGCTTGTCCAGCACCTGGAAACGAATCGAAGAAAAATTAGAGTACTGGAACTGATCGTGAGGCCACATAACAAAGAGAATCGAAATGAAAATAACGTCAACTCAGTAGAAAGAGTCATAATATCACTGGTGGGTGACAACGTGCCAACACCAGGAGCACGCCAGTCGCCAACAGTTGTCCCTTCCTGTCGCAACACCGATACTTACATTGAGGTCTGCACCTTTGCTGAGGAGATATTTCAGCACCTCGAGCTGACCATAGTCGGCGGCATAGTGGATCGGGCTGCGACCATCTATTGGCGCATTCAGGTCCACTTTCTGGCAACAGCAGATCAAGGGATTAAGACGGACATCAATTTATGGCGCAATAATGAGCAGAGAGACTACACAAAGTATGCAGATGGTGCTAAAAGATTATCATGAAATGAAACCAGCCTAACTTGTTCTGAAACATAGCCGTCATTAGAAACATAATCGCACATCATAGCATTACCTTGGTTTCAACAGCCTCCTTCACTTGTTCAATGTCTCCATTTTTGATGCTCCAAACCAGCCCACTCATGATTAGCTGCTATCTGAAAATTCAGGAAAAAGCATTAGCTTGCATTACATATATAGAAAGAAGTGTCAAAACTGAATTATTCAAAACAGATTTGCAGAACAATGAAAATCACCCATATTCAGTCACACTCATCACTATGTAGTATCCAGTGGTGGGCACATCGATAACTCCTATGGATAACGATTATCGAAGTCGTTATCGAAGTCCCCGTTTCGGTCAATCGATAACGACAACTTCATCAAATACGACGGGAGCATATTAAGGAATACTTCACCTCCAGCATGGGGTTTTGAACTGAGATAGCAGTTTTGTAGATTGAGCACTGAAAAAAATGCTATTCGGAACGTCTTTCGGCCCAACAAGCTCTGTCGCCAAAGAATAAAGATATTTAAGTTTTTCGACGAATGTTTTCCCTATTTAAGGAATATTTAAGGAAGTAAATACTACTTAGAAGCTTATTCCTTTCAAATATTTTCTCCTTTCGACTTCGTTCTTTTTTGAAATTATCGTCATCGTTATCGCGTTAAGGAAGTGACCGAGTTGGTTATCGAGTTGTTGTTATCGAAGTCGCCGACCTCGAAAAATGTTATCGAATTATCGTTATCAAAGTCGGGGTCAAGCTACGAGTGCCCACTACTGCTAGTATCTGTGTGCTCTCGTAAGGGACTACAATAATGCACAGCTACACTGGCGAGGTACTCTATTTCCACCCAAGGTTCAGCAAAATGGGCAGACCTGGCAAGTGGATCCAGCCAGTTTACAACTGATGATACGTTGGTTACAATCTTCCCTAACCCATAATCCATAATCTTCTATTAATACAATCTTCCAAGCTATGCCTATGCCAAAGATGTTGCTAAAAAGTGCACATCTAAGAGTTGTGGAAACAGTACAATGCTGACAGCTACCCTTTTATAAAAATAATGTTTTTGGCATCCTGTTAGGCATGTGCAGCTTGAAACTGATGCCCCATGCCTATTTTGTGAATTACACAGAAAACCACAAAGTGGGAGCCAGCAAACTGGTGCCTGGTGGCATATTTAACTACCTATAATATAACGTATGGTGGAAACTGTAAAACAGTCTTTGGTAGTGCAGGCTAGTTAACTGGTGTTGTTTTATTATGTGAAATTTTCCAACAAGTGGAAGGGCCAGCAGTAAAAAGATTTAGATGATGTTAACTGTTAAGTATATTGAATAGTTAGAAGAATGTAGGTACCATTTATTATGCAACTACAGGAGCATGAGAAAGCAAATGCCAAGCTTTCATAAATTCAAACTTCATCATAGGTACACCTATGCATCTGCTAATGCAAAAAATGCACAAAAAACAAGCAACATGATGCTGATAGCTTGCGCTAGATCAATCAGCCAAGGTTTTTGCTGTGTAAATTTTGAATCTACTATGGGGACTTCACTCTACCTACACAATTCCTTGTCTATGACATAATTTAGAGTCAGAAATTTAATGCATGCACAAGGCCAACAAACAAACAACAACAAAACACATTTATCAAACATAAGATGGAATGAGCAGCTATGCACGGCTGGTCCCCCTCGGCCCTCACTGACTTCGACTGGCTACAGAGTACACTCAGCCTGCCACCAACCACAACCATACCTGTCAGGAGGGTTATAAACATCAAGCACCCATCATGCTTTGAACTCGGGTCCCGGACTGTCGTAACTGGGAACACTTTCTCTCACCACTGGCCCACGGCCACGCAGCCTACTGACAGCTACAGGACTGACTGAGTTGTGCTATACCTATTGACTTTGAACACTGATTTAGTATTGTACCTGATCATGAGGAAAACTTTGAATAATAATGATCAAGACCTATCTCAAGATCAAAGCGATTTTTTACCTTAAGGCTTTAGGCTTTAATAATTTGATATTTTTAAACAAAACATTCACACATCCTTTTTGCTTGACATTTCTTTCTCAGAAAGCATGCTGTCAATGACTTTAATATCCTGGGCCCTGTTTCACCGGTGACAGCAGCACGCTGCTTTTACACGTGTCAAATTGGGTTTCCATGGAAACATCAACAGGCCCATTGCTCCAACACTACCACAAGTGTGACGTCAGCTCGCGCAATTTGATAGCAGCGTGGTAGCAGCGTCCCGTGAAACACCGCCCTGGCTGAAAAAGTAAAGATGATCTACTTAAGTTTTATCAAACTGTTCCGAAAACAACAGATGCTTTAACAGTTCAGTTGAGTTTGTTTTTTATTTAAAAAGCAGCTAAAGCGAAGTACTTTTTGCTATTGAACACATGCCCTTAATCATAACGACATATACACATACTGTTTCCTACCTGTTCCTTCAGGATATAAATATGCGATGGAGATAAAATAAAATGAACTTCTCAAAATAATTCGGAAATTGCCGGCTCCTTCAAACCAAAACGAAGAGACTACGCCCAGGGGCCTTTGAAGCGAATCTTCAAAGCCGTGCTCTTTGAAATGTCTCCAAAGGTAAGAAATAGAGCGTTGCCTAGCAACTAGTAAACGAGTTGCAGGTTTCCCCACCGTCGCCTAGCAACTTGAGGATATCGTTTCATAGACATTTCCTAAAAAACACAGTGAGGCAAAGGGCGTTCACCAGTTTTGTATCAACTGCGCAGCTCTGTGCATTCTCCGAGATTACTAGCTCGCGGCCACAAAATCATGAATTGAGCATAAAACCCGTGTAGAAACAAAGAATCGTATCTTCCTTGCTTGAGCGGCTCTGCAATCACGAACCGGCACGAAGGTGCCATGCACCATCAAGCCAAAATGTAAATGCCATGTATTTGTATTGTATTGTATTGTATTTACGATCATGGGCGATCCACACATGGCGTGGCGATTACTGCCCATGACAGTAATCATGGCAGATTACATGGCAGGTGGCTTGAATACGAGTGCCTTCCCTAAATGAGCAACGCCCAGCGACGATTTTGTCCACCGCATCGACTAATAATAAAATAATGAAACCGAAAGGCCCTCTGTAATCAATGCCGAAAGACGAAAGTTCGTCTACCAATACACGAAAAGTTTTCTCAACGGCATTTACTTTTCGACGGTCAACAGTAACATTGTGATCGTCTCCCAACAGGATAGTGCTGTCAAAGCAAATTGTTCTCGCAGTTATCTCGACGCTTATAAGACGCCTAACAGTTCACTCCCCACCCGCACAGTATCAATGTGTTGCAACGGAATCGAATCCTGACCGGCATACCTCAACCAAGCTCTCCTCAATGTGAATCATTCAGCGGTTTCCCAATCCAACTTCCAAACACGATTTTTGTACATATGTATTTCTGGCCATTTCCAACTGTTGGAGCCATGTTTTGGACTTGTCGGTCACATCACGATGTTCACAGAGTTCACATATCTCTGCGATGAAGGAGGGCGAGGTACCAGCGCGGTCCACCATGCCACATACCACCGAAGCGGCCGCGCAGCGCCGCACCAACGTCCACAGCTAGACACAGTTCATTCACCAGCTCGCTTACATAGCACTGTGGTACACCAAGAACGCTTCGATAAATCTAGTAACAAAGCGCAATATAAATAACACTAATCAAAAAGCAGTTATTTCACGACGGATCGGCGGAACACAGGTGTCACACTTTGCCCTTGACGGGCGTCGAAGTACTCGGATTCGGCACCGTGACATGGTTCTTTTTATTAAGGTATTTGCACTTTTTCACGTAACTTATGATGAGTGAATGAATTTTCTTCGGGTTGATTTCGCCTGACTTACTGTGACAAATCTGGAGAAAAAAGAAGAATTGTTAGATCGAAGTCGTGCGGGGATGATGTATGCAAAATGCGCCCGATACTGTCTGCAGAGATTATTTTTTATCTGAAAAATAGCGAAACAATATAGGATTACAATAACGACTTTTGGGGAAGATCCATTAAAAGCGCACAATACGATGGTGATAGTTTTCTTCAAAAGTTTCCAAGAATAAGGAAGTGGATGAATGAAGCATGCCCAGAAATCACAATAAGCAGCAAGAGAGCGTTCAAATTATCAAAAAGCGCTGCAACAAGCCGTAAAAAGGCTACGACACGATCAGATACATGCTAGGATGAGCGGGCTATTGTATCAATGCTGGAACTAGTCTGACTTACAAGTTAAAGGGACTCTCCCACCTTCAAAAAAGTTAATGAATTGGCATGAAAGTGGTGTCGCTCGGTTCAGAAAGAGCAAAAACGAATATATACCAAATTTCACCTAAAAATATTCACCGGTTTTCAAGATATTACTTTTACTTTTGTTTACTTTTTTGGGATCTCCGCTGTTCCTAGCGACTTCATTTTGGAAGTGCGGCGTTTGCGGCAGATGTTGCGCGCAAATAGCATATACCACCACTGCTTCACAAAGATGTTAGTATAAGGTTTTGAAATCGTCAGATCACCGCTGACGTCACGTCAAATTCTACGGGGGCATCCCAATGCATTAGCCCCTTAGAATCCGCAAGTTTGAAATTCCATATCTCCGAATTAAAGCATTTTTCGATGTTATGAGTGCCCAAACCGGTATTTGCAGGCCATGGCCACCAATTTGGCTATCTCAACTCAAAACTAATGTTAAGGTGGGATGGTCACTTTAACGTACGGACACAGCGGTTACTCGAGACATAAAAGCGCGGCACAGTAGGCGAGTTAAACGTCGACTTGCCTTGGGGACCGACTTCCTCAGGGTCTCCTTGTACTGCTCCTTGGTGATGGTGCGCTTGTGATAGAAGGGCTTCAGCACCAGCTTCACCTCCTCTATCACACGCTCCTGGCGGTTCAGCTTCTTCAGGAACTGTGGACAAAGATGTGTCCGACGTAAGTCAGCATTGTCTGACAGGTGAGTTGACAAACTTGTTCGACACCCACGGGTTAAACAAGTGAGGGATCCCCACCACCGTACAAGGCCCAAAGCAGGTGCACCGATATATGATACAAATAGATCAGCCCCAAGTGTAGCACGCGCCTCTGTAAGAACTTCCCATTCCGGATAAAAAATAGTTTTGTCGAAAGAACCACATTTAAATACACTGATGGTAGCAAAATGAGGGAAATACATAAAGCGCTGTGAAAATCGCAGCTGCAGAAGACTCGTGACTTTTCGTCTCGTCAGCATGGCAGCGTAATAACTGAAGGCTCGCTGTCAATGATTGGTTGTTGAAAATTAACCAAGTCATCTAGGAATAACGTACCTACGTTATGACTATGAAGTTTATAAACGTTATCTAGAATAAGCTTATGCGCAACAGTGATTTCAAAAGAATTATTCACTCAGTCGATAAAAAATCGTACGTGGTAACACTAACGAACAAAATAAATAGCAACAGTGAGCTAGCATGCAGTGACTCGTAAACCCATCGATGTACAATTACACAAACGTGCGTGAGGTGGCTGACATCAAACAAAATACTTGGAGCTGCAGGGTTCGATCGGCAGACATAAATACGGGGGTAAGACCATCACAAAAACATATGAACACTAATATGAGCGCCGTATTTACTTCAGTTAGTGGAATCTTTTAATCAACATTAGGTAAAATTGATCCAACGGGAAATAAACGAGATGGTAAACTAACAGAAAGTGTCAATGAAATGTCTCCCTCGCTTAACTGGCTACTAACTCAGCACAATCTTCCCTAAGCATGATCACCAACCTACATAGAACAGTACAACACGCCAATGCAACTACCACCACGCCGAAGCCTGCCGTGATAGCCCCTGCAGGGCTCGTCTCCGCCGCTGTTGGGTACATGAGCGGCCGTCCAGACCAGGATTCCGGGAACAGCCGTCCAGACCGGGATATCGGGATGGCGTCGCCCGTCCCGCTGAGCAGGGAGTGCGGTCCAGAGTGACTCAGGACCGGGACTGCGGGGCTGGTAGTGACACTAAGCACTACCAAGCGTAAAGCGTACCTTTTCCTTTACCTGCATCTCCACAGCCGAGTTGGGCACGTCGTCGACAATCCTGAGTGCGTCATCGGCGTCGGCGGTGGCCGAGCCGGCGCCAGCCTTACCGCCCGCTGCAGGTGGCAGAAGGGGGTCAACAACATGTCGAGCGATTCCACACCTGGCCGGCTCGTTCACACAAAGATCAACGATCATCTGACAAATCTGAACTGATAGCCGAACTTTCAGAGAAAAGCATCTAAAAAACGCACGCACATACACATTAGTGATTGACACTGTACGATTCAATGCCATACCCGTCTTTTCTTTCTTATCATTAACCCAGCAATATTAACTGTTTCACCCTAAATATAACTGCAAGCCTGACGAGGCAACCAAAGATTCACAGTCTAACACTACGCAACTACGCAATCGCCAGAGACCACGTAGCAGCATCCCCTTTCCGTCAACTCACTGCGTCTGCCCGCCCGGGCGCCGCGGGCCGCCGGTCGCTGCTTCCCAGCCGCTTTGCCCGCCGCCGCCTTGCCCGGCACCGCTTTGCCGGGCGCCGCCCTGGTCGGGGTGGCCTTCGCTGGCGTCGCCTTGCCCCGGCCCTGTGCGCCGCCAAACATCGCCTCAAACCGATCCTTGGGATCCATACGACGTCCGGCGCGGCCGGCGGCGCCCGGCTGCGGCGCGCGCGCCGGCCGCGGCGGCTCGAACAGGTCATCACCCTCGCGCGAGTCGGGCGAGTTGGGGGAGTCGGGGGAGAACGGCGAGACGTCCATGTCGATCACATCTGCCGAGCCTCGCTGGCCGTTCTGTGCCGCCGGCGGAGGCGCAGTGGTGGCCGCCGGCGCGGCCTGCGCCCCCGCTGAGCTCGAGGTGGCGGCCGGGGCAGCCGAGGCGGAGGGCAGACTGGGCGGTGGCCGTGAGGTGTCGGGTAGCACGCTGCTCAGAACACTGCTGAGCAGGCTGGCCGCCGACGGCGGCGGCAGGCCGGCAAATAGGCTGGTCACCGGCTGTGGGCACAACAGCTAGCAGGTTAGAACAGCAGAGCATAGTCGTGGGCAACATGTCATGAATAAAGCAAATTCCTCACAGCAAATGCGACATTGCCCACAGCCCCTTACGTTTAGCAATACAGAATGGCAACTGCATCAGCTCGCTCGGCTCAAATATTGCGTCTGTGGTAAAAACAGAAAATTATGTTCAGAAAACGGTTATTTTAAACGAAACGAGTGTATTCGCTGATTCAACTACTGACCGCTGCTGGCGGCGGTGGTCGTTTTTTCCGCCTCTGCCGGGTGGCGCGGCTCCGGTGGTTTTTCCGCAGCCCGGTCGCGCTGCTCCGCGGGCGGCAGCGGCGGTGGAGGCGGGGACGGCTCGGCGGCGGCCGGCGGGGGCGGCTCCGGCGCCGCGGGCGACGCCGCCAGCTCGGGGCTATCCATGGCGTCGGGCGACGGCGGAGAGTCGGGCGTCCCCGACGGCGAGTGGGTCGGCTCGAACGGGTCGTACTGGTCGCCGAACTTGGCCTCGGAAGCGTCCGGCGGCGGCGGCTCGGGCGGCGTGGTCGGGCCGCGCGGCGCCGCCGCCGACGGCTGGGTGGTCGCCGCCGCCGGCGCCGCGGCGGCCGCCGTCGTCGCCGCTGCCGTCGACGCCGGTGGCGAGTCTCCCTCGTCGTCTTCCTCTTGCAGCGGGTTGTTGATCATCCTCACCGCCGCCAGCTTGGCGCTCAGCGAGAACCGCACCGACGGCTCGGCGGCGGCCGGCTCCGGCGGAGTTTTCGGGCCGCGCGGACTGCGGGCTGTCGCGCGCGGGGCCGACGCCGCCGACTCTGCGGTCGCAGCGGGCGCCGGGCGCGCGGCAGGAGCAGCCGCGCGGGTCTGCGTCGGCCGCGGCGCCGTCGACTCAGTCTCGCCGTCTGAGTCGGTGATGACGATAGGCTCGTCTCGCCGCGGCGACACCTCCACCACCTCGTCCAAATCGATCAGGTCCGGACTGCGGCGCTGCCGGCGGCGCGAGAGGCTGTCAGAGCGGCGGTGACTCGGCGCCGGAGACTCACTCGAGTCGGACGAGCGAGACCACGAGCTGGAGCGACTGCCCGAGCGCGAGCGGCGCGGGTGTTTGCGCGGCCGCTCTGACGTCGACCGACTTCTGCTGCGGGCCCGCGGACTGGCTGCCTTGCCGCGAGGACTGGGCGCCCGTGGTCGCGGACTGAGCTGGTCCCGAGAGCGGGGACTGGGAGTGCGTGTTCGGGCACTGGCCGCTCGACCTCGCGGACTCGGCAGTCGAGCCCGGGGACTGCGGGGACTTGGCGCGCGGACCCGCGGTGCGGCCCGCGGGCTGGCCGCCGCTCTAGACCGCGGGCTCGGACTGCGACGCTTCCGTGGCGGTGTTACACTGCGCGCTCTCTTGCTGCCGCGAGCCGGACGAGGCGACAGCGAGCGGCGCTCACTGCCGTCCTTGTTACGCTCCGAGCGCGCACTCTGCTTTGGATCCTTGTTCTCCTTCCTGGCATCTCGCCGCTGCCGGGCCGGCGAGAGATCACGCTCCTGGCGACCGGCACGCGGCGGCTTGACTCGTTCCTCGCGATCGCGACGCGGCAGGTCTCGGTCGCGGTCGCGGACCGGCAGTCGCTTGTCTTTGGAGGGAGTCGGGAGGTCCCGAACTCTGGCCGGTTTGTCCCGCACCGGGGAGAGTTCGACGGACGGCTCCCGATCCTCGTGCCTCACCAAGCGGCTCTTGGTACCCAGCCGGTCGCGGGACTCTTTCGAGAAGTTCACACTCACCACCAGGTTATCGCCGTCCACAATCACCGCCTTAGAGACGGGCGACTTTAGGCGCTTCTTCCTCTTCTTTTTGTCGTCTTTCTTTTTCACTTTCTCTTTCCTCTTCTTTAGTTTCTTCGGAGCAGCGCCCGGCGACGGACTGAGTTTCCTCTTCCGTTCTCTGCTCTTATCCTTTCCCTTCTTCACAGGTGACTGAGTTCGTTTATGTGGCGGTGTGGGAGACAGCGAATGGCGCGGATGCGAGTGGCGCGGATGGGCGAGACGCGACGGCGAGTGGCGCGCAGGCGAATGGCGCGCGGGCGAATGGCGCGAGTGACCGCGCCGTGGCGGAGAGCGCCTCTCCCGAGACCTTCGTCGGTGTTCGCGGTGACGACGTCCCGGCGAGCGGCTGAGCGTGCGTGACCTCCGCCACCTCTGAGCGGCCCGGCGCGGCGAGCGCGAGCCCGCTGAGCTGGACGAACGCGAGCGCCGCACGACGCCAGCCCGCTCCTGATTCTCCTGTGCACGCATTTTCCGCTCCGTGATCACTTTGCGGACATCGTACCGCTGAATGTCTCGCTTCTTGCCCTTCCGTCCACCGTCCGCGGGTGGTGAGCGTCTGGTCTCCTTTCGCGATTCTCCAGTCTCTTTGGACCTGGCCGCCGTTCGGCCGGCCGGCTTTCCATCACGATAGTTCCGTCCCCGCGTGCTGCGGAACTTCTTCCATCCTACAGTGTCCCCTTCCTCATCATCATCCAGACCAGTGATGGTCTTCTCACTCACGACAAAATCGCGCACTTCTTCGTCGACGTCCGGAGCGTCGTCGTCGTCGTTGATAGTCGTGGGACCGGCGGTGGCCGCGTGGCGCGCCGACGGCGACGCGTTGCCCCTGGACGGGCCCCGCACGGGCTCCTCTCCGTCGGAGGGCTCGCCGCGCGGGGGCGGCACCGTCAACGGCGGCGGTGAGTCAGCGTCGTCGTCAGCCGGCTCGTCGGCCGATGGTGGCTGCTCCTCCACGATCTCTCCCTCCTCGTAGTCACCATCCGGCGGTGGCTCATCAGCCGGCGAGAGTGGCACCTGAACGACAGCGTCCGGCGGCGGCGTGCCTGAGCCAGGCGGTGGCGACTCTTCTGCGCGCTTCGGAGACGCCACCGGTGGTTCAGGTGGCAGGTCGGAGGGAATCTCCCCCTCCTCGAAGTCGCCCTCAGGTAGATCGGCGTCGTCGTAGTGTTCGCTGTCGCCGGGCTGCCGCTGCAGTACCGACTCTGCCGCCGGTGCTGGGAGTGCCGGAGGCAGGAGGACCGGTGCCGGTGCCGGCGGCGGCGGGGTGGGAGGCCTCTCTGACGGGATCTCACCCTCCTCCATTCCGTCGTCAAAGCCGTCCTCCTCGTTGTCAGAAATTTGTTCCGTGCCGAGACAGAGCAGCGGCGCCGGTGTGGTCGCGGGCGCCGCGGCCGGCCCGACGGTTGGTTCCGCCGCCGTCGGCGGCGGCGTCTCGGTCGGAGTCGGACTCGTCTGCTCCGGTTCGGGAGCCGGCGCGGGCTCATCTGGTTCCTCCTGGTCCGGCCCGAAACTCTCCGGCGAGGAGATGCTCTCGACGGGCAGCAGCTTCCAGTCACCGGCCGGCCTCTGCGAGCCATCAGCGGAGGACTCCGACGCGGCCGGCTGACCGGCCTCGTCACGTACCAGCTCCTCGTCGCTTGAGACGTCACTGGCGTCTGCCACGCCGAGCGCACTGTGTCCGGCGGCCGCCTCGGCGGGCGCCGCAGCGGACCCACGCTGCGGCGAGCCGACAGACTCCAGCGAGTGGATACTGGCCGGGGACATGACCGGAGAGTACACGGGAGACGCCAGCCCGGCGGCACCGCCCACCACAGCGGCGGAATCACTGACAGCCGCCCCGTTAGGGCTAGCGGCTACAGCAGGCTCTACTTCATCGCCGCTATCACTGACACGCTCGTGGCCTGGGAGAAGACTGTGCTCAGAAGCTGCCTTGGAGCCACTAACAGTGTCCGAGTGTTCTGAGCTTTCAACGACGACAGGGGACTCCTCACCACTATCGCTGATGTACTCATGGCCTGGTAGAATGTTTTGTCTCATAGCTGCCTTTGAGTCACTCGCTACACCTCCCTGGCCCGCATCGCCATCGCCGGCAGACGGCTCTTCACTATCGCTCACCCTTTCGTGACCTGGCAATAGTTCACGCGGCTCAGCTGCCTCGGAACAGTCAGAACCGTCTGGACGTGTTGAGCTTTCAGCAACGATTGAGGATTCCGTATCGCTCATATCGGATGGAGCGGACTCGCGATCCTCCCTGGGATGAAGCTTCTCTCCCGAGGTGGCACGGTCGTTGAATATCAAGGCCTCTTCCGCGGGAAGATTATCCACAGAGCCCATGTCAGAAATAAAACCGCCAGTAGCACCGCTAGAAACACCGCCTGCTACACAATCTTGGTGCAGGGTGGATGTTATCTCACTTACATCATCCCCAGTCTCAACAAGTCTTTGGTTAGGACTAAATGCTTCTTTCTGATGAGTTGAGTCGGTTGGCCTGTCCGGCCCAGACTCCGCTTCACACAGCTCGGCATCAGCGTCCGCATCACCCTCAGCCACGCTACCTATAGCATCTGATACACCTGTCGCTGCCGCAGTAGTGGTACTATCAGCGGGATCAGCACTCTGCGACTCTGGTAGGTCAACCACCTCCGACTCGGGTGTCCTCTCCGCCATAGGAGACTCTAGTGGGTCAGCTGCAGGTGCCTCAACACTCGGCGACTTTGGTGGGCTGACCACTGCTTCCTCCGCATTTGGAGACTTTGGTGTCCTCTCAGTGATCGGCGACTTTAGAGGATCAGCCTCGGCTACCTCCGCGCTAGGCGACTCGGGCGTCCTCCCCGCGGACGGCGAGGGCGTCTCCTCCGGGGTGGATGGTCGCTCCTCCGGGGAAGATGGTCGCTCGACTGGGGAGGATGATCGCTCCTCGGGCGTGGATGGTCGCTCCTCCGGGGTGGACGTCCGTTCCTCCGGGGTGGATGGACGCTCGACTGGTGGGGTGGATGGTCGCTCCTCCAGGGTGGATGGTCGCTCATCCGGGGCGGACGGCCCGTCCTCTGGAGTGGAAAGTCGCTCCTCCGACGCCCGATCCTCCTGGATAGATGGCTGCTCCCCTCCGGGCAGAAGCGTCTCACCCTCTCCGTCTCCGTCAGCGCCATCAGCCCCGCCGGGCGAGCACGGCTCCGTCTCCGCGCCCGCCAAGTCACCAGCTCCGTTCTCCCCTACCTCACGGTCCTCGGCCATCGCATCGACATCATCGTGTTCGACACCGTTACCGGCCAGCGCGTCCTCGTCCGATACATCGTCCAGAGAAGCAGGACGGTGGGCGCCCGGCGATACAACCGGACTCTGGACCCCTCCAACCGGCGGTGAGTCGTCCCGCTCCTGCGGCCGGCCCTCGGGAGAAGTCCGCTCGTCCCCCACACCCTCGTCGGCGGACACGTCCTCCAGGTCGTCCTCCGTGCGGCCCGGCTCGGCCCGCCGGCCGTCGTCTATCACAGTTTTCAGAGCGGTGAGTGGTCGGCCGCCGACGTCCGCCGGGGCCCCGTCCGCTCCGCCGGCCGCCCCGCCGCCGGCGCCCTCGCCGTTGATGACGCTCCTCAGGCGGGTGTCGGTGCCGCCGGCGGCGCCCACCTCCTGGTCCGCGCCGGCCGGCGGCGGCGGGGAGCGGTCCGGCGCGGCGCCACCGGCCGGCTGTACCCCGGCCGAGTGGAGCACGGGTGGCGGCCGGTCGGCGTGGCCGCGCAGCAGGCCCGGACCGCCGGCGGCCGGCGGACGCGCGCCGCGCCGCCGCTTCAGCCGCATCAGGGCACAGTCGGCACCCACACGGCGCCGGTGGCGCACAGTGGCCACCGGTCCGCCGCCGTCCCAGTCGCTCTCCTCACCGGAGGAGCCGCCACTGCCCAGACCGCTGCTCCACGGACCGGACTCCCGCTCCGCCGCCACCGCCTGCGAAAACAACAGAGGGTGGCATATATAAATGAACCGAACAGTTAAAGAATAATTTAATTCAAAATTATCAACCTCTTCTTTAACTTCCTTGACAGCACTACTCAGCACTTCAATCATACATCCTCATTAATCTAATCATAAATAAAAATGACTTTTAGACATGTTAAACATTCATCAATAACTCTATGCAGTTTCCATTCTAGATGCCACACAACAGCAGAATGACAGAGTAACGGTGCGATCCTGCAGCACGAACGACCGCTCAGTCGCCGTGGAACGCACCGTTTCGGTCTGTGACGACACCGGAGCGGCCAGAGACGCCACCGGCCGTCCGTCCAGAGCGTGGTGAGCCGCCGCCGTACCGGGAGTCCATTCCTCCGACGGACAGCCCGGAGCCGCAGGCTGGAGAACGCACAGAGTTAGACAGGGGACTGCAGCTTGGCACACACGCATACAGCTACACAATGGGCAGCGGTAACCAGGAAAATAGCACATAGACTGGGCCACCTATTGCAAGAAAGGCATAAGTTGGACGCGAAGTAGCAGTCTAGCCCATTGAAGAACAAAAGCTAGAAGGTGAATGAGCTATTAGGATGAATTGTTATGGTTCTGAAACGACACCTAAGGCTTTATGACTTGTGGTCAAATATAAAATAACATATTTGAAAAAATGCAACTGGACATATTTATGAATGCACATCTTTTTACTGTTTATATTTTTTACTATCGCGGCTAATGTTCTATTTATTACATTTCATAGGCATCATATGTGTTCAATATCTAGACATAAACACACATACAAAACGAAAATCTTTCATCATAAGTGTCACTGAAAAGACATGAGGCCTGTTACACCGCGAAATATTGTGGAATAACTATTATTCCATGACGCACGCGCAGTAACCATCACCGGCTGGCGTAGGGGCGTAGCTTCCGAAGCACATCATGACAGAATATTCTGCTGCAGAACGACATGCCAGATTTTCGTGATTTGTTTTGCAGCTCAACGTGGCGCCCCAAGCGATTGAATTGTCAAGTGTTTCTCTCTTGTTGTGATGTAATGGGAGATGCAATAATGCAAATTGGTGACTTGTCATCGTAGAGTATATTTAGGCAATGCCCACGTGTGTCTTATTTTATTGGTTTTCGTACGAAATCGGTTTGTATTAATGTTTTATATGTGTCGTTTGTATGTTTTATTTCTGTCCGTGACAGGCGATTGCCACATTTCGTGCCATTGTGATGATCACAACCAACAGAATATTTATATCATGTCAGGTGTGGAACAGGCCCCTGAAATCTGTGAGCACCTTTGTCACAGATGTGTTGGAACAGTGTGTGTTCCAAACATTGCTGAGCGGAGAAATCAAGCTCAAGGTGTCTTGGTGAAGAAAAAAAGGAATATTCCAATCAGCAAATTATACCTGTTTCAAACAACAACTTTCTAGATGGGCTGCCCAAAGTCAGGCAAAACAACAGAGCAAAGCTTGCTACTTTTAAAAGCTAAATCTGGCATAAATTGCTTAGGAAACTCTTTCCAGACACTATTCCAGCTAGATCCATCCAACTACTTATTAAAGGCAATGAATGAATGAATGAATGAATGTCACACAAAGCAGTAAAGATCGCAAACTTGATATCCACACCCATTACCAATTACCTACCATACTATTGGATTGTTTCAAAATGAGCCCAAATACATTCGTGATGACTGATGAGCAATATAAACTAAAGCAGAGAAAGACATGACATACCTTCACCCACAAAAGTGTGTGGATGAGAAAGCAAGTAGCACAGTTTCCACAGACATTCCCTGAAGAAGCACTCCTTGCTTCAAGAGGCTTCAGGCAGATGATGCAGGTGCACATTTGCAGACTTCCTTCAGTCAGGTCCAGCGGGTCTCTTGCTGCCAGTGTGTGTTCTGGAAAAGAATGTCAAACAGCTTGTATTAAATCAATGTCAGCACAAACACAAGTCGCCTGTCAAATGTAGTCAACACCCACCAGCTGTTGAATGACAGTTGTTATGCAATCTTCAAAAAAATTGAGCATTTCATTCTTTAATACAATTCTAGCTTATCACTTGAACACGTTAATCACCTATTCAAGAGAAAAAATGACCATGTATTTTTTTTTTTTTGCAGAATATCTATATCTTGAATTTAAAACGAAAGTAAAAATAAACTAGGTGCTGCCAGCCAACAGCATTACGTTAGAAAGTTAAACAATGCAAAAAGTCCAGAATGAACAATGGAATCATGCACAGTCCAATCCAATTAGAAGCTTACTGTAGTATCGGATACGGCAGTGATTTAGTGACTGCGTTATCCGCGGCCTTGGAAGAGACGATTCAGTTTTGTTGTGCGCCACAGTTGTGTTGTCCTCTATAGTGGTGACTGCGTGACGGGTTTTGCGGACGTGGACAGAGGGCATAAAAGGGACTGCTTGAGAAGGTGAATACAGTCTTCGGTGAAGGAAGGGACACGAGGCTCTGCCTGGGCAGGCAGTGCGGCACGAGAAGGAGATAGCGACGTCGGTCACTACACTTACCATAGCCATCAGCATAACAATCTGAATCACAATCACTTTCAGACAGTAAATCAGCATCCTCATCTTGTAAATCCCTCTCCATTTCCCTGAAAATCAAACATTAGGTTAATCTGGGAGATGGGTGCCTGCAAAGCTCATGCCTTGCTTAGAGTATATTAAGAAAATGGATGAACATTTGAAAAAGAATGAAAGAATATGTGGGAGGCAAAAAAAAAAAGATTCTGAGTTGACTAGGGAGCGAAGATTCTTCTTCAATTTTTACAGCAAGGAACAAGGTCTGCTTTCATGTATTTTGGGATAATAGCACATGCACTATTGCATTTCTGCAGATTCAAAGGTTAAAGCTGGAAGGCAAACATATATGAATAGGAGTGACCATAGCCATCAGCATAACAATCTGAATCACAATCACTTTCAGACAGTAAATCAGCATCCTCATCTTGTAAATCCCTCTCCGTTTCCCTGAAAATCAAACATTAGGTTAATCTGGGAGATGGGTGCCTGCAAAGCTCATGCCTTGCTTAGAGTATATTAAGAAAATGGATGAACATTTGAAAAAGAATGAAAGAATATGTGGGAGGCAAAAAAAAAAAGATTCTGAGTTGACTAGGGAGCGAAGATTCTTCTTCAATTTTTACAGCAAGGAACAAGGTCTGCTTTCATGTATTTTGGGATAATAGCACATGCACTATTGCATTTCTGCAGATTCAAAGGTTAAAGCTGGAAGGCAAACATATATGAATAGGAGTGATGAGGAAAAACAAAATATTTATATTTTGCAAAAACAAAGCACAGTAAGAGTCAAAGGCAAAACTGTTACCCTTGACTAAAGCAACTATTACCTGTCAAATACCAGAAACGGGTGTTAGGTTAAAGATGGGCATTAAGCACTTAAGCTGGCTTATCAGTAAGTGTTTTGTAAGTTGTAAGCTGAGCTAAATTAGGTTTTATAATGTAATTTACCCAATAAATGTTGTGAATTGAACTTTTTATGCTCATGAGAAACATGCTCCCTGAGACTGGGCCCCACAGGCCAATTGGCCTCCTAAAATCTGATTACCATAAGGGAAGGTATTGAGGTCACAGGCCAATTCACATTGTTTGTGGCACTACATAAGTAGGTAAAGCCCACCGCTAAAGTAATGTAGGGTTTTACCAATCTCAACGGTTGGCTTTGACTGGCGATTGTTTAATGCGGAGTGATCGAAAAGAAGATGTCAATAGCTAAAGTTGCAGCTGCAAGGGTGACGATGCATATAAGCTACAATCTACATTCAAAGTTTCATTGAAGTCTGGTTAATCGTTCCTAAGCTTCAGAAGCACAACATACCCATGGCTGAAACCCCACATTACTTCTGCTGTGGACTGTACTTTGCACAATTATTCAAAGAAAGCCAACAAATTTTGTGAATATAGACACAGAATATGAAAAATCATTCCTAATTGATAATAGAGTCATATAATTCATGGAACTCTTATTCACTGTCTTCAGAGAGAAAATCTGACAATGGATCTCTGAAGTCTTTTAAATTCAACAGTGCACAGGAACATCTTTAAAGGAAGACTTGTAAATTCTTTCCATCAATTAAGGAAGTGAGCTGGACATGAAAAAACATTGTGTGCTCATTTTCAAGCAATTACAAATTTCTACTCTAATTGAGCTAGGTACCTGACTAAATAGCAAAAAGGCCACTCAGGCCACTGCCTGTAAATAAATAAGAGGACTTCCTCATAAGCTAGGTATTCTCATGTCATTTCAGAACCTATTAACAGCTGGGTGATTAGTCATAAGGTGCCCATAGTTTGAGTTTGGTGGAATCTAAAAACAGTGCGCCTGGGGGATTTGATCAAGTCTGCTTGAACTTTGTTTGCACAAATCATGTATGTGACAATAAGCCTGTGGAATACAGCAGAGGGGGAGAATTTATACGCAGTCATATGACTAAATATGCCTTCTGGTGCCCTACTTTCAGATTCCACCCAAGTAGTTCAGGTCCACAGAAAAAGCAGAGCCTGACATTCCACAAGAGTGATATGGTATCTGACACATCATCTTGATTGTTATGCACATTCAGTTCCCTGCATTTTACAGGTATAAATGTACGAAAAGCAGTAACTACTGCCTAGTACAAGCTTTCACTTTAACTTGGAAGGAGACACTCTTGTTGCAAAAAAAAACATTCAAACCATGATTCAGTGAAGTGAAACAGTACAAGAAAAGAGGCGATCGAATGCGGCTCTTGAATAGATATGCACAGATTCCAGACCTTATCAGTTTCAGATAAGTATTCACGGAAGAAATAAAATAAGAAAAATGGCACTGCCTTGGGCACTGCAATTACAACGCATCGGCAATCTAAATACATATTTGGCGCAGGGCGGCGAGCAGGACGCAGAGTATACTTGCCTGTTTTCTTTCGTTAAATCCAAAAACCAAAATATCACTCCATAGCACAGATTTCATGTAATGAGCTGAAGACAATTATGCTAGCAGCTATCAATTCATCTGTCGTTTCGTAGAAATAAAACGAGAAAACGCGGCCCACAAACAGATCGCAAGCCTCCACTGACTTAGTGACGGCAAGAAATTAAAGATAAGAACCTACTTTTTTAGATTTTTAAACATTTTTTCCATGGAATTATCATCCGAATGCT
This sequence comes from Amphibalanus amphitrite, assembly GCF_019059575.1. Taxonomy (NCBI): domain Eukaryota; kingdom Metazoa; phylum Arthropoda; class Thecostraca; order Balanomorpha; family Balanidae; genus Amphibalanus; species Amphibalanus amphitrite. The sequence continues at coordinate 161,447 of NW_024881962.1, forward strand.
TCTGGAAATTTAATAATTTCAACATTTGTATTGGTCTGATCTTGTGTCAATAATTGCTAGATTACTCACTATGCCAGAAAGCAGTGGCATCTAGCGAGCATTTCTAAAACTTTAGTTCAAAATTTATTCGGCAGGTCGCAGAGTGGGGTGGGTACAGGGGGTACAGGGTATGTACGGCCCTCCAGCAAAAGAGTGGTTGGTTAGCCTATGTGCTTTTGGTGAAATAACTTTGAATGACAGAGACATTCCTGTAAAATGACCCAATAGAAATGAGAAGAGGGTTCGTGCACACATTTCGGCAGTGGTTTTCAATAGCCATTAGACGTATTCATCAATGCAGATCGCTTATTGTGATGTTGGCAACCAACCACTTAATACCTGGAGGGCCGTACAGGAGGGCCTTGGGTACAGGGTGCGGCGAGTTGGTTGGAGCTTGTGAGTTGTGCTTGACTCTAACCGGACAACACATCGTAAGGCAGAAGATCGTAGGAAGTTGATCGTATGCTAAAGATCGTAATGGATAAAGATCGTAGGTACATACGACACAATGCTCAGTCGTATGGACAAAATATCGTATTCGCTAAAAATCGTGAACGGGAAAATGATCGCAACTATGCCAAAGAGTCGTTATAATGGATAAAGATCGTACGACATAATGTTCGTATGGACGAAAGATCGTATTCGCAAAAGATCTTCGAGGTACCTAAATGATCGTACGCCAAATGATCGTATGCGGTATGAGATAATAAAGATCGTACAGTCAAAATGTGGTATTCACATGGTGCAACCCAACTCCAGCGCATACAAAGCTTATCAATTTCTTTGTTCGCGTATAGTAAGTGGCCGTCGTAAGCTCTGCTCGACCATACATTGATGTTGTCTCAGAACTTAGATGGCTCAATGGCACCAACAACGGCAACGCGTTGCATATGTGCCGAATAAATGAATGTATGTGCTGCCGTTTTCAATGTGGGTAACCCCGGGGGGGGGGGGAAGCCCGGCCACCCCGTTTCCGGCTAAATTATTCATAATAAAATGCTTAAGTGTTTGTCCTTTCAGCATGGCAGCTGAGGTAGCGCCAGCGTAAAAAAAATACGTTTACAGTGAGGGGCTAACTTAAAAAAAAACTATATATCAGTCGTGAAACCATATAGTGGGGAGAGTGTGGTAAGATGCCCAGGGTTTTGCAATGTCATATATTATTCGAAAATGACAATCGAAAAGCAAAAACTTGGAGTTTCAACGGAAGCCGACATCATTTTTCTCAAAAAAATATCACACTTTTGTGCCTGAAATATGATAGTTTTTTTTTTTTTTGCTATCAGGCATTTTCCTGAAGAAGTGAAAGGGGGCATCTTACCCCGCAGGGTGAAAAAGACGCCCCCTGGCGTTGGGGAAGATGCCCCCTGCACTGTAAGTGACATAAATGTGCAGTGTGCACGTAAATCGCCTGAAAGAATCAGTAGTCCCTTCGAGCCTGCAGTAGACACTAAACGTCATCGTAAGGGCCCTCAAAAGTAGTCGTAAGGGGCTTCAGAGATCATCGTTAGGACCATCATAGTCCAGCACGGCCAAATAAGCCTCCGTGGTGGCGTTCGGAGACCGTTGTGGGGCCCTTATAGGTCTTCATGATGCTTGAGGGCCCTCGAGCCCGTCATGGGGGCCTCAGATGCCAGCGTGGCCCGTGGAGCTAGCGTAGGAGCCCTCAAAGGATGTCGTGGCCGTGAGGGCTCTCAGAGTCAGATGCCGCCCAAAAAGTCGCTGTGTGGGCCGAGAGACCGGCATGGGGAGCACCCGACCGTACTGGACTCTCAAAAGTCCCAGGTCGGCTTTTGTCGCTCATCACAAGTATGCAGGCGCGTAACCACGAGTCTGAAGTTACTGGGGACCACATGGTGGGCCGCGAAGATCAAATACCTATTATATTTTAGGATAATTTTTTGCCCGAATGGAGAGGGGGGTTGCCCACACCTGCCATTTCTTTTTGCGCGTGTAAAGAAAACCGCGGCGCGCACCGCCGCTAAACTTTGTAGGTATAGGTAGCTTGTGATACCTCAATTTCGCATCGTGTGAATCTTTTGACCCCAGGTCACCTAAGGTCAGGTCACCAGGTCAAGCCTCTAAAAAACTTTATGACTGTCATTCCTAGTGTGGGGATGCTGGTTGTTTTGCATTTGAAATGTGCTTCCTGGATATATTTTTCTATTTGCTTCTGTTTTAGAATTGTTTTGTTGAATATTTTATTGTTAACCCTATTCCTGGCGGGGGGGCCTCAGGAGCCCCCCCCCCCTGAGGTTTTTTGGTTATTTCTCCCAAACGCGTTGAGCTAGGAAGCTCAAATTTTCTGACTTTTCCTAAAAGGCTTCTACGCAGCATGTCTGAAAATTTTGAGTTGATCTGACCTCAGGTCAGGTCACCAGAGGCGGTTTGGTGACCCTACCTCAGAAAAGTTTGCAATCACGCCAGAGCTAGAGTTTTTGACCGATCAATTTCTTCTCTTCAGGCTTTAGTTAGGGTACCAGTATGTGCAATTCGTATATCTCGGAATTTTGATATCGGTGACCTAAGGTCAGGTCAGTTTCGCGACCTCCCCATTATAAGTCAATGGGGGAAAAATCAACTCCCTGTTTTTACCACTAAAACGGGTCGGAATGGCCCCATATACCATACATGACTTCATATACGATCAACCTTCACTACCTTGAGGTCTGTTTTGCTGTTGGGCAGCTGTGAGGTCATGTGACGTCATCAAAGGTCACCAAAGGTTTTTGGCCAATAACTCCGTACAGGAACAAGATACAGACGCGTGGATGGTCTCATTGTGTTCAGCTCGTCAAGACGCATCGAATGATATACATGATGACCTCGAGGTCACGTGACCTGAGGTCAACCTTTGACCTTGACCTTTCGAGGTCAACATATACATCATTCGATGCGGATTGACGAGAGGACCACGATGATGCCCTTAGTTTGTTCCTATCTTGACTAATTCGAAAGTTATTCGAGAAAAACTCTCTCCATATCTAGCGCCGCCATTTTGACTTTTTCGACCCCTGTGACGTCATCTTTGACCTGACCTGAAAATGACCTTAGTAAAAATTGTAGACCTTGTCCATGCGTATCCGTTGCCGTTTACCGCTTGTCGCTATCTTGCTTCGTTCTCGAGATCTCGGGGGGGGGGCCGAATCGCCCCCCCCCCGCCAGTTTCTTGTCCCGGCGGAGCCCGCCAGGAATAGGGTTAACCTGAGCAAATGCACCAGGCATTGTATTTTGCATTAAAAAAAGAAGAAAATTATTTTATAGGTTCTAAGATATGACCGCCAAATACCCGCCAAACGACTAAGTTGTGCTTCTTGAACCCGCAACAAATCCTGCGGATTTTTAAAACCCGCAGAAAGCGGGTTCGCGGGTTCAAAAGTGGCATCTCTAATTCCTACAGTTTACATCCCAGAAGTCTGAAACTCGAGATTTTGCATGAGGAAAATCAGTATGGACAATTCGTATACCTCAAAGTTTTCACGTTGTCGACCTAATGTCACGTCAATTTTGCGACCTCAATTTTACGATAAGTCAATGAGAGAAAATTGAAATGCTCTTCTTTTGTCCGAAAACACATTCAAACACCGTGACACGGGTAAACATGACACACTGAACCGGAAAATTGTTCCTGTGGCTGTGACCCCTTCCATGCCCCTGACTCCTGAGGTCATCTCAGGTCATGAGACATCTCCAATAGTTTTTTTTTACCATAACTTTCGACAGAAACATGCTAGAGCGCTAAAAAACACCATGAATGAAAACAGCTCAACAATACCAATCGAATGACAATGCAACATGACCTTTTCCGTGACCTTGACCTCGGGTCAAATAGGTCAACTTATACTTCATTCGACGCGTCTTGACGAGACAAACGCGATGCCGGTAAAATCAGCGTCATACAAGTTTGGAGTTAAAAGTTATGATACAAAAACCTTTTCCGCAAAAACGCCTACCTGGAGGCTAAACCGTTGACCTTTGGTCAAATCTGAGAACACTTCAGAAAAGGCCTTTGAAAGAGCTATCGAATGCACTTTCCCGCAGCACTGCAGCTCTATTGGTTGCCGATTTATGCGCCGATTTGTGAAAAGTTGTCAAAATTGGGAACAAAAAGTTCGTGAAAATTTTACCTTTGGTGACCTCCAGTGACCTCAGCGGTGATCTGATCAAAAATGACTTAGGTAATTCTGAAGATACTGTAGCGAGCTATAGATGTTGCTTTTTACCGCGTCTTTCTAGCTTGTTTCTTTCCGAGATAATCTTGTTTGGCCAAAAAGAACCCACCCCCACCATGGCGAAGTTGCTGAGAGGCCTACTCGGGCGCGGGCTAAACAAAACATCCATAGTTTTGTCTTCCGTTGACCACATATTACGTCATCATCATTGTGTGTTACTTCTTATGGACCCAGAGTCTGCCAATAAAGGGATCTCTCTCTCTCTCTGTCTCTCTCTCTCTCTCTCTCTCTCTCTCTCTCTCTCTCTCTCTCTCTCTCTCTCTCTCTCTCTCTCTCTCTCTCTCTCTCTCTCTCTCTCTCTCTCTCTCTCTCTCTCTCTCTCTCTCTCTCTCTCTCTCTCTCTCTCTCTCTTCACGTCAATTTAGAGACAATATTTGGCTATTAAAGCAAGTTGAGGAGGTCATCGATTTTACTGGGGACGGTCCCCAGTAACCCAAAAGCTACTGGGGACCGGTCCCCAGTGTCCCCAGTGGTGGTTACGCGCCTGCAAGTATGTAATAAATAATTTGACGGATTGCTTGAAGGGCGGCCTACGGATTTAGGGGGGCTCTTTCTCCATCAGGGCAGGTGGAATCTTTCCCCACGGTACCAAATTAACATTAAAGGGACCCTCCCACCTTCAAAAAAGTTAATGAATTGGCATGAAAGTGATGTCACTCGGTTCAGAAAGAGCAAAAACGAATATCTACCAAATTTCATCGAAAAATATTCACCGGTTTTCAAGATATTAGACTTTTACTTTTGTTTACTTTTTGGGATCTCCGCTGTTCCTAGCGACTTTATTTGAAAGTGCGGCATTTGTTGCGCGCAAAGCAGCATATACCACCGCGTGCTACAAAACGTTTTAGTCAAACATTTAACGGACGTTCGAAAGCCTGATGACGTCATCAGATTCCCGTAATGGTTAAGAGATAGGGACCACGCTGGTCCCACCCTGCAAGTAAAGGGAAGAAATTTCTTGAATACCATAAAGCTGCGGGGGTTGCGACCAGGATAAATGGTGGTTTCTGAGCCTGGCCGCAAACTTGGCTATCTCAACTCAAAACTAATGTTAAGGTGGGAGGGTCCCTTTAAATCAGTACTATTCGTTAGCCATAAAACTCTACCCTGAAACAAACTGTTCGGGACACAAGTACACGCATGTTAATGTATCACGACCATAGCAAGGGACCTACAAATTATTTACCTTCTTTGATATTTACAATGTTTTGACACCCAAATATTTTTTTGAAAGCAGCAAATAAAAAACATGCGATCACCAGCCAGCCGTTGCTCAACTGAGCTTCGCAATTTTTTTTTAGTTAACAAGGCAGGCCTCCGCCGCTAAGAACATTAATTTCCAGGTTCGATTCTTTGTTTCGCCGCTAGAGGGGGTAGGGCGTCTTTCCCACCCTGGGCATCTTCCCCTACTCTCCCCTATATAGAACAACGGTGAAATGTACCAAAGTCAAGAGAGAACACGATGATCTGGTGCTGCTCCCTTAACTCCCCCCCCCCGCTCTCTTCTCCATCAGCTATAATGGCTGAATTTCTGCACCGATGCAGTTACCCACAATGTTCCAGCCATTCCTACGCCCATGCTTGAGAGTCCGTTTGTGAAAAATTGTGGGGCAAGGGCAGTGCTCCCATACAGCACCAATGTTGAGAACTTTCGTATGATCAGCGCCGAAGAAATTGTTCTCTTCACGCGTGACTATACTGACTATGACTATCAGGAACGGTTGTTTTATATCTATTTTGATTTATTTATTTATTTATCTATCTATTTATCTATTTATTTATCTATCTATCTATCTTTTTTTGTTTGTTTGATGGGAGCAAGCTCTTTCGGCCTGAAAAGACCATTGCAGAGCTATGCGATGATGGATAGGGCGTAGACCATGGGCTGTGCGGGACACCGACAGTGAGCCGCGGAGGCGACACCATCCGGGTGGGACCGGATTATCCCGTTGGTAACTATACAGTCCGCCCGCCTCCCACACGGTCAACGCGGAGAGGATTTACAGGTCCTGGTGTGGACCCAGCCTCATCCACCGGTTGTCAGGTGGGGTGACCGCCAGCCCGGAAAGGGAATATGTGGGAGATGTGGCGGGCTGGTTCTGAAGAATGGCGAGGACGGCTGAGGTCAGAAACGCAGCCAGTTGAGCTTATGTGGGCCTTCTTCCGATTTGCTCTTTCCAAGAAGGAATCAGCGCTGCAATGCCTATCAAATCTAATTAAGTTTAGCGGTGTATTGCACAATTTGTCGGTCTTATTAGTTATTACAGACTGTAGCAGCGCGGTTATGACTGTGAGGCAATTTGTTAAACGGTTCGGGTCGATCAGACTCACTAGAAAACTTAGACGGTCTAAAACTAACACATGGCATGCAGACTTGAAATACCACTGATCAGTTTGATATTTTTGCTTTTCACTCAAATACGGATAAAATAAATTTACCGTCTGTTACGTTATCTATTTTCATTTTCAAATGGGATTGCAGTTAGTCTCCTCATCTCTGATGCATTTGTCCAATATGCACGACAGATCCCACATCTTTCACCATAATGATCTGTCCTATCCCACCGGCATCATCTTCATTCAAAATGCGTGTAAATTCGCGCATTTGCTCAAACAAATTGCTGTAGGTATATATCATATACAATCGCACGATGAAATTCATCCACAAGCTCGGCTGTGGTATATAGGTATGGTGGAGATAGGGGAAAGTGGGGTAAGACGGGCACCTTAACACGCGCACCGACGGGGGGGGGCGGATATCCGCCCCCCTGAGGTTTTTCGCAAATAGCGGGAAAACCGCGGTGCGTAGCGCCGCGAAATTTGGTACGACTATTTTCTCATCAATTTTACACATGGTGTGCAAGTTTGAACCTTCTAACTTTTAAGGTCAGGTCACCAGGTCACTTTGAATGACCCAACCTCAAGTCACTTTTTTCAACTTTGTCACCGTGCCAGAGCTACAGTAGATGTCGGAGGTCTTTGAAAGTCGCAAGATGTTACAAGGTCATTAGTAGCTACAATTTGTTTATCTCGGAATTTTGATATCAATGACCTAAGGTCAGGTCAATTTCTCGACCTCGTCAATGGGGGAAAAATCAACTCCCTGTTTTTACCACTAAAACGGGTCGGAATGGCCCCATAAACCATAAACCCCATCTCATATACGATCAACCTTCACTACCTTGAGGTCTGTTTTGCTGTTGGGCAGCTGTAAGGTCATGTGACGTCATCAAAGGTCACCAGCGGTTTTTTGACAATAACACCGTACAGGAACAAGATACAGCCGCGCAGATGGTCTCATTGTGTTCAGCTCGTCAAGGCGCATCGAATGATATACATGATGACCTCGAGGTCACGTGACCTGAGGTCAACCTTTGACCTTGACCTTTCGAGGTCAACAGATATGTCATTCGATGCGGATTGACGAGAGGATCACGATGCTGTCCTTAGTTTGTTCCTATAATGACTAGTTCGAAAGTCATTCGAGAAAAACTCCATACCTAGCGCCGCCATTTTGACTTTTTTGACCCCTGTGACGTCATCTTTGACCTGACCTGAAAATGACCTTTGTAAAAATTGTAGACCTTGTCCGTGCGTATCCCTTGCCGTTTACCGCTTGTCGCTATCTTGCTTCGTTCTCGAGATCTCAGGGGGGGGGGCGGTCATCCGCCCCCCCCCCTGCCGGTACGAAGTTGGCGCAGACCCCCGTCGGTGCGAGTGTTAACTTTTGAGCCATTTTTTGGCCGTTTAGAAACATCATAGAAACGGGAAACTGAGTGAAACCCCTTTTTTAGGCATTTTACTTCCATTTGCCGGAAGTTGAGACTTACATAGACCTGATTCAACAAATAAACTGCAGCTATTTTTGCAAAACCTTGCAAAAACCCATCTTACCCCACCCCATGGAGTAAGACGGTCACATGGGTAGGGTAAGACGGCCAGCTTCTTTTACCGGCCAGCACAGCTCGCAACAAATGCCCGAGATTAGCCGCATTGATACAGTCGCTCGTTGGTCTCAAGTGCTTCGGAAATGGCAGTATACGAGATTCGTGCAGAAGGCGTATGCTCGTATAATAGCCCCTAGTTCAGAAGCCATGTAGAGCCGTTTTTCACATTCATTATTCGAGAATAAACTGTGTCGAAGGAATATTGCTAATATGTCTGTGAGTATCGGAATCGAACATATTCTTATTAGAAATGCTTCTTTTTTTCCTACAGCAACAAAAATATTTTCGACCATTACAAACCCATTGGATTCATAGTTGACCGTCTTATCCCAAACTCAATGTCAGAACTTCAGCACGATTTTTCTCTGGGGACAATTTGATGCAGACAAAGCAAATCCACGGTAAATGAACACTGGTGGCATATGAGTGTACCACAAGTGATTGTGAGTTTTTAACTCTATAGTGCTGCACACAAAATCTTGCACGATACATTATGGATGTTTTCAATGAAATGAGTGTTTTAAAGAAATTAAAATAAAAGTTAATTGACTGAACACAAATTCACCGATTTCAATGGTGGTGTATAGAGGGAAAGGCAATTCTGGTTCTAATTTTTCTCGCTCGTAGCGCTATTGGTTTGGTCTGCAGAAGGGGTGCCCGTCTTACCTACCCTGACCGTCTTACCCCACTTTCCCCTAATGCACAGTGCGATAGAACGCACTTACAAAACAGGTGAATGAGAAAATTTGGGAGCGTTTTCGAGACTAATGAAGTAAGTAGCTTGATTTTAAGTGACCTTTTCCTCTATAATTATTGAAAGGACGCCATTTAATTGCGTCCCAGAAAAGCTATTTCTGGCACCTAAAAGCTGACTCGCCCCAAAATTGGTCCTCAGCACCTATTTGGTGGATACCAGCACCAATCATGGAAAATGACCTTAATTAGCTGTTTCTGGCACCTATTCATCGGTACGCCTTACTCTTTTTTCTGAATCTGGCACCTAAATGCTGAGCGTAGCACCAATCTAGTAGAAAAATGAACTACTGGCTGGTAGAATCATGTTGTTCTGGTATAATGACCCCTGGAGTCTAGCCTAAAGGTTGCCAGTGCAGCTACACTCTAAGACAGCCCCGTAGTGATCTCAGCATTGTAGGTATATGACGTTTAAGTAAGCAAATAATATTAATTTGTTTAAAAAACAATGTCATTTAAATATTTAAAAGTATTTTTTGTAATGCTTAAAGGGAAACATTTTTGTGAGTAATTGTCTCGATTTTGACCATTAAAGCGGGTATTGTATTTTTTGACGTCATCAAATAGCTCCAAAAAAGAAATGTAATGTTTTCATTCCGTTCAAGGCCGCTGAAGAAATGCGGGATCTTGCGTGGGACATTGTCCGTTGTTTGCCGCGCAGAGCTGTGCCGTGGTTGTGCCTTTTTCATCCGTTTCTTACGTATGGCATATGTGTGCATGAAGCTTTGATTTTGTTTTTGGTTATTGTGTGGCCGGTCAGTCAAACGCCCCTGTAGAAACCGGATGCTGCCTTTGATCGAGATGGAGTCAGACGATGATTGCAGAAAGCTAATAATATTGAAAAGAGGGCTCTCTCTATCGTCTGGAGGTTTCGAAAGATGCTCTCCAGAGATGGCGCTAGTAAGTTTGGCTGACATGACGTCATGCTTAAAAGTGATGGGTTTTGTGAGAGCAAATGTAATAATAGTTAAAAATTTTGTACTTTTGCTTATTTGAGAAAAAGTAAATATACAATCGTTCAAAACAGCGTTTTTCTCATTCATCCTTCATTGTTTCAAGAGGAATATAGACAGTTTAAATATTTTTTCTTGACCGCAATTCGCACACGCACTAAATTAAAAGCTGGAGTTTTGTGCGTTCGTAAATCGTGATTTGAGAAAATAAATTGACAATAATCGTTTGCACTTTTGCTTTACAATCATTTTTCAATGCAGATAAATGCATAAATTATTCAAAAATAGGCATATCTTTGAAATATTATGATTTTCCACAAGCAAATTTTTCCAAAAACTTGAACTACTTACAACTGACGAACGCATCCAATAATCTGGATGTCTTAGGATGAGTTCGTCATTTTTTTCCCAAGGAAATACAACACAGTTTAAGCTACTTTACCGATTTATTAGGGTACTTTTGCCAATGAATTAATAAATAAATGACAACAATTAATCTCATTATCAACGATACTCGGAAGAATTTTCTTCGCATAAGCGCGAACACATCCGCGCTTTCATGAAAAGTAACGCCTGTAGATGTCAGGACTGCTGCTTTATGTTTCGCAAGGTGGCGCAGCGCGCAGGGTACCGACTACCGAGGCTGAGGCCTCCAGACTCTCCACCACGATTTAGCTTGGAAATGGCCAATGGGGAAGGTCTCACCCAAAAAACGGACGCCCTTTTACACAGCTGCATGACGAGAATGAATTATTGGCATAGCTGACCATAGTCCCCTCCCCCTCTCTGCCCCAGCTCAATTGGAAATATCGCCTATTTTCCTTAGTCAGTTATATTCTGACTAATTTCTCACTCTTCCCAGTAAACCTTAACATGCATGATGCAGATGTCAACTGCGTAAGTCGTGTGCTTGCTTAAGTGTGCCAACTATATAGTGCTGCCTACACTCTACAGTGCCTACTGCTTCCACCATTGTCGTTATAATTGGTGATTCTCAGGTCAAAAGTTACAGTGGTCTCAGAGAACAATCGTTTCAACAAATTAACGATTCAAACCGTTGCATTCTACTTATATTCCGGTCAGGTCTGCTACTAAACGATTCCGGCAAAACACTCTTAAGGTTATGTATTAGCGAACCACCACACAAAGTTCGCCCAATCAATGGTCAGTTATTACTGCTGGGCTGAGCCGTCATACGCTATATAGCCTATTGCAGTCAATATTTTCAGAACGATACCGACTGACGAAACACAACGTATTCGCGGATTCGCACATACGTTGGCACCCAGGTGGCCTGTCAGCAGCCGCACAAATTGAGATGGTACACCGTAAAGCATGCCTTTCCACACAGGCACAAGCACAGGGACACAAATTCTCAAAATCCAAACTTATTCCAATACTGGTCAAATACTAATAGGCATAAAGTTTTGAGGTTTTCTCATGTTCATTCTTCTTTCAACACACGCGGCAGACTGCAGCAGAGCATCTCACAGAGCTGCGCTGGATGCAGTCATGAGCTGGGACACGGTTTGTGACCAATGACCGATCGGGGGTGCCAGCCTCCTCCCGGCACGCGATGCACTGGCCGCCGCGCAGTCGATGTCGGGGCACCGCCGGCATTCGCCGACAGGGTTCCATCCGATTCGGTGTATTGGTGGCAGCCCGAAGAGTGACCCACGCGAAGCTGGTGGACGTCGATGGCCGATGAGCGATGCCCTTCCGCGACCGGCGGTGGCAGTCTGTTCCACATCAAGAACAGATACCAGTCATGCGGTAGGTCGGCGACGGCGCGGTCGCGAGCCGATCTGATGGTCGCGCGGTGGGCGTTGCCGACGTCCACCGGGACCGTCGACTGGGGGAGCGCGGCCGCCGCCTCTGGTCGGCGCGCTCGTTGCGCTGTGGGACGGCATCCACTGCAAGTCGTTCACTGTGAAGCGGTCGTTTGACCGGGCCTGGCAGGCGGGGAAAGGGGGCCTCAGATGAGGTAAAATCATCCCTCAGGCCAGCTACCTCTCCACCTCACCATGGCAGATAAGCGGACACCCTCGTGATCATCGCAGCGATGATTGCTTATTGGTGTGTCATTATGGGAGAGGATGCCAGCCTCCTTTGCAAGATAGTCTGCCTTTAATATAGCGCAGCCCAACCCATTGCCTGTGGCAGCAGACTGGGCTTGATAATGCGGTGCAGGACACACCAAACGTAAGCGGCCATCTGTAACCCCTGTGCAGTAGGGCTGACTCAAGAGCCCAGAGTTGCCCTCTCCCACCATTCTGCGCACGTGATAACTGGATGGGACACGCCATGGTCAGCATCTGTTCAAACGCTGCCCTAAGCATGTAAAGCTCCACTGGCATGCTCCAGCATGGCCACAGTCAGTTCTCACTTCTCAGTTGAACCTCCAATGGAAACCCATCATGAAGTAGAGATCAGGGCGCCTCTCACACTGCAGCACACTCAACGACTAAGGTGCCATCTCATCACTTGCAGGTGGTTCTTGCCAGGAGCAATGCCAGCCACTCACATCAGGTGATAACAGCAGTGTACAACTGCAATCTTTAAGCATCTATGCTCTTTCTGGTTTTCTCCTGTTGAGATCCACTGCCATAATGGGCTTTTGTTGCGCTCCTCCCATGTGCAGACAGGTTTCCACTGAAACAAAGTAAAACAAATGTGATTAATAATGGCCCTGTTTCACCACCCAGACACTGTGTGCGCTGGTAGCTACGGCATACCATAGCGTCACTCAAATGACGTTGCATGTGATCTCTTAGTTTATGATGAATCGCGTTTGGAACAGAGTGAGAGAGGTCTAGAAAAACTAAGTACCTACCAAGAACAAAGGTTTGAGTTCAAATACTGCTAGCATGCTGCTGGCGCTGGCGCCGCAGCGTGCTAGCATTCTGGGATGCTGTCATAGCTTAGCGTCAGAGTGAAGTTTGTTGACACTACCATGGAAATCCAATGTTCTGACACACGCAGCGCACTGCAGTGATCTGCCGTGAAACACCACCCATGAACATTAATTGCATGACCAGGATCGGAGCAGTGCGGCAGACAGTGATTTTAATTTTAACAGTGATTGCAGACAGGCAGACTCACTTCGCAGGTGTGCAAAGTCATGGAGAGGATACTGAAGCGACACATTGTTGAGCACCTGGAGCAGCACAATATCATCAGTGAGCATCAGCATGGATTTTTACAGAAGAGGTCGTGTCAAACCAATTTGTTGGAGTCATTCGAGGAGTGGACGGAGATATTGGATGGGGGTAAGGGACTGGATGTCGTATACCTAGATTACAAGAAGGCATTCGACACCGTACCGCATAAGAGACTGTATCGCAAGCTAAGTGCCTATGGTCTGAAGGGTAGAGTATTGAGGTGGCTGATAGACTTTCTACATGCACGGCAGCAGCAGGTGAAGGTTGGTAGTAGCCACTCAAGTTGGGCCCACGTCTCAAGCGGTGTCCCACAGGGCTCGGTTTTGGGACCGGTCATGTTTCTGCTTTTTGTCAATGAGATTCCCGAACTACTACATAGCAGAGTGAAGATGTTCGCTGATGATATGAAAATGTACGGGGCAGTCACCAGCACCAACGACACACAGGCACTCCAACAAGACATGGACACACTCTCGCACTGGTCACAGACATGGCTGATGAAGTTCAACATATCCAAATGTAAAGTGATGCATTGCGGCACAGGAAATCCTCGAAGAGTGTACCATATGACACAGGACGGAACCTCGGAGTCGCTGGAAGAGACCTGCAAAGAGAGAGACCTGGGAGTGATTGTGGAAAATACATTGAAGCCGACACTACACTGCAAGATGGCAGCCAGCAGAGGCATGTCAGCCCTGAAGCAGCTCAAGGCGACCTTCCGCACAATAAGCAGGAGAAACTTTAAGCCACTCTACAACGCTTTTGTCCGACCCCACATCGAGTACTGTGCCCAAGCGGTTGGACCGTACATGGCGCAAAACTTCAAAGCGTTGGAGAAAGTTCAGAGAAGGGCGACAAAGATGGTGAAGGGGATGAAGAACGTACCATACAAGCAGAGACTCATCAATCTTGGTATGACAAGTGTAGAACAGCGCCTACGGAGAGGAGACCTTATCGAGACCTACAAGATATTGACGGGGAAGACGAAGCTGAAGCCGGAGCACTTCTTCCAGCAGAGCCAGGAGGGGAGAACCAGAGGACACTGCCTCAAGCTGACCAAGAAACGAGTGACCCACCATGCAAGGATGATGTTCTTTTCTCAACGTGTGGTGTCCCCCTGGAATGCTCTGCCAGAGGAAGTTATATCGGCACTGACTACGAACAGTTTCAAAAACCGGTTGGACCACCACTGGGCCACAAGGAATCCTCACTGAGTCATTTCTGACCTTATCCGGATGTGGGCCCTGAATAGACCCGGTCTACCCAAGCCCACTAGTAAAACCTAAACCTAAACCTAACCTAATTTTAATTGCACGAGTAACAAGTTGTTGGTGAAATTGCTATTCATTATTCTTATTACCATTGTCTATATTTCACATTTCAAGACAGCATTGACATGTTATCTAAAATAAGGTTTAGACTTCAGGTGGTCCTGGATTCAGTTATTAAGTAGAACAAGGGCAAAAAATCGTCAAAAAAATATTAAAAAATACCTGCCTTCATCAACACCTCATCTAATGACATATCTCAATGCAATCAAACACAACAATTGGCCCTAAAAGCAAGAACCGTTTGAATAACAATGTAATATTTTGCAACCGCTGCACCATTACTGTCACGTACGCTATCCCTAGATTGGTTGCTGGTAAGTAAGTGGTTGTCGTCATCAACTCGTCATGCAGCAGCTGATTGGGATGGGCGGGGCCTATTTTTATCCAGACGATAGAGAGAGCCGAAAAGAGGGCCGGTTGCGTGGCATGTCTGTTCAGAGTTGACATTTTGCTTTACTCCAGTTTCAGTTTATGACCTGAGAGCCTGGCTGGAAGTGACGGATCCAAACTTTTCACGTTAAAATGGCTGAGGGTGCAATAATCTCTAGTCTCTACATAGCGGGCTGGTATAGGAGCGTCTTGCTACGCTGCACCATAGCTGGCTAGTGATTCTCTTTTGGCTAGAAATGGCATTAATCATTATCTCCACTGGCGAAAATGGCACTTGACATCACCGAATGCAACGTTCATGTTGTTAGAATACATAAAATCAGGAAGATTACGCGAATTAGGTAGGCAAACGTGGAATAAAATAGGTGCTGGATGTTTTGGTTTTGGTGCTGAATCAGCAAACAGCAAATACGGAGTGCAACTAGACGATCTGGCAACTTTAGGCTGTGTGGGAGCAATTAGGTGCCAGATTCAGATATTAGGGTCGAATAAGCATTTTGGGGCTGATCAGCAATTAGGTGCCAGAAAAAGCTTTTTAGGGACCAGAAACAAATATTCCCCTTATTGAAATTGGGATTTGGGATACAAATATATATATATATATATATATATATATATATATATATATATATATATATATATATATATATATATATATATATATATATATATATATATATATATATATATATATATATATATATATATATATATATATATATATATATATATATATATTACATTTGCTTGGCAGATTTTCCAAAATTGTTTACCACCCATTGCCGCTTGTAGAAATTGACAGTATGAATTCAAGCCTCTATCAGGCTATGAACGCCAATACATTTGTGACGACGCCAATCGAAATGGAAAGTCCCGCATTTTTCAGGTATCACGCCGGTCAAAATATATCAAACACTCCCCACTCTGGATACTATCATCCTCGGTGAGTGTTTATTCAGTCAACGACTTCGGTATGCAGTATTTGCTGTTGATATCTGCTTCGATCTTCAGACATCGGGGTGCGACTGCAGATTGACATGCACCAGGCTGTCAGTAGATAATTAAGATTTCGTATGTTTTTGCAAGCTTTAGAACTTGTACCGAGGCGTGCAAAAGGCATATCGCATGACCATGGGGGAAGACCCTGTATGTAGAACACGCAGTAGCCTGAATTCCAGCGGGTGCATAATAAACTTTGAGCATAAGCAGAGCATCGGTGCATTCCAGACCAGTTATCATTTTTGTTATAATTTGGTATACCTACGCTATTTCCCGAACTTGCATTTTTAACAGCCATAAGCACCTGGTTGGAATTGGGATCCATTGCATATTCATGTGAATTTAACTTATATTGCAATAAGTAGAGTGTAACTAAGCTTATAAAAGGTTTTAATTTAGACAATGAGCCAGTCTCCAACCGTTTGGAAGATTCCTCTTCCTCCGTCCCAGGTAGTCATACGGAGCCTTCGAACCGATCGAAGCCGGCTGACCCATATCTGAAATAGCAGCGGCATACCCGTGGGCACATCTGTCTATTTAACTCACCCAGGTGCTCAAGAGGTCAATTATGACCTAAATGGTCACGAAGCTGCGTACAATTATATTCGAGAATCTAAGGTCATCAGATACGTGGCTGGGCCACTTGTCGTTTAGACAGCCTCGCCAGCGCTTCTGGTCAGGGTCGGGAGCGCACTGGCCAAGGCTCAGACTCCTTTCTCAGGCAACACGTCACGGTAAGATAACTGCACAAACGGTACCTAGTTACAGCAACAACGGGTTTGCTCTTTTTTAGACTATGGAAGATTCCTCTTGCTTTGTCCCAGGTGGTCAATCTGGGGAGTTCAAGCTCATCGAGGAATAAGTCGCGTTGACAGAAGTTAGTTTGTCAGTGTTTTCAGGTATTGTAAAATGACGATAATAACTCAAGTTTATTATTGCAAGAACGTTGGTATCCTATTCGGTGTGTGTTTTTCTCTTTTCTTTTTCATTATTGTTGGTTATCTGCATGGTCAGCAACTCCTCCGGCTTATATAATGTCATGTTGATGCTGTGTCTCCAGATACAAAGTGGTGCTATTAGTAAGACTTAGTTATTGTATACAGGACAGCAGGGCAGACGACAACTCATAGCAAGTACGCTTTCATATCAATATGCTACTTCGGTACACTCTTCCCGCCATTCATTTGTGTTCGGACTATCATGTATTACGAGCATGTTCTCACTAATTACATGAATCCATCCTAAGAGAAATTAGCGTTTGAAGAAGATTGCGTCTTTTCGAGCGGTCATTATCACTTAGCATTCTCTTGGCAAACCGTATAACTACTCGCACGACCTGGCGGTGTCCGCTCCAGAGTGTCCTGTTTTCCAGACGATGGAACGCTACCAGGGACGGGTGGCGGTGGTCACCGGCGTCAGCTCCGGCATCGGCGAGGGCCTGGTCAGGGCTCTGGTAGCCGCCGGCATCCGGGTGGCCGGCTGCGCCAGAAACGCTGACAAACTCCAGGTGAGACGAGTCCGGCGTAGTGTCACCGAATCATAGAGCGGATATATGATCAGCAATAATCACATCATTAGAAGATTGGTTATGCCTATACACCGTATAATTAGGATATAGATGATCCGACTGGGGGACAGGTAAGTACTCAGTGACCTGGTTCATGGTTGAATCAATACCGCATTAAGAATATTTAGGCGGTCAGCTCAGTACAGGCAGAAGACATAATAATGAAATAGGCGCCCACTGCGCCATACAGTCAGCAATGTCGCTAAGTAAGAATCCTGCTGATCTGTACCTCGGGGGCGGGAGGGCATGGAGCTTCTGAATCTCAGGCCTAAGCCGACCAGCGTGCTAGGGAGAACTCGGTTTTAGCCGCTGGTGGGGGGGGGGGGGAGGGGGAGACTCTCGGTTCCTAAGTTGATGGGATGGTCTGCACTCCGCGCTCTGCTGCCATGAGGAGTGGAGACGCTACAGACCAGCTTAATCCGGCAAATGCGAAGATATATATTATATGTATATAGTTAAAGTGTAAACTTCTGACGCACTGAAGCGAAATATTTTTTTTTTCGAATACACGATGGAGGCTGTAGCCTACAAAAGAAGCAATGCTCTTGTGATATGACCTATCAAATCTAATAGCATTATGTGGCAGCATGGAGTAGCGACCGTGTTAACTGTTTACTGAACATAACATTTCAATACTAATACGAGCTGTGATTTCATTCTATGGACCCCAGCAGCGTATCATAGATTAAAATCTCACCCCTTAATCTCTTCTAACCATTGTTTGTCTGGTGGGCACTCCTCTGACCATTGTCTGTCCGATGAGCTCCCCTGTCTGTCCAGTGAGCACTCCTCTGACCATTGTCTGTCCGATGAGCTCCCCTGTCTGTCCAGTGAGCACTCCTCTGACCATTGTCTGTCCGATGAGCTCCCCTGTCTGTCCAGTGTCCAGTGAGCACTCTTCTGACCATTGTCTGTCCGATGAGCTTCCCTGTCTGTCCAGTGAGCACTCCTCTGACCATTGTTTGTCTGGTGAGCACTCCTTTCTGTCCAGTGGCATTGCGCACACCTCTAACTATTGTTTGTCCGCAGATCAATCCTCTTACTATTTGACTGTCAGTGTAACTATCCTCTAACGACGGGCTTCCCGACTTTTGCCTGTCTGGTGAGCACACAGACGCTGAAGGAATCGCTCGGCTCTAATTCAGAGCACTTCCTGCCGGTGACCTGTGACCTCACCGAGGAGCAGCAGGTGCGCAATTTCTTCGAGCGCGTGCTGGCTGAATGGGGTGCTGTCGATATTCTGATCAACAACGCTGGCCTCGCCTTTAATTCGTCTCTGCTGGGTAAGTAAACGCAGCCCCCGTCTCACTGGGTGGTAAACATTCTTTTACAACAAAATCGAGCATAGCTCGAAGGCTACGTTATAAGTTGAGAGTTATAAGAAATCAATCATAACACAGAGACGCACAATGTTCTCCACTATCAACTGGTCCACCATTAAATAAATTGTCAGCCCAGTTTAAAAACAAAAAGCATAATTTTCTTTTAAGGTCAAATGCAAACCTATGTCTAGTGCCGCCAAACCGGGTGAGAGAGAAAAAAAAAACAGACAATCAGGTGCCCAATCTTTGGTGTGGACCTAGCTCGTCTTGCTGTTATGATTTCCGGGTGACCTATGATGTACCCTTCCAACTATTCTCGGTATTGTCAAAATAGCTACCAAGTCGTGAGGCAGGTCCTGAACAGTATACATGCATAACTTTGCATACAGCCACATATAGCCTGTAGTCATTGCCGCATACGCCAGGTTAGTCGAGACCTGTTTTGGTCGAAGGAAATATAACGATTCAGTGAGCGTATACTGATGCGCATGAATATTGCATGCCCCGTGTATGTGCATGGTTGAAATGTGTTCGCGAAGTACCTGGCATGATTGCATACTGCTCCGTTTCAAGATGCAGATACATGCAACATATAGAGCGTAACTGGAATTATAAATATGCCAGTTAGAATCATAGGGACGGAGTCATCCATTCTTATTTCGGTTGGCAAAGCAAGTGAGTTCCAGGTACCTTCACTTGTAATATTACATCAGTAGCGCATTGCTTGGGCTAAAAATCAGCATGACACGGTTGACAGACAAACATTAATGGTGCTAAGGTGGGTCGTGTCTTTTTCAAGCCGTCGAGTTGGAATGCCATAGAATGATAATGTATTAATTGCATATCTGTCTAGTTTATATCCTCATTTTCAGATGGCACCGTGGAGGAGTGGAGGACTATGCTCGATACAAATATCGTTGCACTTTGCTTATGTACGCAGCTGACAGTTGAGAGCATGAAGGAATCAAACATATCAGATGGCTACATCATTCATATCAACAGGTGAGGTACTAGGCACTTTAGATGTGCAAGTAAATATTCATTGTCATTCACTGTCTCATAATTGTCCAGAATAGTTTGTTTCTGGATTTTTGTGCATATCCTGTGTCTTTTATGAAAAGGTCCCACTAGCGTGTAGAACCGAAGCACTGCTACATTTGTAATTATCTGTGCTGCAATGTTTGTTTGAAATGAACAAAAACAAGCATCCTCCCTTGCATAGTTTATTCGCCACAAGTCGCTCAAACGTCAGCTAACTTTTTTAACTTTGTTCGAATTTAATTCACAGCGAATCCGGCCATATGCACCCGGTGCCGTCAAAGTTTCATTTTTACTCTGCTACTAAGCATGCCGTGAGAGCTCTCACAGAGACGATGCGGCTTGAACTGGCAAAAACTCTCCCAGGATGCCGCATCAGCGTAAGTCAGCTGTAAGCGATAATATTTTCAGGTAGGTATGCAACTGTTCGTGCACTTTTTACGATTTATTTTCATGTGTTTTACAATAACATGCCGCCATATCTGAGGATTATCATTAAGTTCAATGTCTTATCCCGAAACTCCAAAGGAATTCCTAAATCCTAAGCTACTACTGCACCAGGCTCACTTCGCACGGTAGATGCACACACTAGACGGTAGAGTGTACCGCCGTGCGTGCGTGTACTGCGGTACAGTCTATCGCTGCGCTGACAGGCGGCTGCGCGCCGTTTCAGTCGGTGAGTCCCGGCCTGGTGGAGACCCAGTTCTTGGCCAAAATGGCCGGCCGACCCGCCGAGCAGCTGAAGGTCTTCTCCAGAATGAAGGCGCTGGAGGTAGAAGATGTCGTCCAGACAGTCCTCCATCTGTTGCGGACGCCTGCCCACGTTCAGGTGCGGAAAAAGCTCGAAAGAAACTGGGCACCAGGCTATGTTCCATATTTTTTATCCTTCTGTATACATAGTTGTAAGTTAGATGCGATGTATACTTGGGCTCAATTATCATTTAGCTGTAAAAATTCATGCTGCATTTTTACCGATTATTTTATTTCCAGGTTCACGACGTACTAATGAGGCCGGCTGGTCAGACGTCGTGATGGGTCAGGCGTTAAGTTAGGCTGCTGAAACAGACTTCAATGCTGCACTGGTCCTCTTAGTTACAAAGTCTCGCGTCAGGCAACAGAGCTGATTTGACGGCAGGTAAACCCATGAAATTCAGCATCTGGGATATTTGAAGAAGCGATCGAAGCATTAAACGATATTAATGACGGATATAAAAAGACTGACACTGCAAAATAATCCTAATAGTGGTAAGGAGGCACGCAACCCATTGTTGACTTGTCCTAGGTAAGAACTTAGGTACTTGCCTTGTACATGCCTTGTACATTAAACCATGGATGAGAGATGTGAACCACAGTATTTCTCAACCACGATTAAAGGATGAAAAACATTTTTAGGCAATTAGGTGAGGGAAAGAGGAAGATTAAAAACTGATAAACGTGAGCGAAGCTATAAACACAATTAAAGGACTAGCGAAGAAACCGGAAATATATTATCGCCAAGGCCTGAATGCGTCTGTATCAGTGAAAAATATGTTGGTACACATACCTACGCATTTCGCTATCATTATTCTATAGGTCTCGACACATCGGCCTATTATGTCTGTCTCAGTACCAGAACTGCACGACGGGAAGCGCCTGAGAAAATAACAAGGATCAGGGCCAGTAGAGCAGCAAAGCACAAGAGGACAAAACTAGATACCACATATCCTCGTATATTCGTTTACTTATGGCAATTTCCGCAAATAGCAGACATATCCGAACATATTTTGGTAAGCGTATCCTGATAAAAGAAGATTCGATCAATCAATCGACTGCATATAATGGCCAGAAAACAGCTTCTGAAGTGGTCGGCCTGCCAGACGGCAAGCAAAAAATCACAGCAGCCAACAGCCTTGTGAGCGACACAGTCTCCTAATATTTTGGTTTGCCCGATTTGGTTACCTCTTGTAAGAACCATAGAGACTTTCACCCATGAAAGTCTACATAGTTACGTGTGTGATGCACAAACTCAGTGATTATTTATTAGACCCCATTAATCTATGATAACTTAAGGGTTACTGTCCTTTAGAAATTATGCCTTTGTCAAGTAAACCTGACTTTATGAATTAACCTACCAACATGTCTTCCTTCTGTTTTAGCTAACCATGCATCGTGTTATGATATTGCAAATTAAACGGAGTGTGACATATTGAGTAGCGTAGCGAGTTTTCTTGTCTCGCGACGTGCCCATAAATTCTATTTCAGCATCTAAGATTTGTCTTGGTGATGCATTTACTGTGGGTGCTTTTCGTTGGCATCTTACCTGATTGTTTGATTTATCTATTATGTAGGGGAGAGCGGGGTCATTTGGCCGCCCGGGTCACTTTGGCCGCCCCATGCCTACGCGTTTTGACGGTCCCGAGCGATTATATTTTAATATGACTTCATCCGCCGTCATAAGAACTACTTTGGAAAGAAACTAAGGAAACTCGGCGACGCCCAGTTTTTTGTAAAGCCAACGATATTTGAATTTTGGCTAAAAAACGTAACTTTTTCTTCTTAACGAAAAGTTGCATGGTGTCCCTTATTTGGGTGACATCAAAATTTTAACTTATTGGTAGAACAATCTGGTAATTCAGGGAGCTGTCTGACCCTTTTACAAGTTTAAGTAACAATTTTTGCTTGTCTGCGGACCCCTTTTCCTAAAAATGTCACATTGGGGTAAATTGGCCGCCCCATACGGGGCGAATTGGCCGCCCAGCGACTCAGTTGATTTTTTGCCTAGTCTGCGAGCGACGCGCTGCGCTGGCTAAGTTCTGCGACTGAGAAGGGTAATGCGGCGCAGTCTAAATGCAAGGGACGATCTAACCAAGGTGTCCGCTGATTGACTTTCGGCACCCGGCGGCAGATGGTGAACCCGGGACGTCACATCGACCTCTACCAGGTGGCGCCGATTTTTCGTCGTGCCTAAGACGCCACCTTCACGCGGAAGAACATCCTTAAGGGATTCGAAGCAGCCGGGATGTCGCTGCTCTACCGGGATATCATCGACGACGAAGACTGCGCCGCCGGCGGTCTTCGCACCGGTCGTCGCCCCAGCGACGGCAGATCAGCACGCCGCGGCCCCGGCCGTGCTCCAGCCGCCAGCCTCAGCCGTGCTCCAGCCGCCTGCCGCGGCTGTGCTCCAGCCGCCAGCCCCGGGGCCGGCCGTGCTCCAGCTGCCTGCCGCAGCCGTGCTCCAGCCGCCTGCTGTCGCCGTGTCTTGTTGCTTGTCGGAAGCCCAGAGTCCATCTGACCACTTCCGCAGCTGCGCATCAAGGTTCGAAAAGCCGGTCGGAAGAAAGGGCGTTCTAAAATCATGACTAACAGCCCGGAGCGGACGGCTTTGGAGGGCGAGCAATAGGCACGTATGGCGAGGAGTAAAAAACGGGGTCTACAAGCTGGACCGTCGAACCATCGAACGTCGGGAGCTGGATCGTTGAAGAAACAGGGGCGCAAAGGTGAAAAACAGTGAAGCGCAGTGATGACTGGACATGTGTCCATGCCGCCAATAACTCCGACGGGGGGGGGGGGGCGGATATCCGCCCCCCCGTCGGTGCGCGTGATAAGTGCTGGGTCGAAGACGGGGCCTGCTGGAATCGTTTTTATTTCATGTTTACGACAGAGTTTGAAATAAACAAACAACTCGTGCACAAATGACTTCTTTTGCAGTGTGATTGTCGTCTAAAGCAATCTACGATTTGGCAGCCATTACAGTTGGCTGTTGTTATCACTGGGCAGTGCTCAACTCATAAGTCGTAAGCTCGTAAATCAAATGTGGCTCCTCACTTGCACTGATTCAAATGAATCGAGTGTAAGCCTAGTCTTTGGAAAAATTAAGGATTTCAGGCGAATCAAAGATGAGTCACGATGCTCATCATTTGTGTCAGCATTGGGGCGTCTGGATCGTCACATCAGTCATGCGTCGAGTCAATCCAGAATTCATGAGTTAAGCACAATCTTGGGCGTCAATATTTCAGGTTGTCTCAGCTCTGTAATGGGTATATCTCTGAATCACATGCCCGGCCAAATGACCCCACTCCCCCGGCCAAATGACCCCGGTACCGGGGTCATTTGGCCGCCGTGCAGTCTTTGAAAGAACGGTTTAATTGCTACCAAAACGAGATGTCCCGGCATGATGCAAGTAATAGGCCGGAACAACAATTAAACGCCCCACACCCCTCCATGGAGAAATCGACCAAACGCGCACTGGTTTTCTCAAAATATCATTTTTACAAAAGGGCGGCCAAATCGCCCCGTTCTCCCCTACCTAGATGTTTCCCTGATTTCCATTGCTTGTCGAGCATGATAGACACTAACCGTGTTTGAAAATTACATATCTAAGCTATCGATTTACTGTCTTTATTGTAGAATATGTATATTGGCATATCCTTCTCTCTCTTGCACATTCACAAGTCGCAATGGAGGTCTAAGGTTATAAGGTATACTCGTATGTGAACGACTATGAAGCGATTCAAAGAAAACAAATGTCCCCGGCAGCAGGCAGTCGCATTTGTGCGCCATCATTCAAATCAGATTTATTTCTGCATTTCTTGCATTAGTATCGCAATGATAGATATGAAATATACAAAACAATAGTACAGAACGTAAATGACGAAAGTTATGCCACATAAAGCATTGACGACCAAGGTTACAACATAAGTTGAACAGCCTTTATAATCTGTAGGTACGCACGTAATTCAGCATTTGGCTCACACTTTTATCGGTATAGCAAAACTGTAAAATCTATGCATAAAGCGGTTTCAAGTCGCTTAGCGTAAGACAGAACGACAGAACATCAAACACATGACATGCTATTGAATTGTCACTGTTATACCAACGAATCGGCGAAGACTCTCATTTAAGACTGCAAACAAATGTCGATTATAAATAAACCATGCTAATTCATCGAAATGTTTCTAGATATCAAGCCTGAAAATCGCTCAAGAGGTTCCTGTCCTAGTTATATTGAGCCTTCTGAGCTGGGTCCTTGGACTCAATAGGCGGCGTTAAGGCCTTAGTGACTGGCTCGCCAAACCGACAAGACGAGTCATCGGCCTCTGCTACTGTTTGGTACAAAGCACAACGCAAACAAAACTGACCACCGGGCGCCGCACGGAGCCTGTTGATGACAACGGTGTGTTGCGCGCCACCGAGGGTCGCAGCGACACGGCACCGCGGACGGCACGACGGCGGAGATCGCGCGCCGCGCCGCCGTCGACGGCACGGACAGCCTCCCCAGCCACTGGAGAAGGCGCCGGGCCGGCCGGCTACGGCCAGGCCCTGCCGAACCTCAGGAACACGTGGTCGACATCCTGCCGCTTGGCGCCGTTGTCACTCACGCCCAGTTCGCCCCGCACTGCGAACAAACGGGGTGTGAGCATCGTGTAGGGGAGAGTGGGGCACATTCGTGCATGGGGCACATTCGTTTTCAGCAGTTTATGAGAACACGAGTGACTGCACGAGCTCAAGGTAAATTATGGAAATATGTCTATCATTGCCGCCCTTCGTTCACCGTAGAAGACAACACTGTACCTGCTGTCATGCTTGATAAAAACGCAAATTTGTAACATTCGTGAGCTTTCCAAACTTTTCTCATATCATCCATTTTCGTGATCCTGACTCGGAAATGTGGTTCAGCTTTTCAAAATTGGGGGTGAAGAAGCTCACTCTATTCACGGAACTGCTGCAAACTTGTTTGTTGAAAAAATGTCATTTTTTCAAAAAGAAATTTTGAAATATATTACTAATAACGTTGTGGGGCAGGTTCGTGTACGCACTGCCTGGGGGCACATTCGTGCATATTTTTTTTAGTTTTTGCGATTTATGACTTTATCTGTAGTAGGTTTCTCTAATAACGTTCGCCTGACTCAGTCTCGACTGCTTGCGACGTCGTGACGAGCAATTCACGCGAACTTGGCGAGGTCACGGAGGCCGGCAGTTGGCACATTCTTGTTGGCCAGCCCATTCTTTCTACATATGTTGTGCAATGCATTCTTGTCGAAAGGAATCAAGTGAAATGACCCCCTGCCAATTTCCTTTGGTAAATTTCTGGTAATGCCCGGTAATTTCTCGAACTTTGCAGGGTGAACGGAAGTGCCCCACCTCTTGAACGAATGTGCCCCATAGGTGGGGCAGTTTCGTGCAAATGTTCAGAGTTATTAAAAGTCATTTTTGCTAATGGAAGCAATAATTTTAGAGGATAACTTTTAAAGAGGAAAACTATCTGCAATAGTTCCTTTCCATACTACAATCAACAATTTTGCCATTGCACTAACCAAAGAACAGATATATGGGTTTATCCATTTTTTGCACGAATGTGCCCCACTCTCTCCTAAATAAACAGGCCACCTCATGGGACTGGTGCCAGTCGCTGCACTCAGGAATCCGTGAACACACAGTAGCATGCTTAATGCGAGCACGGGGAAAACAAGTTTGCTAGCAATTGGTGATGGTGTCCATACAAGTTGCTGCTGTATTTTGTAAAGATAAAGAGCCATAAGTGCTACATGTGTATTGTGTGACCAATCCAAGATATGACACCTTTATTCATTAACGGCATGTATGGCTCAGACGGGCGTGCATACTACACACTGTGCAGTGCGTAAAAAACGATAATTTCGTCTGTTACACCGGACAGTCTCCATAGACAGCAGCATTGAGGCAACTTCCTTGCTTTTTTATTTGTTTTTCATCAAGATTAGGTACTTAGTGACAGCGTGAGCTAATAATACAAATTCTTTGTTAATTCTCTTTGTAAATAAATTAAATTATTTACTTTGTAAATACTTTGTAAATAAAATTGATACTTTGATATTGATAAATAAATGCTTTGTAAATAAAATACTTTGTAAATAAAATTTAAATTCTCTTTGTTAATCTTTTGGTAGCCAGTGTGGCTTCTGTTTTTATCATGAAGGATTTCGATATTTTTTATTGAAGCTAAAATGTTTACGACGGGTTACGATATTTACGATTTAACTTTACTACCAAAATGCTGTCTTCTTGACGAGCACACTCACAACTCGGGCAATATTGACAATAATGTCCAACTGCAAGGTTTGTTTTCGTGCTTAGCTACCATTCTTTCTGCTCAATATTGAATATACATATATTTTGGAAGTGCGTGTCAAATCGAAAGAAAGGACTTTGAAAACCCGACACCGCCATTAATTCGAGAGGTTTGCATTTTTATTCTAAAAGACTGAAATCCAAATTAAATAAACAAACATTTAGACTTTTTCTTTTCTTTTTATTACCCCCCCCCCAAAAAAAAAAAGTATGCTTTAATGAATGCAAGAGCCACATGTCCTTGTCTAATAGAAACTTGGAAGAAACTGTAACCACAGAATTGCTCATTTCGATGAAGCTAGAGCCAATAAACACAATTTCACATTCTCCTTCACTTGATTTCTTTTAGCTCGCAATGTAGCCCTTAATTGACATTGGCTGTCAGTTCGATAGGCTGTCTGTGTAAACAGCTCAAAAGTACACCGTAATCAAGGTGCAGTGCCAAGAAAAATCTGTCGGATGCTCAGCAATTAATGTGTCGTTGGAATTTGCGAAAGGCTTTTGTGTCACTTCGAGCAATCATTTCTTGTGAGAGATTTAACCTTTTATCGGCATCATGCTCATTGTACAGAGTTTTGGCTAAATACGTATACATCTTTCAGACTAAAACAGACCATTTGCAAGTAAAAAAAAAAATATGATCGCTTATCATATATACTCGCTTGTTTAGTATCGATTTACAACGAACCCTTGAAAACCTAATGCAGGCAAGGTCCCGATTTTAGCCCTGAGCCTTACGAGCAGCCCAACTCACGCTAGTCACCCAGAAACCCACAGTGAGTTCGTGTGGAAACTCACTCCCGTCGCCCCAGCACTCACTCTCATCTCCCAGGAACTCACTCTCGTCGCCTAGATAGCCCTCCATGGCGCGCTGAACCTCGCGCAACGCCAGGATCTTGGTGCACAACTTCTTGGTCCGCTTGGGCATCAGTTCGAGCTGCTCGAGCTGGCAGCCGGCGCCCACTGAGAGCGCCCGTGACGTCACGAGCAGGCTGAGCAGCGCGCACGTCACACAGACGATCGGTAGCTGCATCATCACTGCAACTGAACAGACACAGCCCGTCACAGACGATCGGTAACTGTATCATAGCTGCAACTGAACAGACACAGCCCGTCACAGACGATCGGAAGCTGCATCATCACTGCAACTGAACAGACACGTAGCCCGTCACAGACGATCGGAAGCTGCATCATCACTGCAACTGAACAGACACAGCCCGTCACAGACGATCGGTAACTGTATCATACCTGCAACTGGACAGACACAGCCCGTCACAGGCAATCCGAGCATATAGCTGCAACTGGACAAACACAACCCGTCACACAGACGATCGGTAGCTGCACCATAGCTGCAACTGAACAGACACAGACCATAAGAGGTGTGTCCCGCAGTCTGAACCACGGCGGCTGGCGACAGCAGACCTGATGGGAGCTACTGGCAAACACAAAATGTACCTATCGTAAGAATCATTTTATGGATCACAATCAATAATTTAAAAAAATCTAGTACCTATGTATAATCTAAACAAATACAACAGGACACTTCAGCTGAACAAAAGGACGGTATCATTCGTGTTTTTGATGAATCTAATCGCCGCCTGGAAACACTCTGGACTTGGCTGACGGCCTGGTCGGAGCGGCCGGACCGGTCGCAGCGTCGGCAGCGTCGGCACCGCTGGTATGCTGTCCGATGTCATTCAATCGCCACCCGCTCTACGAAATGGAGCCGCCGACCGGCGGCTGCCACCGTCGTGACCCGGCCGCCACGAATAGACCATCAGCTGTCGGCGAGCCGTGGTCACAATAGCTCGAGCGGCAGCCCTTTCGGAGGTGACCGCTTCCTATGTAGCGCCTGGGCCTCATTTCTGTCGACTAGTCTTACACAAGTCCGGTACAAAGAAGCAACAATAACAGGTTTTGGTTGGGCTTTAGTGGGTAGCCTAAGTATCCAAGAAAATACCAGGGAGTGATGGTGAGATGCACATGTTATGAAATAATTTGGGCTTGAGATAATATATGCTCACAGTAGGTAGGTGTTCTACAGTTTTGGTTTAGTCATTCTCGCTGGCTGCTTTAAATCCAACTAAACACATATGCTATAAATAAAACGAGTCGATGACAATCAATAAGCTGGATGGAGAGCTTGGCCAGTCGTTAGCTGAATGATCTGGTACATTCTGGTATTTTCCCGTGCTGCAGCCGTTGAAAATGTAAACATATCAAGAGCAGACCACTCAACGGAGCCCCTCCAACATGCCAGGGCCGAGGGACCACATACCGGGAGGCCGGGGGGAGGTGCACTCCGACCCGGCCCAGCCGCCGGTCGGCAGTTACCTCCTCGACTCGGAGGCGAACGGTCACCCCGGCCCATCTACTGCTGGGCTATTCCGTCCAGCATGGCCGTCCGACGCCTCGGCAGCTCCGTCTGCCTGCTGGCGGTGCTCTGTGCGGTCTCCCGGTGCGCACTAGCCGACAGCGACTCCGGTGCTGGCACCAGAGACGCGCTGGATGATCTAATCGGGCAGTGAGAGAAACTGTGGACCCCATCTCCGCCGAGCTCCGCAGCCAGCGCGAGCTGATGAGCGACATCTTGAGCAGGCTTAGCAGCCAGGACGCCCGCACTGATCAGCTGAACTTGCGACTGAGTGAGCAGCAGGATACCTTCAACTGGCGACTGGATCAGCTCAACGTAAGACTGGACACCATTAGCGCCCAATCTTTCTCTCAGTTGGACTCTTTGCGGTCTACCCTCGTCGCTCAGGCAGAATCGGCCAATGCTCGATTTGATACAATTCAAGTTGCATTTGACTCTCAATCTAAATCAGATAATACTCGGCTTCATTCTATCCAGGAGGCCTTAGAGTCTCAAATTCAGACCGTCAATGCCCGGCTTGATTCCTCGCAAGAGGCTATGGAGTCTCAATTTTCCCCCGTCAATGCTCGGCTTGATTCAATGCAGAAGGCTTTGGAGACTAAACCCCAACCCGTCAATGCTCGGCTTGATACCATTCAAGACGCTATAGAGTCTCAATTTATGTCCATCAATTCTCGACTTGATTCTATGCAAAAGGCGCTGGAGTCTCAGCTTCAGCCAGTGAAGTCTCAACTCGGCTCAATCCAGACTGAGCTTGGTTCTCAGCTAAATTCGTCCAACAGCCACCTCAGAAATCTGCAGTCTGAACTCCACACTTCGCTGGACTCGGTTACCTCCCGACTGGAGTTGTTCGGCACACGAGTGGACAAGCTGGCAGCGGCACAGCAGAACGCGACCACCAGGCCACGCGACTGCAGCGAACTGCCAAGCGGCTCCCCCAGCGGGGTCTACACTCTGCGTCTCGGGTGCTGCCATTCGGACCCGGTGGAGGCATTTTGTGATATGGAGACGGACGGAGGGGGCTGGACCGTATTTCAGCGACGCGCAGACATTCTGCCCAGGGAGGACTTCTACCGGAACTGGACCGAGTACAAGGACGGCTTCGGAGACCTATCAGGAGAGTTCTGGTGGGGACTAGAGAAGCTGTGGCTGATGACAGAGACGATGGGAAGGCGATATGATCTGCGCGTCGATCTGGGAGATTTTGACGGGGAGGAGAGATACGCACGGTATGAGGACTTTATAATTTCGTCAGAGTTTGACGGATACCGAGTAACGGGTGGGAACTACACAGGAAACGCTGGAGACAACATGGATTATCACTTCAGACAGAAGTTCACGACCAGGGACAAGGACCAGGACAGTGACTCCGGTAAAAACTGCGCGCAAGCCCGTGAGAGTGGCTGGTGGTTTAACTCTTGTTACAAGGCAAATTTGAATGGAGTGTACCTATCGGGAGAACTTAATGATACGGAGTGGAGAGGAGTCGTTTGGCAGGCGTGGAGAGGCTACCACCACTCCCTCAAAAGTGCTGAAATGAAAATACGTCCGTAAAGTTGCAGGGTCCGGCTACTTTTGGAAAGGGCTTGGAGAGCATAGGGACCCATGTTTTATATATCATTTATTTTTCTTTAACTATTTGCGTTCCTGTTTCATGTTTGCATATTTATTTATCACGAATATCGACGCGAAATTCTGGAGTAATCACGGAGCTCAAAATTCATACAACAGCATATATGTCAGCTGGGTGCATCTATGTATAGGTATATGGTCTATCGGCGATACAGACAGCCACGGTTTCGTGATCGTTCATATATGAGTAGGTACTGAGTAGTGCTATTATAGCTTCCAATGCGCCTATACATTTCAGTGCATGCATTGCGGGGACAGTGCGTTCGATGCTTTGTGCAAGTTTGTTGTCGCCCGTCGCGTCATACACATGTATGCTGAGCTCATTGCACATTGCACACTGGACAATCACATGTCGCTTAGGGAATAGGGACACTGCAAGTCAAATACATTGTGAGACAGCAAGACGACTATGTTTTAGTATCACTTTATATACATTTAGCATTGGCTGATCCTAACGGAGCCTGCTGCGTTCGAGTAGCCAATGACTCTTGTTGATCACATGTAAAAGAGTTCCATGTCCTCCCATTCCTGACTTTTTTGGCGGTTTGTGTGTTTTGATCTCCAATGCCTCCGTAGTACCATCGATCAGTTTCTTTATTTGCATAATTATTTTTTTTACGATTATAGTTAATGCGCATTCAACCACGCACTTGATATAAGCTCATGTGCAAAAATATTATTGCTATGGGATATCAGTAAATTGGGTGGATAGAATGCGATGGGATATCTTGCAGACAACAGTTAGCCTAGCCGATTGATTACCTGAGGGATTATTGACAAGCTCAGAAACTGTACTTAAGTGCTTTTTACATTCCACTCTCAAATAACGGAAACTGACATGCCCAAATGTGGTTCGATTACATGAGCTAGATAAATTGCATGCATTACATCGATCATCATATGAATGTGGGCGGCAGATAATTTGTCTGTTCCGTCGGGATATTAATAAGGAAATCTCAATAAAAAAACTTCTAACAACCTTTGACATTGTGTGAGGTGTCATTGACCTGTACTAAGTCTATGGCTCTTGCCTCTTTCACTTAATTACATGCCTACGTATTATGTACTAAAAATGAATCGTTTTGTCTGAAGTCTATGAGACCTACCATCGGAAACCGCGACTTGTGGGCGATAACCGCTAATATATGCATATTTTAATTCCTGGAAAATGACGTTTTGAGGATAACGACGCAGCAAAGAGCAACGACCGGAAACCAGTGGAGACTCTACCGAGGCCAATGACTCAGAAACGAATTGCTTCAGCATGAGCCTTGAGAGAGACGGGCTTATATTTACACTGTCACCATTCACGAGGCTGCTAGAATAATAAACTAGGTACCAGCTAGCATGAGAATATGTACACATAAAATCATTTACCTCGTATCGGCGTCCTATTCTTGTGATTGTGATCTTAATGTATAATTTGTGTCTAGGACAGTGAGAGTGGCTTTAAAGTCTTTATGGTCTGAGCTCAACCGGTGACCTCTGAGGTCAGGTAAAGTTGCCCAAGGCAATGGTTCGGTATTTGATGAATAACTTTTGATGAATAACTAAAAGCTACAATTGCTCGCAGAGCCGCAATTTTGGCATCATCGTGTGTGTCTATCTCAGGCTCTTTGAATTGAATACTTTTTGTTCGGGTAAGGTCAACTTAAGGTGTTGACCTCGGGTCAAGGTCAGGTCAAGCCCATCAGGTCACGAAGTTGGTATAAGGAGGAAATATTGCATAAAGCTTGATTGGCCAGGTCTTCCCGAGTCCAATGGTGGCTTTCTCGACTCGCTAGCTCAATTTGATCTGGAGTTATTGACGAAAAAGTCATATGACTTTAATGACTTTATAGATGACGTCACTCAAAGTCAATAATGCAAAAGTGAAGCTTCGGGCCTGGCAAGGAGTGCATCAAATCACGATTCCGTCTTCCTGAGATAGTTTTAGATCATTCCCGGTGCAAAAATAACATTTTCCATATTCTCCTTCATTGACTTATAATTTATGGTGGGGTCATGCGACAGATCTGACCTCATGTGACCTTTAGGAAAATCCGAAATATAATAGCTATGAGATCTCTTGATGATACTAGAACCTGTAACTTTCATCTCCCCATGTAAAAGCTCCTCTGGCATTGAGGGCGTCCGTCGCGAAGTTGCGACATTTCAGGACCGTGCAGAGGTTTACTTAAGATGTCATAGGTCAGTGGCCTGACCTGACCTGACAATGCGTTTAGTGTTAAAAGATCCGGCTTAAAGCAAGAATCATTTATGCCAGATTTCAACTCTCTATCGCCGGCGTGTTCCAAGCTATCGCGAAAAAAATGGGGGCGGGACCCCTCGGCTGGCGATGGTTAATTCTCAATGGAGTTTTTTTTTGATGTAGTTCAGTCAATACCTACCTAACCAGTATAACGCCTTTTGGGGCGACTAACGGAGCGAGCGAGAGGGTGGGCCTTGCACGTGCGAAATTGCGAGGAGGTACCTCCAACTGACTTGTGCACGGCACCCTACTAACCGGTCTCTAGCGATGTGCCAAATTTGAGCACAATCGGCCCAGCCGTTCTTGAGATCTGGAAGCGGCACCCTGCACGTGCGCACGTGCAAAATGGGTCCCAACTGACTTGTGCACGGCACCCTACTAACTGCTCCGTAACCGTGTACCAAATGTGAGCGCAATCGGTCCAGCCATTCTCGAGATCTGGGAAACGACCCCTGCACGTGCGCACGTGCAGCAGCACCCCAACGCTGGCACTTGGATATGCAGTGCCTAGTGAGTGCCTACCTACATGCCAACTTTCAGCGCAATCGACCACGTAGTTACCGAGATATTGCAACAATTACAAAACTGACACCTCTTCGTTTTGCACGTGGCACATGCATAAGGGGTCACCCACATGCATCGGGAATAGTCCAATACTTGGTAGAAGGAATGAAGCTACCCTACAAAAATTACCGCGTGTAAATCGGTCAAGTGGTTGCTGAGATATAAGCCTCGCAAAAGCGTCCGCACGGCCGGCCGGCCGGCCGGCCGGTCGGCCGGCCGGCCGCTCATACTCAGAAATTTCCGTTAATCTAAGGAAAGACTACGCTCGCTTCGCTCGCTCCGTAATAAAAAAGACTCGGGCGCGAATTCGTTAACAGTACTTATCCCGTGAAATCAGGCTGAGGCGTTTAGGGCTAAAAACTAAGCGTCCTAAAGGCTAAGGCCTAAACCATCAGCAATGCATGACTCTCAATGAGTGCATAAATTGCATAAATTGCAAAAATGAATACTTAACTCACAACTCTCTTTGAGTTATCTCAATGAGAGACATAAATTTCAGAATGTCAGTGGTCACACTATCAAAGCTTTCGTCTTCTTATCTCAGCGTCCCAGTGAACATACTCTGCAGGGTGACATGACTTAGCTAAGCGTTAGGTGTGTGCATGACGCATGTACCCAGATT
The DNA here is from genome assembly GCF_019059575.1 of Amphibalanus amphitrite. Lineage (NCBI taxonomy): Eukaryota > Metazoa > Arthropoda > Thecostraca > Balanomorpha > Balanidae > Amphibalanus > Amphibalanus amphitrite. Next base: position 195,708 of record NW_024881962.1, read on the forward strand.
CATTTCTCCTCACTTATGACTACATAAATCAGAGCTCCCAGTCCCAATTATCGATCGCCTTTAGAGACGCAGCAATAAATTGTCAGCTCAGCGCCGGAGAATGTGTAAAATTGTCAGCTCCGTGCCGAGAGAATGTGTAAATGTATGGAGAGGAAGCGTGGAGAGAAACCGAGTCGGAAGAAGCTCAGGTGGCCGCAAATGCGCTCTCTCCTCTCCACCTCCGACTATCTTGACTCGACTCCCTTCTCTGTCTCCGTACGGTGGGAGAACACTGACCACTCTATACCTTTCGCACTCGACGGGCCCGCGAGAACGAGCCCATCGCTGAGACCTCTTCCGGGATCAATCTGAATAGCGTAAAAAAGCTTTGGCAGCACTGGCTGAAGCTCAGCAACATGAATTGGCAATTAAAAGTAAAATGTTTTTTTTTTGCGCATCTCCTTCCACCGTATACCTATTAGATTTTCCAGGAATCGTTTCGTAGGCTCGGATGCACACTTGCAAACAACAATGTGATTTTATATGTTCCCAAAAGCGGCAAGTGTAACATAAAAATCTTCTTTTGGATGGGTTTCTGGTGCCACTGGCTTTTCCCACGTCACAGGCTTTCATAGGCGCGGGAGCCGGGTGGGCAGTGAGGGCAGCTTGCCCCCCCCCCCCAATTCTGGGGCCTTGGGGGCGTTGCCCCCACAGCTTTGAGACGGAATACCACACTTTTTTTTTGCAAATGTTTTTTTTTGTTGTTGAAAAAGCCAAGGGATGAAAAATAAGTGGCCTAAAACCGGTGAGAAAACTAGACTTGGGGGTACCCTAGGTTGATCTCTATTATGGTGTGCCCCCCCCCCCCCCCAGTCTGAACGTAGTTCCCGCGCCCCTGCAGGCTTTTTATGACAATACAATATTTCGGCACAATAATTTTAGCTAGTTCTGGATAATGGATATGCTTAAGATGCAGAACCAAGAAAATCAATGCACCCGCTATTTACCTGTAAATATCAGACAGCGCCCCATGGGCGCTCATGTTCATCCATTCTTTATGTGGCACTCTTGAACAAGACAGATTCGCACATAGGGTATGAATTACATAGTAGGTACGCGTTTATCCCCAGTGCTGCTCGTGTCCGAAATTAATGGTGACCTACGATTACGATTTTTCACATGGCCATGTGTCAGATGTAAATTACTCTCTCATTCATTGGCGGAGAGTAACTGCCATCGTGCATTTTGAGCTACTTCTAACATAGGTCACATATGTGAATTTATAACGATGTTCGTGCATGTGCACTCTGTAACACATGATGATTGTTTTCTAATTATTTCAAGCGAGTGGATGTGGAATTGGATAGTTATGAGAGTGCCCATTAGGTCAACACACCAGACACCAAACCAAACAACGTCGTACCCGGCGAAAACTTTGTCAGCATCGGCCGTCGCCAAGATAGTATATAATGGGATGTAGCACAGGTATTCGTCTATATCACACTACAAACAGTGACTTGTGTCCATATTTATAATGCGGCCAGGCATGTGTCATCAGTCAGAGTGGTACCAGTTTGACCTGCGTGACCCCTGCAGGACCCCGTGGCTGCCTGCGGGCGCTCTGTCTGCCGGTACGTGACCGAACAATGGCCCACCGTCCGAGTGAAGCGAGCAGCTGTCTAGCGTCGCGACCGTCGCGTCGACGGCAGGTCGCGCAGCCGCACGGCGCGCGCAGCGGGCCGGGGGGGGTGGGGGGTGGGGGGGGGGCGACTGGATGTCTCAGACGCAGCCGTCCAGGGTGACTGGTGGTTGGGGGAGGGGGAGGGGCGGCATGTCTTATCGAGATGAATGCAGCCCCAAGGGAGACGCAGTAAGGCTAGGTAAAACGCCGCTGATGGTGAGCTGCGATGCTTGTGTGGAGACTAACTGTCAACAAAATCGTTACGAAAAGAACAAGCATTGTTATCTAGATGCACGTGACTACTTAGTGGAAGTAAGTATGCACCTATAAACCACGAATTTTATGAGTATGATACAGGAGCAAGAGCCAAGCGATGCAAATGAATTTACTCGGAGCGGACGTGACACAACAGTGCTGGTGAATGGAGTGAAAACAGCACCTGTGGCATAAGGAGTAAGGAAGGTCTTGATATACCTCAGGGTAGACATATAGGACATAGGTATGCCTATTTTTGATCGAAAAAGTGTTCTACTTTTGAACATAAACGTGGAACATGTTGTCACCAACTGTCACCAACATCAGATCTGCCCGAGAGTTCAAACGCGCTATTCAATAGAAAGTACCATAGATCTCTCGCTACTATTCGTCACTCAGTGCATTCATTTTGTGTTTAATTTTCATGCAACACATTGTGCGAAGTCTTCGCTTTTAGCCTCACATTTTAAACCTTCACCTTTTTATGTATTTTATGAATATGGCGAGTGTCTGCTCTAATGTCACGTTTTATTCTGTCGTTTTATGAGTGTGCTATCTTGTAATGACGCAAATCCCGAAAAGCCATCATGTGGACGGATTTTAGATGAATACATACATACATACATACATACATACATATGAGGCCGTGGATGCGGATATTGACAGCTGAGGACAATTTAGCTGACTATTTTTTATGCGAACGGATAACCACATCATTCGCCTGTCGTTCACCTGGTCGGCTAGCGCTGTCAATTGTTTTGTCTCGTAATGTGTCACTCGCTGCTGGTCTAATAAACATGAAATTCATATCCTAATATTTGCATTGCTGTCCTTAAAACTACTAAGGAATGCCCTTGCTCCTTGTCTTATCTTTTTTTACGAATCAGCCTAGCCAATGATTTTATTTGCTTGATATCATTTCTTAAATTAATGTATCGCTGCGGTACGTGCACTTCTATATGGAATGTGGTAACATGCTATATTAACCGAACAAGTATGGGTTTTGGCTGGTCCAATACTTGACACAAACTAACCTGACGACATTACAAAAAGCGCTCCTTGTTACATAATTTTCGCAAATCATTTAAAAATTCATATAATAATTTCGAATTTTTTCCTAGACGGCACAAAGACCGGAACTGACGTAAGCTACTAATCCACATGCATAAGCTGATTATTTAGGGACATATTTTTTTTGTTTTTTTTTTTCCGACAAAAAGCTAGCCAGCTTGGATGTGAAATCGTTATTCACTAACGTATCCGTAGACGGTGCGATGCGTGCCATTCGTAAGGCAGTACAATCCATAGATGGTCGACAGTTGCCGCTACCCAGAAAGGATTATCTTCAACTTGTCGAGCTGTGCCTTAAGTTTAATGTGTTTCAGTTCGGTGACCAAGAATATGTGCAGCAGTATGGGCTGGCAATGGGCTCACCGCTTAGTCCAGCTGCAGCCTGCCTGTTCATGGAACTTCTTGAGGAAGAGCATTTCAAGCAAATCATGGGACAGGATACCACATGGCTGCGCTATGTGGATGACGTTCTAATAGTGACGCCCAGCGATACAAATGTGGAAGAAAAGCTCCGAAACCTTAACGCTATTGAGCCGAAAATTCAATTTTCTGTTGAAAAGGAGTCGATGGGTCAGCTTCCATTCCTGGACGTAGTAGTGATCAGAGATGGACCAACCGTGAAGTACAAAGTCTATAGAAAGCCAACTTCCAAAGAAGATTACATCCATTTTTATTCAGGCCATCACATGCGATACAAACGTGGGATTGTAATTGGCTTCTTTCTGCGCGCATATAGGATCTGTAGCCCAGAGTATCTAGGAGAGGAGGTGAACCATATTTTTTCTAAGTTCACCGACCTGATGTACCCAAAGGGTCTTCTCTTACAGCTCAAGAAGAAGGCACAAGAAATTTGGAAACGCCCACCCAAGAGCAGATCAAACCAAGGTGAAACAGCGAAACAGAACAAGCCAGATAGGCACATCAGCATCCCTAATTTCAGAGGGGTCGACACCATTGCTCAAAACCTGGAAAAGACAGGAATACGAGTCGTAATAACCACAGGAAAGAAGAGCGGCGAAATTATCAGAAGTAAACCAACGACCGGCAACGTAGAAAAGATCAGCGTAGTTTACCAAATACCATGTGGGGGGTGTCATAAGAAATACATAGGGGAGACGGGAAGGGGGCTCAAAACTCGCCTGACAGAGCACAAAAGAGATATACGGGACCATCGATTGAGTAACGCCATGGCTCTACACATGGAAGAGTCTGACCATTTACCAAGGTGGGATGGGGCTTCAGTTTTGCGGGAATGCGCTAGCAGACAACTAAGAAGAGCGGTTGAAGCAGCGTTCATCCGTCTTGAAGAGACAACAAACACGAGAGCTGGTTTCTTCACGCTATCAAAATATACTGCAAAAATAGCGCTACAAGTAGGATGAACAAAAACTATAAGTGTCACGTTCCACGAAGACTTTAAACATAGCCAGTGTTGACGCAGTTTGAATTTATCTCTGCTATGTTCTCAGTGTGTTTGAAATATGTGCATTTTTGAAATATGAGACGTAACTTGTAATTCTATTCTGACGAAGGTTGTTTGAAACCGAAACGTCAATAAAAGTAAGTACATTTTGTTATTTGTTGGCTCCACCGATAACCTCATACCACATGCATAAATTGAACGATCAGAAGCGGATCATTCTCCCAGAATAGCATCATGCCTCTGCAATAGAATTGCCAATTAATCCACATTAGCTGTATCCAGATTAAGACCCTAAAGTCGGCGTATCCATTCCTTTTGAGAAGTTACGTGACTATTGATTTATACCATCACATCACAGTATCATCCAGCGTTCTGTGAGTTAAGATGATTTTCCAAATATACGCCGCGCTTTTTGGTTTAAACATAGAAAGCATGACGAAACATGAAAAACTCAATATCTCAGAAAGTTTCAAACCCATGTTTAAAGGTTTGTCATAATGAAAATAAATAAATGAGCAACAAGTGTCCGACTTTAGTGCGCCTGCAGTGTGAGACTTTTTTTAGCTTTTGCTTGACGAAAAATGTGGGGGCGTTTAAAGTGACCATCGCACCTTAACATTAGTTTGGAGTTGAGGTGGCCAACTTGAAGTCCCTGGCTCGCACTTGCCGGTTTGGGCACTCGCAACGTTTAAATGCTTTAATTTGGAAATATATTACCCTCGACGACCCGAGGGGGGAGGGTAACTAACCAAAGTCAGCCTGTTTATACGTATTCTTCACTATTTAGCTCTGTTAATTCATGGGAAAGTGAACCTAAAATTGATCAGGTTATCCCACATATCACCCGCGGCGTTGGTTTCTTAACGGAGAGTACAGAAGGCACCCGATATAGTTATTAGGTATTGCTGATACGTTAATTACTTTAATTCATTATGTTCCTGAAGTGGCTTCGCGCATACATTGCATGTTAAATGATGATTCAAACATGAAAATAAACATAATTAGATAAATAAAAGAAGTTGACCTTTTCCTCGACATCAAAAATGTAAAAAGCCGAATAATATATTTTAAAAAACGGTGAGCTTTCGGCCACTGGCCTTTATCAAACCAACGTGATAACAATGTTAAAAGACGATCCTGTGAATAATCTGTCTGCCATTTTTCAAAAACCGAAGATCGTGATATTTTAGGAAAGGCGCTACTCATAAGGGCAAACTATTAGATCGATTGTCTACATAGTGTCCGATGTACGTAACATACATAATATACAATTGTACACGTAGCTGTCAAACACACATCGTATGGAAGGTATGCACACTAACGCCGATGTACATCACACACATAACAAAATAATATACACATACACATATTAATCGATTGAGTTGAAAAGGCTACACGCTCACAAGATACACATGATACAGGCGCTTACATGATTGGCCACGACGAAAGATTTGAGTTTATGTGCGGGCGGTTTGCTTTTATAAGTAGGGATTCTGCGATTTTTCTGTCCGGGTGGTCTTTGGAGCGATAAAGGACGCGAACCTGAAGAGGAAGGGATGATTTGTTTAGCGGCGCGCCGGGGTGGTGCTCACGGAAGTGGTCTCCCATCGGGGTCCCTTCGGATGCGCTCAAGGCGTCTCGTAAATGTTCGTTAAATCTTAGTCGAACAGGTCGTTTTGTCTCGCCAATATATGTGCCGTCGTCACCCTTTCCTTCACACAACTTACAATTTAGCCTGTAGACGACGTTCTTCTGTGTACAATCACCTGAAAAATCTGATTTACACATGTTGCATCGTGGGCCTCCAGGGCAGATAGGTTTAGATAGTGATGATCTAACCAGTTTGTTTCGTAGCTTTTGGGGGTTCCTCCATGCTATCCTGACAGCTAAGCCAGATTTCCTAACTTTACTTTGAATTTTGCATAGCAGTTCTTCATCTATGTACGGTAAACATAAGAAGCCATCTTCGCCCTTGTCTCGACTAACTTTACCCATCCTGGATCTGGACCCTTGCTGTTTGACCTCCCACAAGAGCCTTCTAAGAACTTTCTCTGGGTACCCATTTTGAACCAACAATGTCCAAATCTTGTCTATACTCGCCCTCTCTTTAGCACTGCTCGAAGAGTTCCTGATCGCTCGCCGAAACTGACTACGGACTATGTTTTGTTTAGTAGACTTCGGGTGGGCTGATTTATAGTGCAGGATGATCCCTGAGTTCGTAGGATCAGAAACCGTCCTTTTTGGTTCGGTACATTGACGATTACGCAGGCGTGTGGACCTATGGAGAGCAGGCTTTAGTAGATTTTCTGTCGCATTTAAACTCGCTTCATCCGACACTCCGCTTTACCATGGAGCATTCCGGTACAAAGTCGGGTGTGGCCTTCTTAGATACCTTAGTGACAGTAGTGACCCAGGGCCAGGTTACGAAGATTGAAACGGAACTTTACATAAAACCTACGAACTCAGGGATCATCCTGCACTATAAATCAGCCCACCCGAAGTCTACTAAACAAAACATAGTCCGTAGTCAGTTTCGGCGAGTGATCAGGAACTCTTCGAGCAGTGCTAAAGAGAGGGCGAGTATAGACAAGATTTGGACATTGTTGGTTCAAAATGGGTACCCAGAGAAAGTTCTTAGAAGGCTCTTGTGGGAGGTCAAACAGCAAGGGTCCAGATCCAGGATGGGTAAAGTTAGTCGAGACAAGGGCGAAGATGGCTTCTTATGTTTACCGTACATAGATGAAGAACTGCTATGCAAAATTCAAAGTAAAGTTAGGAAATCTGGCTTAGCTGTCAGGATAGCATGGAGGAACCCCCAAAAGCTACGAAACAAACTGGTTAGATCATCACTATCTAAACCTATCTGCCCTGGAGGCCCACGATGCAACATGTGTAAATCAGATTTTTCAGGTGATTGTACACAGAAGAACGTCGTCTACAGGCTAAATTGTAAGTTGTGTGAAGGAAAGGGTGACGACGGCACATATATTGGCGAGACAAAACGACCTGTTCGACTAAGATTTAACGAACATTTACGAGACGCCTTGAGCGCATCCGAAGGGACCCCGATGGGAGACCACTTCCGTGAGCACCACCCCGGCGCGCCGCTAAACAAATCATCCCTTCCTCTTCAGGTTCGCGTCCTTTATCGCTCCAAAGACCACCCGGACAGAAAAATCGCAGAATCCCTACTTATAAAAGCAAACCGCCCGCACATAAACTCAAATCTTTCGTCGTGGCCAATCATGTAAGCGCCTGTATCATGTGTATCTTGTGAGCGTGTAGCCTTTTCAACTCAATCGATTAATATGTGTATGTGTATATTATTTTGTTATGTGTGTGATGTACATCGGCGTTAGTGTGCATACCTTCCATACGATGTGTGTTTGACAGCTACGTGTACAATTGTATATTATGTATGTTACGTACATCGGACACTATGTAGACAATCGATCTAATAGTTTGCCCTTGTGAGTAGCGCCTTTCCTAAAATATCACGATCTTCGGTTTTTGAAAAATGGCAGACAGATTATTCACAGGATCGTCTTTTAACATTGTTATCACGTTGGTTTGATAAAGGCCAGTGGCCGAAAGCTCACCGTTTTTTTAAAATATATTATTCGGCTTTTTACATTTTTGATGTCGAGGAAAAGGTCAACTTCTTTTATTTATCTAATTATATTCAATATGTTCCTCGCTCGAGCACTTAGTAATATTACCAATATGAAAATAAACAGTCGAGGTGCATTTATGCCACTCCTCCATTTTAACGTAACTAAAAAAACGGCTAGATTACAGTTGATGCCAAGCAGAATTCAACTCAGGCGAGAGCAATCAATCAGTTATGTATATAGCAAGCTTAAATATTCGCTTTCTTGCCGACCTACACTTGTTCAGTCTGTCTGACCTCGAGGGTTACTTCTGTCCGCATTATGTGCTTTACAAGGCTTGGACAAGAATAATATAACAATATGCTATAAGGCCGATTGTCACAGCCATCACCATCAGAATCCATCATGTGGCATCCTGATCACCATTGGTAGTTGGTACAATGCACAATACGCTTTGCAATCCTCGTTCACGTCAATATCATTAGCTTAGTGCCAGCTGCCATACACATCCATTGATGTAACGTAAACGCAATGTGATTACAGCGTTTTTGTTTCTACGAGTATCAAATAAATGACAGCGGGATCAAAATTATGATTAAAAGTTTTCCCTGTGAACTGAAAAGAGCAATGCAGGCTACCATTTGCATGCACCTTAATTTCACATGAGTAAATGAACACTTCTGTGACCGGTGTGACACAGGTTTAATAATCTTTTTTTTTGTGGATTAATAAAGGGGCTCGCTTAACAGGCCTCGCATTCGGTAACCGCCTGAGCGTTGAAAGTTGAAGCTCACACTATGGCTTCGTATACATGCACTCATTCTGAATAATTGCGAACGGGGTAAGTGACGCATGGGAGCCTGAGCTAACGTACCGTACGCACCTTCTATGCGATTTCTCAAACGACCGAAATTATTCAATGCTGTCTCGTAGGTCTGGACCAGCAACATGGCTAGTTGCCAAGGCAAAGGCTGTGGAAAATTCCGCACGAACACTGCCACTCACGCAATTAAGGCCAGGCGCGCTTCTAATATATCATTGTCATGGTCAAAACAAAGGTAACAATTGATAAATTGCATTTGGGTTTTTGATGCTATATAGGTAGTGGACTTAGAACGGATGGATATGTCTCCCTCAATGTTTTGTCTTTTAACATCACTTTTATGGGGTGCACATAGAAAGAATCAATTTCAAGCAGGCCACTTCAAAAGCTTGGAATCACGGCAAAATCGTACAACACACCGCGTAGCGTTGCATGACACGAAACACTTAACCGGCTGACTTATCAGAAATGTTTGTCATTGATCCGCCATAATATTTTGGCTCCGTCTCACGGCAACGTAAATACTTTAGCCTAGGTACACAAACTTCTTACATTTAGTGGGGCTATTTTGTGGTGGGCTTTCCGAAAAAAACACCCACTAAATAATATAATTTGCGATAAGAAGTAGATCATGTCCAACACCATAATTCACAGAAGTTCATTGATTAGATTATCAACGCCGTAGGTGGAGAATGCACCACCGATAGGCCCTAACACGGCGGCAGCTGCTGAAAGCTGAGGGAACGAGGTCTGTCGGTGGCCAGCACACGTCTCGGACTTTATCTGCACAGGGAAGCCAGTGGCCGCCCCGACAGCCATCGCAAATGGCATCTCGTGCGTGGCCCCCGAGTGAATTGCCAGAGAAAATGTCAGACTGTTCCGCCCAGCATGCTCAACAGGATCGTAAGTACATGGCGGGCCGACCGTCCGAGCCACTAAGAGGAACAAGATCCGTGTCTTGGCTCTGAGAGCGTGCTCATGCGTCATAGAGTCCATGCGATATATAGGTACGACCGAAACATAATCACGGCTTTTTCAGCTATTCCCAGAGAGAAAACGATACCACTCTGGTCAATTGCATATAGCAGAATATACATATAAAGCTGATGTGCAGAAAATATAAAAATAAACTTTTTCACGGGAACTAAATGTTCCACTTCCCAGTCATATTCTATGATTTTTAAGGACAGCTAGATAAGCAATACCTTCAGCGTGCATGCCGACCTTATCATAACTTCAACCACGGCAACTCGCCACGATTTATTGTGTACTCGCGATGTGTGTCTGTATATGTTTGTAGGCTATCTGCGCACATCAATTTGTCGTTATATGCATTTGCTATTTGCTGAAAAGTAAAAAGATGTTTTTAACTTTAACCCGGCAGGCGGTGGGCCTACCAGCCACCTTCCGCGCGGTGGGGGGGGGGGGGCACTTTTTTGCCCCCCCCCCCGTATCTCCGAAACTACTGGACGAATCCGGAAAATTCAAACGGCGTTCGATAGCCCTGTCAAATTTGTCGAAGGAAACAAAATTTCATTGACCTCGGGGTCACCGATGACGTCACAGGTTAGGTCAAAGATAAAATGTTTCACCGTTCACGGGGCTTCTAGGGAAAGCGCTATAACACCGAGTAAAACGCATTTTGTCGAAAATCAGCGATAAGGCGTCAGTTGTCTAGTACATATGTTGCTATTAGAGGTCACTGGTCATACCAGGTCAGGTCACAGGTCAGGTCACCAAAGGTCACCAAGGGTCACCACATGAGCCCAACTTTACTAAGGTTATGCGATGCATGTTTTATGGCCAGTTTTTCATTTTCAACTCAATGGTGGTGGTTATAAGACCATCAGGTACGGTTTTGGTCACTTTCTGGTGGAGGTCAGGTCAAGGTCAGGTCAAAAAAGGTCAAATTTCAAAGTTGATATTTTTGCATAAAATGGGTATCGATTCGATGCACTCGTCACGGGGAGTCTAATGGTGGTCTTTGTTTTGCGCTACAAGGCCTAGAATTGCTAAAAATTGAGTTTGAAAATTTGACGTCATCAATTTTGAACAGTTTTTTTGCTATAACTTGGCCAGAAAAAGAGGTATCGATCTCAAATTTGGTATGTAGGTAGAAGGCGGTAGGGGCTATAACATATATTCCGGTTTTTTCGAAATTCAAAAAACTTTTTGGATTTTTTGGCTATTATATTCAAAATATCTATTTTTTGATTTTTTTGGGTCAAAATCCAAAAAATTCGAAAAACCGAAATAGCAGTTTTGTAGCCCTTTCAATTCTACACCTTTTATGTCTGAAACATTTTTCTATATCTCTAAAGCTGTAGGCCTGACAGCTCTTCCCGCGAAACCTTTTTTTGGGTCGAAAATGGCAAAAATGACGTCACTCTGACGTCATTAGCGGCCAACCTATCATAGCCTTTGGAAAATTTTTTGGTCACCATGTGCGCTAGCTGCTCCCGGGAGGGTACCGAAAATTTGGTGACGATCGGCGCAGCGGTTCTCGAGATATATCGAAAAAACTAAAGGGGGGCAAAAAAATGCCCCCCCCACCGCCTGGAAGGTTAACACTAAAAGCAAGGAACTCTCTTGGCCACGGCTGTTTTTTGTGTGGAGAAAAACCGAACTGCATGGGCTGGTATAGCTTGTAACACTTCAATCCTACAGTGCAGAGTTAGCTACTGTACCATGCGTACTGTTTAAATTATGTTATGACCGTTACTAACGATTGTCATCATCCACCAGGTCAAGTTAAGCATTCGTGTCTGTAAAAAAGCTTTAGCAGTTTGCAGGTCAGTCCTTTAGCAGCTAGCTCCTGCAAGTTTGAATTTTTGTGTGGGCATTGGCATGACGCCAGTGCTGCAATCTGGTACTATATATCTAGGATTTTTACATTCGTGATCCGACTCAAATCGATGACCTAAACATTATAAAGCAATTGGGAACATTTCAAATGTTTCCTGATTTAAAAAAATTCACAAGGTAGTTATTTGCAGAATCAATACATTTTTACCCGTATGCAAAAAGGATGCAGCGGATGCCCAGTGGCAGTGATCATTCATAAGATTAAATGAGGTCACATGAAGCTATAAAACATGTTTGTCATTCACTTTTTACAAAATAGAGCTAGTTGCTACTCGTACATCATTTCGCGCACTAGCTGCGCTCAACATTTTAAGCTTCACTCCACCAGTCTGTGAGATTTTGGAGAACTCCGTATGGCTGAGGCTGGCGCCCAGTCATGCCATGCGCTTTGGCCATCGATCCCCTGCTCGGCTCCACTTGCTGTTGACAATGAGCAAATAAACCCGTGCTTACGGTTTAAACAAGAGTTTATTACATTTCTGATCGACGTTGGTACTCTACAAAGGAGAGCATTTTATCGCGTCTAAAACAGCCAAGCTGAAGCTGGTTTTGCATTAAAATCTTTAAAAAAGGTGTGAATGACAAATGTGGTAATGTAGTATATCATCCAGGACAATAGATGCTACGTATATACAAAGACCCACGACAGTTATATCGTGAGAAAGACAACATGGTGTGACCAATGACAGCCAACTAAGACAGCCACATGACAGCCAACTCAGCACGGTATATTGCACCGCCATATTCAAAACGTTCCTCGTTTTATCCCTCACCCGTCTAGTGGGAAATCGAAATATTAATTGAACCAATGTCAGCAGGTTCAAAAATTGGGTATTATCGGCTTCCTCTTGTCACGGGCAACACGCTCGTTTTTTCCGCGAAACTCTAGCTCAATGAGGGGCCAAACGGCAAGGGGGGTCCAACCGACCCCCCCCCCCTACACATTAGAAGCTGGCAAACGCCGCACACATGCGAGGGTTAATTATAGCAAAAAACACTACTTTAGGGGGAATGTCTGTCAATTAAGATAAGTTTTCCTCTGCTTATTATGCTAGAAAAAGTAAAAAAACGTATTCACGAAACGTAAAATTAGGAATTTCTCGCAAATCACCCAAACCAAACGGTGCACTGCCCATACCTGCACTTCTGTTGTCGTCACGCTGCCAAAAGACAGTCAGCTGTCGCCCTAGACCTTTTTATATTTCTGATATCGGGATGGGCGCCCTGTCGCCCTAGAGCCCAAAGGGCGGTGTACCCCCATCTTCCTCTACAAGAAAAATTTGAGCCTAGAGATGGACAATTACTTGCTTAAGCTAAAGAGGCTCAACCACAATCTATGGGTGCAAGGTAACATCTGGTGGGTATAGCAAACTCATAATTAACCTTATAAAAGAACCTATATACCAGTCAAATGTCAAGCATTCTTTGGAGAACTGAGTTGGTGTTCTTGTCACATAAAACATCATGCATGAAGGTGAACATTGTTGCCGCTGGTATAACTACTTAACTGGCGATAAGTATGTTTCAGAGGGGTCACAAAACAACAATGTTTTACTGCTGATGAGTGTCATTCACGTATTGAACGAGCGAGCTATTATAAATGCTATGACATCTATATCTGTAAGAAACTAGCAGCAACAGCTTGTGAGACAACATATATTGACTTAGGGCAGTGGTTACACTCTCGCCGTGTGAGAACATTTGGGTTTTTGTGTTTGATTTATGCTGATGAAGCGCAAGACCGACAGCGTTGTGGTAATTCTCATGAATTAGCATACGGTGTCGTGCTTGTTTAACCCTCGCCCTGGCAGGGCATTTTTCATAACACGGCCTGGCAGGGGAGGGGGTCGATGCGACCTCCCCCCCTCGCTATTGGCTCCTATGGCACCTAGAAACACCAAATTTGGTATGTAGGTGGGTCCCCTGGAGTTCTCGCCCCTGTGCACATTTGGTTGCTCTAGGTCAATATTTAGGGGGTTTAGGGGGTATAAATTTAAAAATTTCGCTAAAAACAGGTCAAAAGTTATTCGCTTATAACTTTTGATCTAATTAAGATAGAGCAAAAAAAAAGCACCAGTGAACTCAGCACATCAAGTCGCGTCGAATGGTATGCTTTTTAGCTTGCTTAAGTGTGCTTAACGTTCTTCTTAAATTTTAAGTAAACTTTAATTAATTAATTAAGTTCACATTAACCAATTTGCATCATATCGCATATCATTCGATTCGGCTGACCACAAGGAACACAATGACACCATTTTTTTAGGCTCTATCGTCATTATGTGCCAAGTTATTGGCAAAAACGTCATTTGACCTCAGTTGACCTCATTTGACCTGACTCATGGATAAGTACACCAAACAAAGAAGCACCAAGCACCAGTATTTTCCGAATTTAGTATTTTCCCATAGGCTCAACATTACGACGTAATGACATCTAACTGACCTCAGGTCAGTGACATAAAAAAACCCGAACTATATGTTATACAACTCGGTGAACTTAGCACACCCTGAAAGTTTGAAGGAAATCAGTCAAAAACTGTGAGTTGGACAGGTGCAAAAAGAAAATTGAAAATTGACCATGACTTTGTACCGGTTTTTCTAACCTGGTGACCTGACCCAAGGTCACCCGGACCTGAAATTTTCAGGTCATATGTAAAAAGGTTGCCCCATAGCCTGTGGCAAATTTGGCGGCGCTGCGCGCCTCCGTTTTAACACTATCTTCGAAAAACCTTAGGGGGGGGGCGCATCGACCCCCCTGCCAGGGCGAGGGTTAACCCTCGCCTATGTGCGGCGTTTTCCAGCGTCTAACGTGTGTGCGGGGGGGGGGTCGATTTGACCCTCTGGTTGACCTTCCAGTCAGGTCAATGACCCAAAAGTCGGAGAAAAATCGGGACCTGTCAGAACATCGTCAAGTAGGGTTGGTATGGATGTTTTCGGAGTGCTAATCACGAATTTCATGTTAGTTTTGATCACAGATAATGTTTTTATGCAATTATTCCAGCCAGGTAGGGTCAGTCAGTTCAGGTCAGGTCAACCAGTAAGCGTCCAACAGGGTATCCATAGTAGGTGTCAGCCACCTGACAGCCTCGTGACATGTTATGAAGGCGTCTAAACTACTTGCTAAATGTTCAAATCGTTGCTAAATTCGAAATCAGCTCTAAAAACTGACTTAGAAACATGTAATACTCTAAAAAGTGAGTCAAGGTCATCAAAGGTCAATGACCTTGGCCACCTGATCTTTACGTGACCTTGACACACACCATAATGCATGGGATCAGCATCATTTCACGTCTGAACGTTTACAGTCACAACAAGACTGGAAAGGGGCGGATAATGTGAGCTGACATGCACCGAATCGCGATTCCGACCAAACATGATCTCGAGAAATAGGTCACAGGTCAAAGGTCATTTGGGTCAGGGTCATGAAATTATCTGGGTAGGTGCATAATTGGCCAACTCGAGGGTACTGAAAGTTTCGTCGTGCTCGGCTGCTTTTTGCGCGAGCTATTTGCGAAAAACCGAGAGGCATCTGATCCCCTACAAGTGCGAGGATTAACCATGCAATTTAGGAGCTCTGCTACATCACCTTTCCAGCATGGGTGTAGTTTTCCAAAAATCATTGGGGGTGCTCAATAGCTTTCAGAAAGGCATTCCATAGTTTTTGTAGTTATTTTTAGCTGTTCTTTTTTACTGTAGCCATCAGTCATCATGCAAGAAATGATGTTAAATCGGTTCGAGAGCCTGTTTTAATAGCGCCACTGTAAAACAATTTTGGCTCACCCAATGCATTAACCCGCGCGGGGCTGGGGTCTCTACTCTCCAGCCGAACGCGCGGGGCTGGGGGGATAAATTTTACCCCCCTGTTATCTCCCGAACTATTGGTCAGATTTGGAAAATTCAAACGCCAATCGAAAGATCTCATCACGAATAACTAAAAACATGCACTTAATTTAAAGTTTGAGGTCAAGGTCAAGGTCAGGTCAAGGATACAAATTGCAAGTTTCTACAGTATCGGCCTTGCACCGTAGTTGCCGAAGAATGGAGTCATGGACTGAGACTGATTGCCCAAAACGTGTTTGGGCCTGACCTTGGCCATAAGTTTGGCAGGCCAGATTTTGTACTGGACCATTTTGAGTCAACTTTGAGAAATACATAACGTACAAACTACAACGGTGGTAAAATCGTTGCTATACAAACGTTGCTACACGTTGCTGAAGACAAACAATCTTATCGCTCGCCAACAACATGGTTTCATCACAGGGAAATCTACGGTCACAAACCTACTGGAAGCTCTTGATATTTGGACGGAAGCGCTAAGCCACAGCTTACCAGTGGATGTTGTGTTTCTGGACTATGCCAAAGCGTTCGACACTGTGCCCCATGAACGGCTTCTAGCCCAGGTCCAGGCTCTAGGGGTGAATGCAAAGACTCATCAGTGGATAAGGAGTTTTCTAACAGGCAGGCGGCAAAGAGTGAACGTCAATGGATCACTCTCAGACTGGGAGTATGTAACAAGTGGAGTGCCGCAAGGCTCAGTGCTCGGGCCTCTCTTGTTTTCCATGTTTGTCTGTGATGTTCCCGACCTCTTAAATTGTCATATCTCTATGTTTGCGGACGATACCAAGGTCTACCAAGTCATCAACGAGCGCGATGGTGAACTTCACAATCTGCAAGAGGACATCAACTCTTTGCAAGATTGGGCAAAAACAATGCAGATGATCTTTCATCCACTCAAGTGCAAGGTCATGCATCTAGGACCAACAAATCCTGGAAGTGAGTATACCATGACAACTATGGGTGGAGGCAAACATACCCTTGAAGCAGTCTGTGAGGAAAAGGACCTGGGAGTCACTATAGACATGAAGCTATCCTTCTCAAAACATGTCACTAACCAGATTAACAAGGCCAATAGAATTCTTGGTGCAATTAAGCATACCTTTGCAAACATTGACAGCGACATTTTCAAAGCCTTGTACAAAAGCATTGTCAGGCCCCACTTCGAGTATGCAACTGTTATATGGAGTCCCAAGTTCAAAAAGGACAAAGATGCACTCGAACAGGTGCAGCGGCGGGCAACAAGGCTGGTGAACGGACTGTCTCACCTTTCATATTCAGATCGCCTCAGGAGCCTTAATTTACCTACTCTGGAATTCCGACGGAAACGGTCGGACATCATCGAGACCTTCAAAATTTTGAAAGGCTTCGACAAGGTGGACTTCCAAAGAGAGTGCCCGTGTTGTCACAACAGCATGTTCAAGAACTCTCTCAGCCGTGTCACCCGAGGTCACGATCAAAAACTTCAAGTTCAGCATCAATTGGGACCCAGAAAAGCCTTCTTTGCGGCACGAGTAACTCAGACATGGAACAAGCTGTCAACCCACACCATCGATGCTCCAAATGTCAATGTGTTCAAGTACAGACTGGGGAAGGAATGGAAGGACCACCCTGAAAAGTTCAACTACAAGTTCTCATACTAATGATCATCGTGGCCATCAATGTATGGCCTCACCTAGCATGGCAGTCTACTCGTCTTCGTCAGAAGAAGAGGAGGCATCTCTTGAGTAAAGGGTCTGATTACTCGAAAGGGTACCTAATGACCTTTACTTAAGGTAAATACTTAAGGTAAATACTATAGGTATAACACAGTTTACCCGCTCCAGGTGTGAGGGAGGGGTGTGGGGCAATGAGTGCACTGACGTGGCGCCCTCGGAGGGCCGGTATGGGATTAAAGCTCAGCTACACTAAGGACTTGTGTGGTGCCTTCAGTTATCGGTGGCACCCTCAGAATCACCGGCGTAGGGCCCTCAGAGCCGCCGGTAAGGGAGGCACCGGTGTGGGGCCGCCATGCAGGTGCCGGTGTGGGCGATCAGAGGTGCTAGTGTGATTCTCTCAGAGGCGCCGATGAGGGTCCTTACAGGCGTTGCTCCGGGCCCTCATAGACGCTGGTGTAGAGCCGTTACAGACGGGTGTGGGGCCTTTAGAGCTGCTGACGCGAACTCTCTACAAGCCGGCAGGGGGTCTCAGTGACCGGCAAGGGGTCCTTATTAGGCCGGCAGAAGAAGTCCTGCGGGGTCCTAAGAGACCGGCATGGTACTGTCAGACGCCGGTGGGGCCCTCAGGGTCACCGTTGTGGGGCCCTCAAGTCATCAGTGGGTGGCCTTTAGATGCGTAGGTGTTGGGTGGGTCTTCAGAGCCGCCGATATAGGGCTTTAATAGGCACTGGTGTAGGCACTCGGAGTTGGGGGGTGTGAAACCCTCAGAGACACCGGTGTGGGCCCTCATAGGCACCGACGAGGGCCCCATAGTTGCCGTTATGGGGCCCTCAGAAAAATAAGTGTGGGACCATCACAGGTGGGAAATGCCCCTAGAACTTTCCCTCATTGGCCGGTAAGACCTCTCAGAGGCCAGTAAAGGCTGAAGCAGACTCTTTCCGCGTTCAGGAAATCGCATGCGAGAGCCTATTCAAAAACATTGTAATTCCTCTCGCATCAATTGCTCGCGGGAGGTGCGTGCGATTGATGCGAGCGTGCTTCCATGTATTTGAATAGGCTCTCGCATGCGAATTCCTGACTGCGGAAAGAGTCTGTTTCAGGCTTAACGGGCCTTTGGAGACCACCGAGGTGTCCTTAAAAGCCGCAAGAGGCCCTCAGAAGTCGGCGTGGGGCCCTTATGGAGACCTTAGTGTGGCTATTTAGGGCACATGAGGTGCTCTAAAGAGCCCCACGGGGCCCTTCTGAGTAGAAATATATGGCCATCGTTAACCCTAAGCGGTCAAATGGCGCCGCAGGGCCTCTCGGACCCAAGGGTCCCTTTGAACCCGATGGGGGGAGGGGAAACGTGTCCCCTTACACCCCTAGCTATGCCACTGTTTTATATGCATCATGTCAGGTATTTTAGGCTCGCCCCCCCCCCCACTTCAAAATCGTTCCCGGGCCCCTGATAATATCAGATGTAATGTTAACACAAATATCATGCATCTTAATTTGTGGTGATTTATGCAATGTATATTCTCTTAGTCACTGAATTGAGTAAGCATAATATTTGCATGATTCACTGGGCTCATTACAGTACTAGGAGATGGACATTCTGATTACCTATTGAGGGCCTTGTCAGCTGGGAATGTTTTGAGGAGGCTGGGGGTGCTTTAAGAAGGCAGGGGGTGCTGAGCTCAGGATTGGGGGTGCTTGAGCACCCACAAAGAGATATAAAGTTACGCTTATGCTTTCCAGTTTCAATTCATTTCATTTTCCTTCATTTTTGGAAAAAGGACAAAATAAATGAATAAATTAACAGTGCTCGTGCATCAACTGATGAAGTATAGGTGTTCAATTTACATATGTAGTTATAACACGACTACGCATTATAAAAAGTTTGCGAACATCACTCACAACTTTGTGCGAGAACCTCATAACCTTGTGCGAGCATCACTTACAATTCGTAAGGCACATTTGCCATCTTTTTGCCGTGGGACAGAAGCAAAGATATAAAAGTTACGCACACAAAGTATTCTGAGAGTGAAATCATTAATTGTGATTCTAATTTCTAACCCTCGCCGGACCTATTGGTTTCCCGGCCGGGGGGAGGGGGGCACGATCCCCTCCCTCGCCGTTTCGCCCCTAATGGAGCTGGAGCATCGCGGAACAAAAAACGAGCGTGTGCTCGCCCCTAATGGAGCTAGGCTCTAGAGCATCGCGAAAAAACGAACACGAGCATAGGTACGAGGCGCAGCGATTGGTACCCGATTTCAAGATCTCAGGTCAACTGGTGACCTCTGAGGTCAGGTCATGTGGCCCAAAGCACGGGTTCGGTTTTTGGTAAATCACTTCGCCGAAAATAGTCGCAGGGCCGCAAACTTGGTATACTCGTTTTTGTATAGCCCAGGCGTGGGCTATATACAAAAAAAAAAAAAAACGCTCAGGCGTATAGTGTGACCTCTCGAGGATACTAGGTCCTGTAAGTTTCATCTTCCTGCAAAAAACTCCTCTGGCACTGAGGGTATTGCGAAGTTGCAGCACTTTAACCCGCGCCCTGCTGGGGGGGTTTGAACACCCCCCCCCCCTTGTGGTTTTTCGCGAATATCTCAAAAATGGCGGCGCGGAGCGCCGCCGTTTTTGGTACACCTTATTATACATCAATTCTACACATGTTGTGAAAATTTCAGACCAAGGTCATTCAAGGTCAGGTCACCAGGTCACTTGAAGTGACCTCACCTCATAAAAAGTTTCAATGTCTGTCATAGCTACACCGAGTGACTGATCGCTTTGAAACTTTCAGCGATTGCTAAGAGCAATAGCATGTACAAAATGTATATCTCAGAATTTTGATATCAATGACCTAAGGTCAGGTCAATTTTGCGACCTCCCCATTATAAGTCAATGGGAGAAAATTGAAATGCGCCTCTTTTGGACAAAAGACATTATAAACACTCCCAAACACCGAATTACAAGCTGTTTAGACACACTGAACATGAAAATGGTGTCCGTGACCCTTGTTTATGCCCTGAGGTCATCTTAGGTCACGAATGGTATCTAACAGTTTTTCGCAAATAACTTTTGATAGAGGCATGCTAGAGCGATGAAAACGCCTTAGATGTGTTCAGCTCGACGATACGGATCGACTGATATGCAAGATGACCCTTTCCGGTCAGGTCATGACCTTGACCTGAGGTCAAATTTTCAAGTTGACCTTTCAAGGTCAACTTATAGTTCATTCGATGCGTCTCGACGAGAGGAACACAATGCCGGTAAAAGTAAGCTCGTACAAGGCTTGAGTCAAAAGTTATTGCAGAAAAACTGTTTCCGAAAAAAATCGGCTATTTTTGCAGTTTTTGGCCCCTGCAGGCAAAACCGTTGACGTTAGGTCAAATCTGAGAGAATTACTCAGGAAGGGCTTTAATAGGGCTATCGAATGCGCTTTTCCGCGGCGCTGTAGCTCTATTGGTTCTCGAGTTATGCGTTGGCTTCTTGGAAATTTTCGACATTCGACCTGGAAATCGGCGAAATTTTGCCTTCAATGGCCTCTGGTGACCTGACCTAACTTTGACCTGACCAAAAAATTGACCGAAGTGATTTCGTCATTATTTTTGACGCTCTTTCGAACGCCGCCTTCCGCGTATCGCTACGTGGCCCAGGAGCCGAGTAACAAGGGGGGGGTGTTCAAACACCCCCCAGCAGGCAGGGTTGTATACCAATCAAGTCGATTGAATTGATTGATTTGATTCAACGCGTATTTTGAGTTGATTGGATTGAGTCGATTGACTTTTCGAGATGAATGGTTGACTGACTCGTTTGACTTTAGCGACTGGTTGACTGATTTGATTCCTGAAAATTAGAGTGACTCGTATGATTGAGTCGATTGAATGGAAAATTCAAATAAGTTTTAGTTGACGAAAAATAATGACACCAATTGATGACATCAAAGATCACAAAACTACACTGAAAACTGCTTGTCATCACAACTGCAATATGGGGTAGATGGCCAAATAAAGAACAGGCCTAAACAAAGTAAACATGAACAGCCAACTTTGACTTTCAACTGCAATAACTGCTCAATCCTGTGATAGAACCTGGCGATGCACCTACCTACCTTTCTGCACTCAGCAGGAAACTTTTTTTTTAATCCAGATGATAAAGTGCAAGGGCCTCTACACTAATAAAGTGTGATTAATTAATAATTCACATCTCCACATCTCCTCAGAAACAACCCACTGAACTCTATAAATATCTGAAACCCCTACAAAAATAACTGAAACAAAAGCGCCGTTTTCGTCTCGCTAATTACGTTTACGTAAATTAATAGCTAATTTGCTGCATTGTTTAATTTGCAGCAGAACGTTTGTTGATCCTTTTCTCCTGAGAGCCTAAGCACAACATACTTAATATATTTCATTTTCCTTAAAATATTTTACCGAATATTATTAAGTGGTTTTTTCAAATGAAATAATAATTAAAACGAAATTGGTGCTGTACAACCGATTTATTTTATGATGATCTATCCATACTACATGATAATCAATGACGTCATCTTCCCAAAAAATCAAAAGACGTAGAATAAGGATTTATAAAAGCTTAGCATACTTATCGGCAAAACGTTTTCTTGTTTTTTTTTTTTTCGCAGTCGCACCGTGCCGTTTTCGCTTTTTAATTTTCCTTTTCCTACTTCCTTTGTCCTTAACTTATCCTGTGGTTCCAGAGTCCCTGTCCTTTCCATTTCCCTTTAAATATATTTTTAATGCTCATCCCTATCCCCCAGTCCTAACAGTTTCAAATTGTATTGCAATAAAATGTTTTGAATTCTTCACATATAACCTATCTACATACGTTGGTACTGTTGGTAGCCAGTGACACATCTAGGCAGGTAAGTAGGTACCTACCTGCTTTCCTGCTGTCTTCATAAAGCATACCTAATGAAGTTGTCAAATTTGTAGCACATTTTCAACACTTTCATATGGTGTCAGTGTGGCATGAAAACTAGCTAGGTTCATTATGTTCAGGGTTCAATTCAGAAGAGCTCCGCATAACTCAAATAAGAGACAGACGGGGGCTTTACATGGGGTAAATGGCCTGATGACTTAGCTGGAATATGGCCAAAATTAAATTGACAACTTTTAGGTGAAAGGTGGTGATTTGGGTTAAGGGGCGTTTGTTGAAGTCAACTACTGGGTTATTTTGCACCAATTAAATGAAACTTCTGCTTCAATTCTACCCATTGAACCTCAATATCATGATCCACCTGTCCATCACTAGGTATCCTTCCTTATTACATAGAAACTTTGAATGGCATGGCAATTTATAATTTTAAATGACAATATTTTTATGTTTCTTCTGAAGGTAGGTAGGTAGATAGGTACACCAGACTGCTATGGACACTTTTCCAAGTTGGTGGGGCAAAAAACCTAATGTATATC
The DNA here is from genome assembly GCF_019059575.1 of Amphibalanus amphitrite. Lineage (NCBI taxonomy): Eukaryota > Metazoa > Arthropoda > Thecostraca > Balanomorpha > Balanidae > Amphibalanus > Amphibalanus amphitrite. The sequence continues at coordinate 218,319 of NW_024881962.1, forward strand.
TTGGTTTGAGTCGTTTGATTGAGTTGATTGATTCCTTTCATTGTCGCGTTTGAGTCGATTGAATCAATTCCCGAAAACTGTTCTGACTTGATTGATTTGATTGGTTTCCCAAATTTGTCGTGATTGAATTGATTGCTATTGATTGAGTCGTATACAACCCTGCCAGCAGGGCGTGGAAATCCAGGACCCCCAGCCGGGCGCGGGTTAAGACCGTGCAGTCTGCAGATGTTTACTTATGAGGTATCTGAGAATGCAGTTGATGTTAAAAGATCTGACTTTTATCCAAGGTTAGGTATGCTAAGTTTCAGCTCTCTATCGCCGGCGTCTTTCGAGCTATCGCGAAAAAACCCTATGGAAGAGGGGAGGGGGGCGACGGTATCCGTGCCCCTCGCCGGGCGAGGGTTTAAAGGTAGTGTGCCAGCTTTCTTGGACCGTTTGGAGTTAATGGCCCAGATAAGGAGAACCGGATTTTTAGAACTTATCCATACCTTCAAAACTCATGGAAACGTCTTAAATTCTTCAAATTTTGAGTACCCCAGTGCGAAATTCGCCCCGACGGGCAGTGGCGCGGGAACTTCTTCCAGACTGGGGGGGGGGGGGGGCTGAACCATAATAGAAATCAACCTAGGGTACCCCCAAATCTAGTTTTCTCACCGGTTTTAGGCCACTTATTTTTCAGACCTTGGCCTTTTCAACAACAAAAAAAAAAAAAACGAAAATATTTTCAAAAAGTGAGGTATTCCGTCTCAGCTGAGTGAAGAAACTACCGTTTTGGCAACCTGGAGTAAAGGTTTTAATCTGCCAAATGAGTTGCCGAGCCAGTGAAATAGGTGGATTTTTTACTTACATGCTTTCTTCCTTTGTGACCCACAACCCCTAATTTGGGGAGGACAAGCTGCCCGACGGTTCCTGGCCTCATGAAACGTTGTGGGGCACCGCCCCCACGGCCGCAGAGTTGTGGGGGCAAGCTTCCCCCACTGCCCCCTCCCCCGGTTCCCACGCCTATGTATGAATCTATGAAATTATGTTGGTAGATTTCCGATTTCGATTCCTCCAGCTGGGGGGGCTCAAATACATTACGAGCCCCCCCAGCCGAAAAGCTGGGGGGGCTCAGCCCCCCCTAGCCCCCCCGGTTCCCGCGCCACTGCCGACGGGTTGTCGGTCGTACCCCAACCACATTTCACACCACTATGAACAATAAATGCACACACTGAAATCGCTATTACCAGGGTTGTGCTCGACTCAAAAAAATTTGCCGACTCGACTCATCATTCAACCTCAGAAAGCCCTGACTCAACTCTGACTCAAACAAGGAGCTGATTTTTTCCCTTGACTCGACTCATGACTCAAGCAGCTCAATGAAAATATGAGTCGACTCAAACTTGACTCAAATTTTTTGTTGAGTCAAGTGAGTTGACTCAAAATTGACTCTGATAAAAAAAGCTCTTGAGCGGGGGGAGGGGGGTGAAAAAGTCCGGCAACAGGGTCAGGGAAGCGGGGGTGGGGAATGAAAAGCTTGTTTCTGGAAAGTTGAGTCAGCTGACTCCTGTTCCTAAATGTTTGACTCAACTCAATGTCAAAAGTTATTTTACTGACTCAACTCTGACTCAACTCAACGCCTTAATATTTTTGTCCGACTCAACTCTGACTCAACTCAACAGCTCAAAAATTTATCCGACTCGACTCAAATCTGACTCATTTGAGTCAGAGTTGAGTCAAATTTTTGACTCGACTCATGAGTCAAGCACAACCCTGGCTATTACCGATATGCTCATCCAATCAAGTTTCGATAAACCCGTTCATCATCAGCTCCTGCGGTTTCGAACACGCCTTTTAGTTGGCTTCTGATGCTCGTCGAGGTCGGAATTTCCAAATACGCGTGGTGCGTCGGGCCGCGCGCTCTGACTTCGGCCAATAAAAATGCGTCAGCTGATCATTGTCATTTCTGCCACTTACGTGTGGTGAAATGGGGTCATTACTTATAAGACGGCTTTTTCATATCAATTATTTTACATAAAATCATATTTCAAACCATAAATAATGTTCGACAGCCAAATAAAAGAAACAATACCAATACGGGCTTACAGTTTAAGGCTCGACATTGTGTTGTCTACGATTAGACAGCTGATAACTCATTCCCGTACGTCGTATGGTCGTAACACTATAATGACCTCTGCTTATTGTCACAAGTGCGCCGCATTCGCGATTGTTGCCCGACGCCTGTTTGCAGGTGAGCCCACTACAGTTGTTATACATATCTAAAAACCGATAAACTTTTAGGCGAAAAAGGCACTATTCCAGGCCCATTTTTGATTTTTTTTTTGCGATATTAGGTAAAAACAGAAGCTTCTTATGCTAGGAAAAATAAAATGGGAAATCTTTCAAAGGTGGCACACTACCTTTAATACCTGGTGACAGGTCATCACAAGCTGCATCACTGGCCCTTGGAACCGGCTGAGTATCGTCGAATCTCGCTGACTAGGCTCGATGATTCCAAAAATGCCTCTGAAGCTGGCCGAAACCTACCTGGGCGGACGGCGGCGCGGCAGCGGGCGGCGCACTCCGCACGGCACAGTGCCGCGGTGGTTGGGATCGCGCTGCTCGGGACGGCTCTGACCGCGTGCCCGATTCGAGCGCGTCCTGCGCCGGCCGGCCGCCGTCACCGACCTATAACGGCTCGTAGGCCGCGCAGCCGACCGGGCCACTGCGCGCGGCAGACGCGGTGGGCGGCCGTGCGCCACCAACGCACCTTCGCTGAGGATGCCCTCGGACACACCTGTCAAATTTCCGGAAGGCTAGGCGGCGGCATGGAGACATTCAGTGCTGTTCATGGCATACGAGGACCCAAAATCATCCTCCAAGGATCTAAGGAAATTGATCCAAGACTTAGGTTCAAGGATCCGTTTACCATCTGGATAGATATTGACACTCGACGGCAAGAAAGACGCATTAACCCGCGCCCTGCTGGGGGTCCTGGATTTCCACGCCCTGCTGGGGGGGGGGGTGTTTGAACACCCCCCCTTGTAACTCGGCTCCTGGGCCACGTAGCGATACGCGGAAGGCGGCGTTCGAAAGAGCGTAAAAAATAATGACGAAATCACTTCCGTCAATTTTTTGGTCAGGTCAAAGGTCAGGTCACCAGATGTCATTGAAGGCAAAATTTCGCCGATTTCCAGGTCGAATGTCGAAAACTTCCAAGAAGCCAACGCATAACTCGGGAACCAATAGAGCTACAGCGCCGCAGCAAAGCGCATTCGATAGCCCTATTAACGCCCTTTCTGAGTAATTCTCTCAGATTTGACCTAACGTCAACGGTTTTGCCTGCAGGGGGCAAAAACTGCAAAAATAGCCGATTTTTTTCGAAAACAGTTTTTCTGCAATAACTTTTGACCCAAGCCTTGTACGAGCTTACTTTTACCGGCATCGTGTTCCTCTCGTCAAGACGCATCGAATGAACTATAACTTGACCTTGAAAGGTCAACTTGAAAATTTGACCTCAGGTCAAGGTCATGACCTGACCGGGAAGGGTCATGTTGCATATCAGTCGATCCGTATCGTCGAGCTGAACACATCTAAGGCGTTTTCATCGCTCTAGCATGCCTCTATCAAAAGTTATTTGCGAAAAACTGTTAGATACCATTCGTGACCTAAGATGACCTCAGGGCATAAACAAGGGTCACTGACACCATTTTCAAGTTCAGTGTGTCTAAACCACTTGTAATTCGGTGTTTGGGAGTGTTTATAATGTCTTTCCTCCAAAAGAGGCGCATTTCAATTTTCTCCCATTGACTTATAATGGGGAGGTCGCAAAATTGACCTGACCTTAGGTCATCGATATCAAAATTCTGAGATATACATTTTGTACATGCTATTGCTCTGAGCAATCGCTGAAAGTTTCAAAGCGATCGGTCACTCGGTGTAGCTATGACAGACATTGAAAGTTTTTATGAAGTGAGGTCACTTCAAGTGACCTGGTGACCTGACCTTGAATGACCTTGGTCTGAAATTTTCACAACATGTGTAGAATTGATGTATGATAAGGTGTACCAAAAACGGCGGCGCTCCACGCCGCCGTTTTTGAGATATTCGCGAAAAACCACAAGGGGGGTGTTCAAACACCCCCCCAGCAGGGCGCGGGTTAACCAGAAACGGCCAACGTAGGTCGCAACGTCGCATTACTGTCATTCAACCCGCGATGGACCAAGGGGGAGGGCTGCACTCACGTACTCAGTCGTACTACTACTAGGTAAATGAAAAAAAAAATAAATTTTAAGGAATTTTGAAATACACATTTTTTGTCAATTTTGCATCACGATTTTCATCGACCTGTGCTCTATACGTGATAGACGCTAGCTAAAATACCAGTAGTGACATAAACTCTAAGATGTCCAGAGCTGAACAGTACCTACCAGTACCTATTTCACTTTCCGTCAATATTTGGAAGACTTAGACACATAATGGTTTCATCAACTCGTTGTATATAAAGCGCTGAAGAGGTGGCCGGCGTTATACCCCTATGCCGGGTTTACCCCAGAAAAATTAATACTTTTTTAAAACTCGAATTTCGCAACTTTATAAGTTTTTGGGACAACACGGCCAATTAACTTATCTAGCTAACAGGATATTAACATTTTATATATCACGCAAGGTATGTCATAAAAATGAAAAAGAACTTACTATGCCGGGCTTCCCCCGGCTTCCGCTAAGTGCCAAGGTTACGTGGAAGTGAGAGCGAGGCGGAAAGTAATGAAATGTCCACTCTCCTAACGACCGATACAAAGTGACACAAACAATGTCTGATTTACAGCCATTGGCACGGTGAATACACAGTATTAACTTAAATTCTAGAAGATCGTCATCAGAAGAAGAAAAATGCTTGCTTTTATTGGGACGTAGTGCTTTTCATTATTACAGGCAGAGCTCAAGAATCGAAGTTTTACTTCAGAATTCCTATGTTTGAAAGAGTGGCAAATAAAAGAATTTACCTGTCTCGTTGTAGGTACACTTTTTTGTCCGAATATCGCTTTTACGCATTGTCAGATTTAATACATATAACGTTTGCCACATGGACATCAACTACATAATACATAAGTCTGATGGATACTTTTTTGTTTTGTTTTGTTGGGTTAGTCCCTTTCGGTCTGACAAGACCATTTCAGAGCCGTAAGGATGATAGGAATTAGAGGGAGACATTGGTCTGGGCAGGCACTCGAGAGTCGCCGGGGCTGAGCCCGTCCAAACGGACAGGCCGACCAGCCCCAAGGTACTCACTGCACCCGGCTACGGGGTGCGCTCCCTCGGGAGCAGTGGTGGCGCTCCAAGAGAGCAGCCCGCATGACATAAAGGTGCCTGTTCAGACTGGAGTGGGGTTGCGGCGTGAAGGAGAAGGATTTCAGTATCCTGAGGATAGAAACGACGGAACGGAAGCTGATGGATACAATAACGAAATATAGAGCAAGGCTCAGGAGGGGGAGGGGGCAGGGGCAGCGCGGGGCAGTGATATATTGACAACAACTTTACGATAACATTTCTCAAACCAGCCCACTGAGAAGTCAGTCATACCGTTATATTGGCACCCTCCCTTGCTCTATTCTATCAGACAGTCGGGCCGGATAGAAAAGACAGGTGCAATGATTTGCGGCGTGCATCCCGGATCAACAAGCGATAATGATAGGACAGAGACGGGTGCAGTTGAGAAACGATCATAGCCGTAATGGAAATCCTGGCCGCAAGCCGACCAGAAGATACGAACGATGGCCGACTCCATCGCTCGCGCTCGCCGCCCACCGGCGGACAGTCGAGATTGCCCCGCTGATGGCCGGAGCTTTTCACGTGACATGCGCCGTGAATCATGCCCCGCGACTGCTCGACAGACTGATGATCGGATCGGCGAAACATCCCAGATAATAGAGGTACCTACACCAGACGGGGCGCTGTGGCGTTGTAAACTTTGCATACCAGCCTGAGTTCTAGAAGATTCGGTTAAAGATGCATTCTCGCTCTGCGCAATTGCATAGAAATGAAGATGCAATCGTCCCCAGGAAGTGAAACGGTAATGAATCGCTAATCACGTAAAAGAGTGTCAAAACAGTGTCAGAAAGTATTAAAAAGAAATAAGGTAGAACCAAAATCATTGCTTGTAATAATGTTATTTCCAAAAGACGCTCTGCAATACTTTTTGAACGATCACGTATGTGGACAGTGGATGTTATGTGAAACATTATGTGTAAGTACATGTGTATAATATACCAGCTGATATATTACCTACTTACATACATATATATCAGATATAACTTATATATCAGATATAAAGCTTTAGTGTGTTAGCTGAGAACCATCATTAATCATTTATAGCATCAGATGTATTGGTCGGCTGGACTTGGAGTCAGAAATGCTCAGACAAGCATAACAAGCAGGATCTTGAGAACTCCCACAAAGTTCGTGTGTCGCTCAGGGGAAAACAGGCTAGACTGAGATCTCAGATCTGTATGCATTATCTACTTCGCATAATGCTGCGAATCAGAACGTAACAGTTGCAGACTTTGCTTACTTAGTGGGACGAGCATTTCACCAAATAAATTATACATGTACCATAAAAACCTATAAAATGCTAAGTGAACTCTCCCCAGTCCGAAGTCCCATTGGTTTTCTACGTAAGCACCGGCGGCGGCCTGGAAAAAGATGGGGCCGCCCGCTCGCCATTCTGCACCTGAAGGAATATCGAGCTTGGCGAAAAAACGAACGTAAGGGCCGTTACAAGACGCAGCGACACGCAACGATTGGTATCTCATCTATTCCTTTTTTCAGGTCAAATTGCAACCTCAGAAGTCATGTCAACCACCCTGGGGGCTCGCGTTTTTTTTTGTTGTTGTTGTTGTTGTTGTTGTTGTAAATGACTGTCAAAAATTGTCACAGGGCGACGCCTTTGGTGTACAATTACATATACATGCTTTTCTATATAACTACCCCCAACGTTAGGTCACTCAATGGAGTCCAAAGTTAAGCCGAGGGAAAGTTACCCTAAAGTAAGGCCGAGGGAAATGGTGTGTAAGACCGTCCTCAACGCTTTGCCCCTAAATACCTAAGCTGGACTAGAGCATCGCGAAAAAAAACGAACGCGCGCGCCGTTACGATGCGCAACAACTGGCAACCAATTTAATGGTTTAAGCTCAAACGATGACCTCTGAGGTGATAAAAACACAAGATAAGTAGGGATTCGGACTTCGGTTCGTACGTGACTTTGCTAAAAGATGTAAATGGTTCGATATGTGATTTTGATTTGGCCGTGTTTTTTTACGCTCATGCCCGAGTGGAATGCCAAACTTTTTGCTTGGAAAGAGTCAAATCGGGTGTAAGGGCTGCCCCAAGGTCAGAGTCAGGTCGAAACCTCTCAGGCCACAAAATTCGTCGAAGGAGGTAAATTGCATTCTGCAGACTCTCGGCACAAAAATGTATTTAGGATATGGCAAAGACGTCACCCGCACTGTTTTTTTTTTAGGTATGCCTCAATGTACCTGATAGGTATACCTATCAGCGGAAAAAGAACTTATCTCTCCTAGATGTTTGAAACTGGAGATATTGCATAATGAAATCAGTACCAACAACCTATACGTATACATCTCGGAATTTTGATAGCGGTGACCTAAGGTCAAGTCAATTTTGCCACCTCTCCAGTCAATGGGAGAAGTCAATGGCTGTCAACCTTGGTTCCCGAGTTGTGTGCCGCTGTTTCGAAGAAAAGTTGAAATAGGCAATATTTTTCATTTAACCCGCGCACCGACGGGGGTCTGCGCCAACTTAGTACCGACGGGGGGGGGGGGGGGCGGATGACCGCCCCCCCCTGAGATCTCGAGAACGAAGCAAGATAGCGACAAGCGGTAAACGGCATCGGATACGCACGGTCAAGATCTACAATTTTTACAAAGGTCATTTTCAGGTCAGGTCAAAGATGACGTCACAGGGGTCGAAAAAGTCAAAATGGCGGCGCTGAATATGGAGAGAGTTTTTCTCGAATAACTTTCGAATTAGTCAAGATAGGAACAAACTAAGGGCATCATCGTGATCCTCTCGTCAATCCGCATCGAATGATATATATGTTGACCTCGAAAGGTCAAGGTCAAAGGTTGACCTCAGGTCACGTGACCTCGAGGTCATCATGTATATCATTCGATGCGTCTTGACGAGCTGAACACAATGAGACCATCCACGCGTCTGTATCTTGTTCCTGTACGGAGTTATTGGCCAAAAACATTTGGTGACCTTTGATGACGTCACATGACCTCACAGCTGCCCAACAGCAAAACAGACCTCAAGGTAGTGAAGGTTGATCGTATATGAAGTCATGTATGGTATATGGGGCCATTCCGACCCGTTTTAGTGGTAAAAACAGGGAGTTGATTTTTCCCCCATTGACTTATAATGGGGAGGTCGCGAAATTGACCTGACCTTAGATCACCGATATCAAAATTCCGAGATATACAAACTGTAGCTACTAATGACCTAATAACATCCTGCGACTTTCAAAGGCCTCCGACATCTACTGTAGCTCTGGCACGGTGACAAAGTTGCAAAAAAGTGACTTGAGGTTGGGTCATTCAAAGTGACCTGGTGACCTGACCTTGAAAGGTAGGAGGTTCAAACATGCACACCATGTGTAAAATTGATAAGGGAATAGTCATACCAAATTTCGCGGCGCTACGCGCCGCGGTTTTCCCGCTATTCGCGAAAAACCTCAGGGGGGGGGGCGGATATCCGCCCCCCCCCCGTCGGTGCGCGGGTTAATGGCATCTGGTGACCTGAACTTTGACTTGACCTAAAAAATGAATGACATATTTTCGTCCTTATTTTCGGATGTAGTTGCGAATGCCGTTTACTGCTTGTCATTACCTGACCTAGGATCCGAGTTAAAAGGGCAGGGTGCTGGACCCCCCCCCCTCCCCCCCAGCAGGGCGTGGAAATCAAGGACCCTCAGCGGGGTGCGGGTTAGACATCTTTAGTCGACAACCAAATAAGCCCGTTTTCCTTCGGACGACAACCAATAAAACACTTTTTCAGCCCTGTAACTAGGAAGCACATTACTGACCCGAAACAGGCGTTAGCAGACAGACGTGATCATTTAATTGACTGTGTCACGAAAAAAGCACTCGCGGCTCCTAATCCTCTTTACTCCCTTTGATCTTCTTCACCTGCATACCTAATCGACATGTCAATAGATAAGTTCACTGAGCATCCTACAAGCTTCTGGCCACTCCCATTGGATAAGTGTAGCATCCATATCTTATCCGCTCACTACGGCGGCGCGCCAGCTCAAGTTGGTACCGATGGCTCGGCAATCGCTGCTGGAACCCCCGCAAGACCGTTACGGTGACGTCATGCGTGACGTAGTATGGGCAATAGCTCACTGATTCCATCTCCCCGAGGTGGATCAGCATTTTACCGCGTCCAATCAACTCAATGGTACGACGGAAAATGGATCACTCCGGGCGGCTATCGGCCATGGAAAATCGCCTGCCAGATAATACCTAACTGTGAGCGGCGTTGTCTCCCACGAGATTCTCGAGTCGACACAGGCCGTCGGCAAACGGCCGCCTGTCCGAACAGACACAATAGGCTTCAGACCATGGCCCTAAGGCCCTAAACTCAGACATACTTTGATTTGGCGCCTTCTCACAAGCAGGACGACGTGTGCTGTAAACCATTGTTTAACCCGCGCCCCGTAGGACTACCGGCGTACCCTACCACCCGTAGGGGGGGGGGGGGCGTTTCGGCCCCCCCTAAGATCTCGGAAAGTTACCGGCCGATTTTCAAAATTCGAACGGCGTTCGATAGCCCCACCCGGGAACTACCTTGTGACCAAATTTCATTGACCTAGGTCAAACCGATGACGTCACAGGTCAGGTCAAAGGTCAGATTTTCACCGTTCACAGGCATTTCAAGAAATGTGTTGTGAAATCGAGTTAATTGGTAATTTATTGAAAACCATCGATGGTACATTGTTCGTCAAACACATACTTTGCTATCTGAGGTCACTGATACCAGGTCAGGTCACAGCGAGGTCAGGTCACCGGGGTCACAATATGAAAGTGTCGTGTGATGCATGTTTTATGGTCCATTTTACATGACAAATGCGATTATGTGGGTTAGGCAGCCTTTGGGGCCAGCCTAGGTCACGTTTTGGTGAAGGTCAGGTCAAGGTCAGGTCAAATAAGGTCAAATTTCAAAGTTGATATTTTTGCGTAAAATGGGTATCTATTCGATGCAGCTCGTCACGTGGAGTCTAATGGTGGTCTTTGTTTTGCTCTACGAGGTCTAGAACTGCCAAAAATTGAGTTTGAAAATTTGACGTCATCAATTTTGAACAGTTTTTTCGCTATAACTTGGCCAAAAAACGAGGTATCGATCTGAAATTCGGTATGTAGATAGAAGACGGTAGGTACTATCACATATATTCCGTTTTTTTTGAAACTCAAAAAACTTTTTGGATTTTTTGGCTAATATATCTAAAAAAATGTTTTTTTTTTTATTTTTGGGGTTCAAAACTCAAAAATTTCAAAAATCCGAGATAACAATCATGTAGCCCTGTCAATTCTACACCTTTTATGTCTTGACCATTTTTCTGTATCTTCAAAGCTGTAGGCCTGACAGGTCTTCTCACGAAGGTCTTTATTCGGTCGAAAATGACAGAACATGACGTCATTCTGACGTCATTTATGGCCAACCTATCATAGCCTCTGGAAAATTTTTTGGTCACAATGTGTAAAATTGATGCCCGGAGGGGTCCTGAAAGTTTGGTGGCGATATCTGAAGCGGTTTAGGAGATATCGACCGAAAAGGACAGGGGGGGGGGGGCGTTTCGGCCCCCCCCCCTACGGGGCGCGGGTTTATCTGAATTCTGAACAATCTTGGTAATCTTATGTCCCCTCGCCCCGCGAAAAAAGGCTATAACCACTGAATACCTACCCTACCTAAAGTAGCCAGTCAGATCCTGAACAAGCTATCGTTGAAAAAGTGAAAAACGTGCTCCTGTAAGCCATGTAGAGTACAGGAAAGGTAGCTCGGAAAAAGTTGAACGGCGGACAGACCGAGGCGGGGGGGGGGGGGGCAGTGGGCTAACACCATGACGGGCGCTAGTGTGACAAGGATAGGCTTTTTTATTGCGCATGATGTCAAGGAGGACAGGCCAGATGGCAGTGCAGTTTGCCCAGCGGTGCAGTGCAGACTCAGGGATGCGGAGCCGGAGCCGGAGTCGGAGCCGGAGCCGCCGGAGCCGGCAGATTTTGCCCGCAGCCGGAGCCGGAGCCGGAGCCGTGAAACAATATAGCCCGGAGCCGGAGCCGGAGCCGGAGCCGCCAAAAAAGGGGGCGACTCCGGCTCCTTTTTATTTTTTGAAGAGGAAAAAAAAATAATTGACCTAGTTCGGTTTGACAGTACCAGGCAGTAAAACATATGGTACTTACGTCATGGGCCATCAAGTGAATGAAAAAATCCGAATATCCCCAGTATTCCACAGTACGCAAACAACTTCCTGTTTGCTCTTCCCCCCCCCCCCCCCCACGTCTACTGCATCCCCAGAACATGAGGACCAGTCATCAGGTGACGGCCATTGTTTTCAAACCAGTGCAGTGGACTGCGACTCCCAGCACCGTCTCATCCCACCCCCCCCCCCCACCCCTCACCCCCCAATGCAGCCGAGACGGGTGTCAGCTTACGATGGTTCACTGAACTCCGATTCGCGGCGACTGCGTTTCCAATGCCATCGCTTCCTAGCCCTTTGTTCTGCCAGTTCTCTCCGAGGTGCGTTTGCGCGGGGACGCGGTGAGCCGGTCATGGCAAAGAGTAACGCGTATAACCAATCCAATTTTTCTTCCACCCGTATTTAAAGGGACCCTGCCACCTTCAAAAAAGTTTATGAATTGGCATGAAAGTGATGTCGCTCGGTTCAGAAAGAGCGAAAACGAATATCTACCAAATTTCACCGAAAAATATTCACCGGTTTTCAAGATATTATACTTTTACTTTTGTTTACTTTTTTGGGATCTCCGCTGTTTCTAGCGACTTTATTTTAGAAGTGCGGCGTTTGCGGCAGATGTTGCGCGCAAATAGCATATACCACCGCGTGCTACAAAACGTTTTAGTCAAACATTTAAAAATCGTTAGATATCTGCGCTGACGTCACACATTCAGAGGGGTATTCCTAAGCATTAGCCCCTCTGAATCAAAATGCTGCAATTTTGAAATTCAATATTTCCGATTTAAGGCATTTCTCGATGTTGTGAGTGCCGAAACCGGAAATTGTGAGCCAGGGACCCCATTTTGGCTATTTCAACTCAAATCTAATGTTAAGGTGGGAGGGTCCCTTTAATTGATTGCGTAGGGGATGTACTGAGTCGGAGCCGGAGCCACCGGAGCCGGACCATTTTACTCGGAGCCGGAGCCGGAGCCGCCATAACATTTCACCCGGAGCCGGAGCCGGAGCCGGAGCCGATTTTTTTCTCCGGAGCCGGAGCCGGAGCCGGAGCCGTCTGAAATTTCCACGGCTCCGCATCCCTGGGCAGTAGCTAGATATAACTGCATATTTCCTCATAGACCACACCATTCTATTTGTGGTCTATGAAGACGGCATACGGATCATCGAGCGAGCTCCACCCTCTTCGGCCGAGGGAAAGGGGGAGGGCAGGTGCCAGTCCCAGACGCATATTATGTTCTTTCTTTCGCAAACTTTATACACATCAAAAGTCCAAAGTCTATAGGATTAAGTACATACCTACGCTATGGATGTCACTTGTACTGTCATGGATATGGATGTCACTTGTACGCTATGGATGTCACAAGCGATCACTCTTGTTCGCTGTTGAGCGATCAAGTCAATACCTACCTCTCCCCCGGCTAACTTTTCGTATGATTGCCCTAATCCAGGCAGTTGCTGCGAGACCTTTGTGTGCCCAGAGGTCGGTTCGCAGCTTTCCGCTGCCGAAACGACGAGCATGCCCTATTGCCCGCCGACTACAGCCCAACAGTTAAAACTTAAGTGCTTTTCGTCGTCCTGATCATTATTAGTTTTGTGCCCGGTTTTGCGACACCATTAGCGCAACACGTGAGCGGAATTTGCTGGTCAGTCTGGGCCAAACTACAAATAAATGGTCCGCTAAAACACCAGAAAAAGACGCACTGAAAATCCGATCAGGATCAGAAATAAGTAGGCCATTCGCCAAGAATTTGGCTACACAGGACTCCCAATATGTTCAGCGCAGACGGATTCTCGTTATTTTCGGTGTGCTTTGTAGCGTACCTCACGGGCGATCTCCAAGAACACATGAAGCCTGGTATAGGAAAGTGCTTGCAATGTCGAGATCGGCCTATGAGCGATGAAGTCCGAGCCAATTACAGGAAAAAAACTATTATAGTTCAGGGGAGTTCTTGCAAATGAATAATTGATATATTTTTGCATTTTGCTCTAGGATACCATAGCCAAATAATGATAATCCGATTCAGTGAGCAATATTATTTTGACGGATCAGGATGGCACTTTCTGTCCCTGGAAATAGCAGAGTATCTTACCGTAGGTACTCTGTAGGTATAACAGTTACCTTACCAAACAAGCCTTGTATCGTGATGTACCTATGTATTCATTATTTACGTTATACACGACATTCATGTTTAACATTTAACACACTGATGAGTGATGAATGAGTGAGATGAAAAATCCGACAATTTTGGTCACACACAAACCAGTTATCGCACATGAAAAGATATATCACAGATCAATCAAGCCCACATCATTTCGTGGTGTAGAGTCTTGAAATCGTACAATAGCCTATCTGTACGAGTCAAAACACGATCAACCGCAGTCACTGGTGGATCAAGGAGCATCATGGGCACTAGGGTGTGTCATCGAGGGGGTGATTCTCGCAGAATCAAACGCCGTAAGGTTTTTCCTTGGCACATTGATCAATAATGAATTTTCATCCATATCCGAGTCCACCAAAATTAAAATTCGTGCGGCGCCAGCCGTTCAAAGTTTTGGCGCCCGGCGTTGCAGTCTCCAATGCTGAGCGTCACCCAGCACTGCGAGTAACACCAAGTATTGTAGGAGGTAATAATGCAAAATAACTACCGCTGAAAATGATGCTTTTGTGCGCTTCTAAGGCTGATTGTTGCAAAAAAGCATGTCCTTAGAGTGTCCAATTATTCTTTTTATTGTGCTCAATGAATTAAATCAAGCATGGCTTCTGAAACTAAAGAAGAAGCTGCCCGATTTTGAGAAGCGGGCGGGGTGGAGGCGGAGACGGCAAGTGACTCAGATTTGTCTTCTGAAAACACCGACTCCGTGGCATCCTCTGGGCGGTGCTTCTTCTTCTTCTTCTTCTTCAGCATGTCATCTCGTGTGACCTGGCCCGTCTCCACCAGGAAGTCCCGGATGAGTCCAGCCTCGGTGGAAAGGATCTCCCTCAGCGTCGGCAAAGGGCCCCACGGGCGGGTCCGTGGCCCCTGGTAGGCGGGGTAGTCGACCAACAGGTGTTTGGCCGAGTCCGGTTCGTCGCAACGGACTTTCTCGTCAGACTCGGCCGGACCAAGTCGGAATCGGGTGTCTCCGGTGAGTGGGGAGCAGCTCACGCGGAGCTGTGCCACTGTGATCGACGCTCGGCGGTCCAGTTCTCTCCGTGGCCCAGAGCGCCACATCGTCCGCATTCGCAGATGTGTACCTCCAGTTCCCGAGCCGCAGTTATAGCCGGTCATACGAGCCTGCAGGGTTAGCGTCCGATGGCTGCGCTGGTCCTTCAGGAAGACAGCCTCCTCCTGAGTGACTGTGGGCGATGAGACTTTTGCACCTGCTCTGAGAGTTGCATTTGCATTTGGCGATATCCAGGAGTTGTTGAATTATGCAGTGGCGGCGCTTTGCTGGTTCCCTGTGTCGTGCTATAATTGTCGTATGGACATTTCCTAATCAGCTACGTTTTTTTCGCCTCGTGAATTATGATCCGGATAGCATAGGGCCCTGCCGAAAGTGACACGGCCGCGTACAAAACATTTCGTGATAGGACAGCCGGCACTTTTGTCCCAACAGCGACTGCTGACTAAAGCAGAGGCCTTCAGTTATGTCAGGTGGCTGAGTGCTCAAAGAAGAAATCCAACAAATAGTGCATTTAGGGCCGTGGCGAAAAAAAGGACAAGGCAACTCTGAACTAATGAAGGAATCCCTCTTCGCGATCTATGTAAAACACACGACGAAAGTGATCAAAAGGGACTGCTATAAGCCCTACAGACAGCCCTACAGACTTCTGAACAAAACACCAGAGACACAGGAAGGAACAAAGCGCCGCCACTGCATAATTCAACAACTCCTGGATATCGCCAAATGCAAATGCAACTCTCAGAGCAGGTGCACAAGTCTCATCGCCCACTGAGTCACTCAGCAGGAGGCTGTCTTCCTGAAGGACCAGCGCAGCCATCGGACGCTAACCCTGCAGGCTCGTATGACCGGCTATAACTGCGGCTCGGGAACTGGAGGTACACATCTGCGAATGCGGACGATGTGGCGCTCTGGGCCACGGAGAAAGAACTGGACCGCCGAGCGTCGATCACAGTGGCACAGCTCCGCGTGAGCTGCTCCCCACTCACCGGAGACACGCGATTCCGACTCGGTCCGGCCGAGTCTGACGAGAATACGACCATGCCCCCCTCAAAAATGTGCTGATAAGAAATCCTACAGCGCCCCCTGTATCTGCCGCCACCCGCGACATTATGTCCAGGCGTCGCTCCGCGTTACGTCGGCTAGGCCGCGAGTCTCCCGAGTATAAGGCTCTTAACCGCTCCGTCCGTGCCGCCTTACGCCGAGACCGCCGTCACGTCCTCCAAAACGAGATCAGCGAGCGTGGGGTAAACAAAGTCTGGCAAAGCATCAAATCAGTGATCGCTGGAAAGAAAGATGGTCCAAATATTCAGCCCGATCTATCTCCCGACGATCTGAACTCCTTCTTCGTCTCTGTCGGGCCCCGCATTGCCACCGAACTGAGTACCCAAAACAACGATACTGATCTAAATGTACGTCTACCCCGTGTCGGCGCATGCAGCTTTAGGCCGAGGGCCATCACTCTCGGGGAACTCGGACTCACAGTGTTCAGCATGCGAAACTCTGCCGCGCGTGGCACTGACGGTATATGCATCCGCATGTTAAAAGTATGCTTCCAAACTATTGGCGACATCATTTTACACATCATTAACGTCTCAATCACCCGTTCCGACATTCCTGACCCCTGGAAACACTCTATCGTTCAACCGATCTTCAAGTCGGGCAACCCATCTGACCCCAGCAATTTCAGACCGATCTCCCTAGTTCCCGTAATCATGAAAATCATCGAGCGTGTAATCCATCAGCAGCTCTATCACTATCTCACCCATAACCACCTTCTTTCGTCTACCCAACACGGATTCCGCCCCCGACACTCCACTGAGACTGCACTGCTGTCAGTCACAGATAGCATCCTTGCCGCCACCGATAGGGGTGAGATCTCAATGCTATGCCTCATAGACCTTAGCAAATGTTTTGACGTCATTGACCATGAACTCCTTGTCAAAAAGCTCCAAATCTACGGTATTGAGACCTCCTGGTTTTCCGCTTATCTTCAGGGACACACGCAGAGTGTATCCCTGAAAGACAAAACCGGCCGTAAGATAACCTCTCGACCGCTCCCAAACACCGTAGGAGTTTTCCAGGGTTCGGCTTTGGGTCCCCTCCTCTTCACTATATTCTCCAACGACCTCTCACTATTTGCCGGAGACGCCACCGCTTATCAGTACGCAGACGACACCCAGATATTGGTGAGCGGCCCACGCAACGACATCAGGAGTCTCATCTCGCGCATGGAGGCATCGCTAGAGTCACTTAACGCATGGTTCTGCGCACACGCCCTGAAAGTCAACGCTTCTAAAACTCAACTGATGGTATTCGGTAGCCGACAAAACCTACGTAACCTGCCTCGCTTCAAAATCTCTTTCCGTGACGCTGAGCTCCTGCCGTGCGCGCAGGTGGGAAACCTGGGTGTTGTATTCGACGGCGCACTCACCTGGGAAGCACACGTGGCCGAGCTGAGCCGTCGCTGCATGGGCGTACTGATCGGCCTCTCCCACGCACGACACTGCCTCCCAGACGGTATCCTCAAAACGATCGTGACTGCACTCGTCATCTCGCGCGTCCAGTACTGCCTCACTGTATATGGAAATGGTTCCCAGAAAAACTTCGACCGACTTCAAAAAATTCTAAACTTTGCAGCACGGGTCATATTCGGCCGCCGGAAATTCGATCACGTCTCTGGCCTCCGCGATTCACTCGGATGGATGCCTCCGAAAGCTATGGCCGATGTTAAAACCATGGTAACTGCGCAGAAAATAATAAGCAACGGCGAGCCCGAAGCACTAGCTGCCATCTTCACGAATAACAGTGACGCGCGAGAGAGGTCCACCCGGCAGGACCACCTTTTCCACCTTCCACGCTCGCGGCTCGAGACTGGCAAGCGACGATTCGGCTACCGGGCCGCGGCGCTACTAAACAGTCTGCCTCCCGGTGTCATCGAACAGCGCCCCGCCCCATTCGCCCGTGCGGCCAAGGCTGCAGTCTGTCCGGCGATGGCGACCGCCCGACGATGACCCGTGTCAGGGGAAGGAGGTGCGACATCCGTATGCGGTGTGCTGTCTTGAATCGTCCGTTTGTATATAGAGAGAGCGAATGTCCAGCGATTGAATCTGTATGCCTGTGTTTCTTGTCCCCGCATGTTTTTGTTTGTGCCCGACTCAGACTCTGGACTGTAATCGCCACGCCCCGCGTGGATTGTCCATGAAGGTAATACAATACAATACAGAAAGTCCGTTGCGACGAACCGGACTCGGCCAAACACCTGTTGTTCGACTACCCCGCCTACCAGGGGCCACGGACCCGCCCGTGGGGCCCTTTGCCGACGCTGAGGGAGATCCTTTCCACCGAGGCTGGACTCATCCGGGACATCCTGGTGGAGACGGGCCGGGTCACACGAGATGACATGCTGAAGAAGAAGAAGAAGAAGAAGCACCGCCCAGAGGATGCCACGGAGTCGGTGTTTTCAGAAGACGAATCTGAGTCACTTCCCGTCTCCGCCTCCAGTTCCACCCCGCCCGCTTCTCAAAATCGGGCAGTTTTTTCTTTAGTTTCAGTAACAATGCTCGATTTAATTCATTGAGCACAATAAAAACAGTAATTGGACACTCTAATGACATGCTTTTTGCAACAATCAGCCTTAGAAGCGCTCAAAAGCATCATTTTCAGCGGTAGTTATTTTGCATTATTACCTGCTGCAATACTTGGTGTTACTCGCAGTGCTGGCTGACGCTCAGCATTGGAGACTGCAACGCCGGGCGCCAAAACTTTGAACGGCTGGCGCCGCACGATTTTTAATTTTTTGCAAAAACGGTTGCTATGCCGTGTGTTTGCAGGTCTCAGTGCCAAGGAATTTCTTTACGGCATTTGGTTCTGTTACTGATGACACACCCTAATGGGCACCGATCCCACAGCGTCCGAAAGGCATGAGAAAAACCATCTTCCTCGCACACAAACAAATATATCAAACCACATCAAAAATGCTTCCTTTGAATTGCACAGCAACGCGCAGAAAAATGAAACTCGTGGAGTTATTACATTTTGGAGGACCTTTTCGTAGAGTATGCCTTATGTAGGGTCCGTTGCCACCTGTCTGGATCCACCCATGCCTGATCTCATGCCACTATCGGCTCCCCCGCACCTGTAATCGCCCTCCGCTCTCCGCCGCTACCAGTCTGGCTGCACCACCCTGTACGTCATGTTATCCATGGTCCGAATCTCCAGGCCCGCTCCGTAGTAGCTGATGATGTAGTCGGAGCCGTCAGCCGGCTTCACCACCTGCGTCGCAATCAGGACAATGTCCACTAGCTGACCGACGAACAGAAAGCCGAGAGTGCAGAACTTGAACAGACCCAGGCCCGGGTAGCCCAGGTAGAAACGGTCGGCGCCCAGAAAGCCGAGAAACACCGACAGCAGCAGGGACGTCTCGAACGAGTAGCCGTTGCTGCCGATCGGTGGGGGAGGTCGGTCAATATTGCGGCACTAGCGCCCGTGGAGGCGGCGAGCTCGTTATAAGGATGCCTGGAAATGTGAGAGCGAGCAGCATCCGATGAATGAAATGGTGTCACTGTGAATGAATGCCGCCATCCTGAAAATCTCATCACAACTACCTAAATCTATTTCGTTGATTTTTTTTGCGGTAATTGCAACTAAAAAATTCGAACTACTTGAACAGTGTGTGCCGTGGAAAGGACTGAGGCACCGGCAGCGATACCTGGCGTTGATTTTATGAACTAAAGCTTTCCATACTTACACACAAGAAAAGGTATCGGAATATAGGGCCTTGGTATCGGAGATTGGAAGCGATGAGCAGACGAGACGAGGCATTACAATGAATTTTATCGGTAATTGGCATAAAAACGGTAATAAATTGCAAACAGCACTTCATTTGGAGGGAAATGATCATCGAAAAGTCAAAATCACTTGCCAACTACCATTGGCATTCATTCAGACTTACGTGTATTTGCAGGGAATGTGCTTCTCAAATGTATTATTTCCTGATTCCTTGCATATTATTCCTGGAGCAACAGTACAGTTTACTGAAAAAATGGAAAATAGTTAACATCTGAAAGCAGTTAGAAGATAGAAATACTCATGAATTACCATCCATACAAACTCAATCTGTAAATGTAATAAAACAATAGGCAGGTGCATTGGAACACATCAAATCTACAATAAACAGGTCCACATGATGTGACTTATAGGCTTTAATCATTTATCTTTTCTGTGGAAACTCAGTAGGAAATAGTGTAACTGTACGCCCCAACCATATTGATCTGATGTTTTCCTCCAGGGTATTAAATTTAAATTGGTACCTACCAGGCTATTTGATCATACCTAATGCCTTTCCTTCAGGGGTGCATCCTGCTGGCTGTTGTGTCTTGGGGTCAATATTGAGGTCTAGACATAAATACTGCCCCATTTGCAGTGTTGCCGCACAGTCTGTCTCATATATGCTGCTGGAAGTCGGCAGAATCGTGGCTCCCACCACCACCAAAGAAAGCACCAGAGCCATGACACAACACCTGCAGAAATAATGTTGATAAATCATTCCGGGAAGGTGATGTCATTCATTGAAGACTGTGAAATCACAACTACTGAATACTAGGGTATATTAGTACACAATGAACACAAAATTAATATAAAAACTTAAAATATCATTTTATTGTAGTGAAGCTGAACTCCGAAGTGCAAATCAAATCCATAAAAGGTCAAGGTACAAAGTCTGGTGGTATTAAGGCAAGCAGGCATCATACTTCAACTTCAACTTGTTTTTTGCAACCAAAGAGAGGCCCGAGAGGGGATACCTAGCCAGTAGGTTAGGTTGTCTGTTGAGTTTAAGGTTTTAGGTCATACATTGTAGGTAAGGTCAGGTCAGGTTTGGATTTTGGTTAACTCAAACTGTATGGCACACTTATCTTACTAAACTGACACACGAGTTTCTCTATAAAATGATTTCTATATTATAGGAATTAACAAATATCTAAACCGGGACATGGAAATACCAATATGATCCCCAAAGTCTTAATATCAAGGCCATCTATATATATTAATATATAGGCCATCAAGGCTTAATATGGCCTTAGCGGCCTTAGGCCCAAATTAATTAGCTAGATAACTTTTCTGTTGGATTTATAAACCAAAACAAAACTTCTCAACTGTGTTCTCAACATAAACCTTGCATAAAGATAAACCAAATTCAAGTCAAGGTTTCAGACATCGAGGATTTCATTATCATGAGAAGTTTCTTTGAAATTAAATCTAATGACGTATTAGCCATTTCATCTGACGTTTCACATAGGTGTTTTGCCTGTTTAAATAAGAAAGGTTTTTAAAAATAAAATAAAGTAATGTTCGTATTTTAATGAAAATTCTTATGTAGTTGAAATTCCTCACATAATTGTTTTAATTCGAATGCGTCATAAGCTCAAATGAGCGAAATATGGCTACAGTTCTGACGCAGAAAAATTACATCGTGCCACAACGTGCTTTCAACCGTCTTGATTTCAACATAGGAGTTGCAAGGAGGGCTTATTATTATTATTTTCCGCTTCCAAGTTCCATCCTTTCCTATCATAACAAAGCCATAAGCAAGGCCCTATATACCGCCGTAAGCTGTTGAGGTAAGTTGCAAATTTGAATTGGGGTGGTTTTTGGTTTATATAGCCTTGGGTTTTTGATAAATGGGTCACTGATTTCATACACCCTGACCCTTGTTCTTTTTTCATGGGTCAGGGCAAGGGTAAGCAAGGGTCTCAGGTCAAGGTAAAAAGAGAAGACTGGTGAATCACTGGTGAATCACTGGCAGATTTAAATCAAAACTGAAATGGGCGCGTTTTAATTTCAGGCACATGCACCTCCATAGCCCAATCTTACCAAATGTTGTGAATGTGTAATCACTACATTGTGATCAAGCCAGCAATATTAATATTTTTCAACATTCATTGATTTATTCATTCAGGCAACATTCATAATAATTTACCTCATTAAACTTATTCGGCGGGATTAACTGAATGTAAATAAAAAGAATGCATTCCATATTGACTATTATTGCCAGTAACTATGGCCAGTGCTGCCAAGTGGTATTCATAGCACGGGTAGGTAAGGGTCACTCAGAATTGATGAAATTTCGAAGTTTTCCTTGCGCAGAAAGAAAGCAAGCAATTTTTATTGTTAAAGCTTGGGTTAAAACATAAAGCTGCACAGCAAATGATATTGTTAATTTGTATCATTTGTATAAATGTGCATACATGTAAATTTTTAGTGGAAAATATTAGCTCTAGATCTAGAATGTGATGTAACTGGGATTTTTTTTATTTGCCAGCCATTAGTCATCAATTTTTCACTTAGGTGCCTACTTTTAGGAGCTGTGCACCACATTTTCCATGTTGGCTGACCATCTGGTGGATGTATTGTGCGGAAACTGATGAGGATGTGAGTGTAAGCTACGATTTTTAGAGGTGATTGACCATTTATTCACCTGTGAACCAAAAGGAACCATGGTGACAAAGCTGCCTATTGAAAGTATTGGAAGTGCACATACATCGCGCTATGTAAAGTGCATCAACTGTATCATACTAACGTGACAGTCATATGTTGAATTTGTCATGTTATCAGCTCTGTGCCGGGCCCGGCCCTGGCCGAGGGGCAGGGGGACAGGCGCTTCGGCTACAGGTTTAGGGTCGGCCACTTTTGCGAATGTAACATATAGTAATATGTAACAATGTGTAATGTCCATTGTATGTAGGTACATTATACTATGAACACTGTATTGTGCTTGCAATTAGTAGTAGTAGAAGTAGTAGGAGTCGTAGAGGTTAGTTATCGTCGTTAATTCAGTGTGGTGCGTTTCATATATCGATGCTTTTATAAGTGGTGCAGAGTAAAAGTGGCGCGCATTCACGTTTGAACATTTACTGAGGAACATGTGCAAACGTGTTGTGTGTGAGTAGTGATGTGTGTGAGGACACAAGAGTGTTTTAGATGCTATACAAAACTTTTTCTCGAACGGCGTCTCGTATTAAGCGCCTCGGGCGCTTTTACGCCAATCGTGTATGTTATCTTTAAATTTGTGTACATAGATCCAATAAATTGTCTCTCTCTCTCTCTCTCTCTCTCTCTCTCTCTCTCTCTCTCTCTCTCTCTCTCTCTCTCTCTCTCTCTCTCTCTCTCTCTCTCTCTCTCTCTCTCTCTCTCTCTCTCTCTCTCTCTCTCTCTCTCTCTCTCTCTCTCTCTCTCTCTCTCTCTCTCTCTCTCTCTCTCTCTCTCTCTCTCTCTCTCTCTCTCTCTCTCTCTCTCTCTCTCTCTCTCTCTCTCTCTCTCTCTCTCTCTCTCTCTCTCTCTCTCTCTCTCTCTCTCTCTCTCTCTCTCTCTCTCTCTCTCTCTCTCTCTCTCTCTCTCTCTCTCTCTCTCTCTCTCTCTCTCTCTCTCTCTCTCCGCGTCCCTCCTCGGACAGTGGCGCCCTCTCCGCTGATCGTGGCGCCCTCTCTGCTCCAGGTGGCGCCATGATTCGTCTGCAGAATGCTTCTGAGCGCGCCGCCGCCGGTCAGGTCGACGAGACGAAACTGGCGCGCGACTCTGTAATCGCCAATACGGCCACATTTTTCGTGCTGTGCGGCGTCATCAGAGCCAGTGAGTAGCGACCACCGGTGGGCTCATTTCCTGCGTTTGGTTCATGTCAGCTGAGATCGCGGCTGACCGCTGGAGGCACTTTGGAGCCTCTTTTGATGTCGAGAATATGGGTTGATGCGCTGCATGTCGCTTGCATGATGTTTATGAGACATTGTGTGTTTTGGAGCATCATCACGAAGTCCTTGCGGTGGTGGTGGGTGCTGTTGTGTAGCTCTTCCAGTTCTCAGTTTGGGAAATGCTTGAAATATCTGTTGGTTGGGGAATATTATGCATGAAAACAAACGAGCGGAGCACCATGCATATGCGGTGAGCCTTCGGCCCTGACACAATTCGGTTTGAATGGTTTGAGCTGCACACCAGGCATTTTTTTTTTTAATTGAGCGCGTTCTGTATTCTATTTTTAAATCTCAACCTGAGTGGAATCTAACTTTCGTTCTTAGTGTTTCATTTTTGTCACTTTTCTTGTTCGGGTATTATTTCGGTTACGATCACTTAACCCTAGAACGCCTAGGGGGGGGGGGGGTTGTATCAACCCCCCCCCTGAGGTTTTTTTCGAAGTGCACGCTAAACGGCTTGTCGTAGCGGGCTGAAATTTTCAATACCCTCTGGGGCAACCTTTGCGCATCTTTTGCCGAAAAAAAAAATGATCGGGTCATGTCAGGTCACGGAGTTATGACGTCATAAGAGGTACAGCCTCCGGCCGACAGTTACCAAACGTGTGCGCCGAATCCCTAGGTTTTCTGCCGGTGATACCCACATTGTTTGATGGATCATGATGAAACTTCCCATGCATGTTGGGGCAAGCATTGGCTATCGTGTGGTGCAAGAAAATTGACCGGGTCAGGTCAGGTCACGGAGCTATGACGTCACAAGAGGAACAGCGTCCGGTACTATTTTTGAAAAGCGCCCGAACCACTATTTTGCTAATTCTTGTCACCTCAATGGGAATATGTAGCAATATTAGCTTCTATAGGGAGCAAATGGACCTCCCAAATCCAAAAATACAATCAGATTTCAAAAATTTAAATTGTGATTTTTCGAATTTCTGCCGCCGACTGTGACCTTGCCGACTTCCGGCGCTCCCAACGCGCCATTTTTAGAGCTAGGGAAACGAAATACATACCAAACGATAGAGAATTGATCAAGGAACACGATAGTGAAGGTTTCAAGTCGATATCTCCCACCGTTTTGCCGCAATCGCCTCGGAAAGTTGAAAAAGTTTGATTTTTTTTCGGAAAATTTGACCTTTGACCGGTCATAAGTAGGTCAAATGTTGACCTAGGACCAAAAAATATACCACCAATCGCGAGATCTCGTTGAGAGCAAGCCGTTGGTTTTTGCCGCTAAGCTCTACGACCTTCCGTTTCGAAACGCCAGGGGGGGGGGGGTCGTAACAACCCCCCCCCTGGTCGTTCGTGTTATGAGAAATGGCCTGGTCGTGCGAGGGTTAACCCGCGCACCGACGGGGGTCTGCGCCAACTTCGCACCGACGGGAGGGGGGGCGGATGACCGCCCCCCCCTGAGATCTCGAGAACGAAGCAAGATAGCGACAAGCGGTAAACGGCATCGGATACGCACGAACAAGGTCTACAATTTTTACTAAGGTCATTTTCAGGTCAGGTCAAAGATGACGTCACAGGGGTCGAAAAAGTCAAAATGGCGGCGCTAGATATGGAGAAAGTTTTTCTCGAATAACTTTCGAATTAGTCAAGATAGGAACAAACTAAGGGCATCATCGTGATCCTCTCGTCAATCCGCATCGAATGATATATATATATATATATATATATATATATATATATATATATATATATATATATATATATATATATATATATATATATATATATATATATATATATATATATATATATATATATATATATATATATATATATATATATATATATATATATATATATATATATATATATATATATATATATATATATATATATATATATATATATATATATATATATATATATATATATATATATATATATATATATATATATATATATATATATATATATATATATATATATATATATATATATATATATATATATATATATATATATATATATATATACCTATATGTTGACCTCGAAAGGTTCAAGTTCAAAGGTTGACCTCAGGTCACGTGACCTCGAGGTCATCATGTATATCATTCGATGCGACTTGACGAGCTGAACACAATGAGACCATCCGCGCGGCTGTATCTTGTTCCTGTACGGAGTTATTGGCAAAAAACCGCTGGTGACCTTTGATGACGTCACATGACCTTACAGCTGCCCAACAGCAAAACAGACCTCAAGGTAGTGAAGGTTGATCGTATATGAAGTCATGTATGATATATGGGGCCATTCCGACCCGTTTTAGTGGTAAAAACAGGGAGTTGATTTTTCCCCCATTGACTGATAATGGGGAGGTCGCGAAATTGACCTGACCTTAGGCCACCGACATCAAAATTCCGAGATATAGAAATTGTAGCTACTAATGACCTAATAACATCCTGGGACTTTCAAAGGCCTCCGACATCTACTGTAGCTCTGGCACGGTGACAAAGTTGCAAAAAAGTGACTTGAGGTTGGGTCATTCAAAGTGACCTGGTGACCTGACCTTGAAAGTTAGGAGGTTCAAACTTGCACACCATGTGCAAAATTGATGAGAGAATAGTCATACAAAATTTCGCGGCGCTACGCGCCGCGGTTTTCCCGCTATCCGCGAAAAACCTTAGGGGGGGGGGCGGATATCCGCCCCCCGTCGGTGCGCGGGTTAATATATATTTTTTGCTTTTTAACAAACCTAAAGACGCTCCCGCCTCTAGCTCTGCTCATACCGTGCTCAGTTTGAACGCGGAGATGGAGGCTTCAGTTGTCAGCACTTTGCTATTTTTCACAATCAGGGCCCTGTTCACCCCTTGTTTATTTAGCAGCAGATTTATGACGTTGGCGGTCAATTTACATCACGGTTACATGACGTCATCACTGTAAGTTACGTGTTATGTGAATGATACATTTACAACACGCATATGATTGCCCGTAGTAAGGCCTGCATGCTGGCGTCAGCAGCCTACGTCAGCGTACTTCAGACCGCCTGCGTGCGTTTCTCAGCCTTTCGTTGGTCAACTTTCATTGGTCCTTTATCCCTGCAACACAGTAAGCTAGTGGGCTGTTAGGAAACCTTTTTTTACCAGCAGCGGGCGAACAGGGCCCTGGATCAGTCTGAGTGCTTCTTTTCCTCATAAGCTATATGCCTAGCCCAGTCAATCGGTACAATGCCCGAACTGCCATCGTATCCCGGTGTCAGTGTCGGCTCCCGGTGCCATGTAGCCGTTTAGCTGAAAAAAAGTTACCGAAACGTCATGTCGCATGCATGCTTCATCAAAGTTAATGTAACCCTGACTCATGCGGTGTCCATCACCGTTCCGTGCTTCTATCCTCAAGATTCTGAAATCCTTCTCCTCCACGCCGCAACCCCCCCCCCCTCCGGGCTGGACAGGCAATTATCTCATGCGGGCTGCTCCCTTGGAGCGGCACCGCTGCTCCCGAGGGAGCGCAACCCGTAGCCGGGTGCAGTGATGAGTGAGTACCTTGGGGCTGGGTGGCCTGTCCTCTGGACGGGCTCAGCCCCGGTGACTCACTAGGGTGCCTGCCCAGACCAATGTCTCCCCCTATATCCTATTATCCTCCCGGCTCTGAAATGGTCTCATTGGACCGAAAGGGCCTAACCCAACAAAACAACAAACATGCGGTGTCTATGTTTCAGAATTTTAGGTGAATAATCGCACATGATGGGGAAAATATTTTCATCCTAAAATATGACAAGTGGCTTTATTTCATCTTTGTTAAAGAAATATGTCGAACGTTTGATTGAACAGCCAGCTCTGCCAGGTTACACATGACTTGGCAGTTGATGCATCTACTCTACATCATTTCATTTCAGATCCTGTGAAGGTTCTGACAAATTTTGAGGTAAAAAAAAAAAATGGTATTATGCAGTTTTGCGGAAAGACTAAAGGTATACCATTTTGTCTTCGGATTTTTCTTCGTTGGCACACCCATTTGAAATCCAATTTTAGAACATTGTGCGGTGTTTTCGCACGCTCTGTTGTGTATGAAAGATGGAAAATAGTTT
Source organism: Amphibalanus amphitrite (assembly GCF_019059575.1). Taxonomy (NCBI): domain Eukaryota; kingdom Metazoa; phylum Arthropoda; class Thecostraca; order Balanomorpha; family Balanidae; genus Amphibalanus; species Amphibalanus amphitrite. The sequence goes on from NW_024881962.1 coordinate 245,719, forward strand.
TTGCTACATGGAATCATATGAAAAATATATTTTGTAAACCTTATTTCTGTCATTTTAGGCATAAATCATACAACTAAAGCAAAAAAAAAACGTATTTGAGGAAAGTGGTACCTATATTTTCTTTAACATTTGGCAGAAAGCTTCGTTGAATCTACCTCATGGCATACACTGTCAGACTTAAGCATGACTCATTGTTAGACTCATTGTTAGACATGACTCATGAACGCCAAAGGGTGGACGCTCTACGCTGAGTACCGCATAGCGTGTGATGTAAAATATTTTCGTATCCAACAATTCAATCATTCAAGTTTTGCGTTACATTTTTGCTACGTGTTCGGGAATCATGATATTGATGGCAGCTTCATAATATGGTATATTTTGGTGGCTCTTCTGTGTAAGACTACGTCAAAACCATGCTGCAAACATGTTTCCATTCTTTTGTATATTCGCAGCCTCAGTTTGCATCCTTTCAACTTCGTCTGACTTTTTATTGATCACTGTCATAAAACCCAAATTCTTGTCGGCTTCACCCCGACATTCCATCCAATGGTCTAATCAGACGCCGCCGTCGACTGTCCCATAGATCAGACTCGGGCCCCGGACCGATGGGTTTTTGGCCGTCGGGCCAGCCGGTGTCGCTGGCCGCTCCTGCACAGATCGAGAGCCGCCGAGACATATTGTTTGCAGTCGCTCGGTCGCGGCCTGTGCGGCCCGCCGTATTTCTGGCCGGCTCGTTCGAATGCATCTGCCGCCGGTGACGCCGCCGGCGCCGACAATAAGTGGACAGGCGCCGCTCGGCACGACGGTCACGCACGCGCCCGTCGGCGGCCGGCTCGACTGACGTCATCAGCGAGGGGAGTCAACAGGAGAGGGGGGGGGGGGGAGTCGAGGCGTCCCCCGGGGCCGGCCCTGTCGTCACCGGGACCTCGGGCGATCAAAGCCGTCCCGTTGGGATGTGACGGCTGGGAGCGCGGACAGAGCCTGTCGTATTCAGTGGAGGGTGTGCGGCCGGCGCTCCATGTTTGTACTATATCAGACAGATTGGATCCTGTTGGGTCGTTCTGAGGCTGCCAGTGAAGCGTATTCTCATTGGCAGGCCGTGGCGCCTTAATCCTTCAATTGAGTCTAAGTGAATGACACTTTGAGCCGCCTCAAGCTTAGGCCACAGTTGATACATGAGTTTCATTTGGTGGGTCATCTTTCTCGAAGCATCGTATAGCCGACCGCAGCGCCTTACTAAGTTAACAGTTACCAGGCAGATGTGGGGTAGTACTGCAAAGCTCCATCGTTCAGCCGGTTTATTCAGAGCTGTTTTGTGGCGTCACCTCGTCCGGGTTGCGATAGGGGGACGGTCCCGTGAATGTGCGCTCGCGCTGATATATGGCCCAGGCAAATTGGGCACGACTTAGCGTCAAGGGTTATGAATTGATTGGGCGCGTCATCCGATTATATCCTCGGTATTCCGGAGTGATGAAGAATGACTCGACGTGGCAGAGTCGCCGGCAGAGCCGTCAAAGGCGGAAATGAACAATCCCGCCCAGGGTATCCCGCCGGCATATTTATTTTGCCGTTAAGTAGCCTCGCTGATGTAGGCGTCGTGGCTTTAAACATAACTCAGGCTGAGAGGTTAGGGTTTTGTCGTTTTCAAGTGACATACGTGATTGGCCAAATTTGAAGCCAAGTTTAAACTTGACATCACAATACCGGACTGGGCCCATGATCAAGCCCTTCTGGCCTTGTGGTGTCTGACTTGAGCTAGACCTGACTAATAAGTAATATCTTCCTCAATAAGAACAGTTTTGTCGCAAAATAATCGCTGGTGAATGGGGATCTTTGTGCTTGCTTTCATAGGTTTATGTGTTTTTCCCGGGCAATGCACGGCACATAAGTTTTCACGTCGTTTCTTTTTCTTGTTTGGCTGTAGGCTTGTCTTCGTTTTTAGCCTTTTTCCGTCCCAAATATTTTTTTTTATTTTTAGGGGATGTGTTTTATTGTTTTTTAATATGATGTTCTGACTGCATGTTTTGAACGTTTATTTTATTGAACCTGTGTAGTGTGTATCAACAATTACCTAACCATATTGGTTCGACCAATTTTAAGTGCTTATGGTTTCACGTATAGAGTCCTCTTGACTTGCACGTGCTTCAATGTAATATGCTCAAATAATGTTAAACATAGATAACATGAACTACCTGGATTGGACACTCGTTTTTGGCGCCAAAAATAAGAGGCCACTTTGGCCTCTTATTTTTAAAGACGGCCTGTAACACTTTTGAGAAGCTGATATCTCAGCAACCACTGGGCCGATTAGACTGCGGTCTTTTTTGTTCGGTAGCCCTATCCCTTCTGCCCCATAATTGACTTCTCATGATGCGTCTAGGTGACTGCCGTAGCACGTGCCACGTGAAAAGTCAGGGGTGTTCACTGTTCAGGGTATTTTGCATAAGTAGCGCTTTTGCGAGGCTTATATCTCAGCAACCACTTGACCGATGTACATGCGGTAATTTTTGTAGGGTAGCTTCATTCATTTTACCAAGTATTGGACTGTTCCCGATGCATGTGGGTGACCCCTTATGCACGTGCCACGTGCAATACGAAGAAGTGTCAGTTTTGTAACAATTGCAATATCTCGGTAACTACTCGGCCGATTGCGCTGAAACTTGGCATACAAATACGCACCCACCGGCAATGTATATCCATGTGCCAGAAATGGGGTGCTGCTGCACGTGCGCACGTGCAGGGCAGGGGTCGTTTCCAGATCTCGAGAACGGCTGGACCGATGGCGCTCAAATTTGGTACACGGCTAGGGACCAGTTAGAAGGGTGCCGTGCACAAGTCAGTTGGGACCCATATTGCACGTGCGCACGTGCAGGGTGCCGCTTCCAGATCTCGAGAACGGCTGGACCGATGGCGCTCAAATTTGGTACACGGTTAGGGACCAGTTAGAAGGGTGCCGTGCACAAGGCAGTTGGGACCCATATTGCACGTGCGCACGTGCAGGGTGCCGCTTCCAGATCTCGAGAACGGCTGGACCGATGGCGCTCAAATTTGGTACACGATTAGGGACCAGTTAGAAGGGTGCCGTGCACAAGTCAGTTGGGACCCATATTGCACGTGCGCACGTGCAGGGTGCCGCTTCCAGATCTCGAGAACGGCTGGACCGATGGCGCTCAAATTTGGTACACGGTTAGGGACCAGTTAGAAGGGTGCCGTGCACAAGTCAGTTGGGACCCATATTGCACGTGCGCACGTGCAGGGTGCCGCTTCCAGATCTCGAGAACGGCTTGACCGATGGCGCTCAAATTTGGTACACGGTTAGGGACCAGTTAGAAGGGTGCCGTGCACAAGGCAGTTGGGACCCATATTGCACGTGCGCACGTGCAGGGTGCCGCTTCCAGATCTCGAGAACGGCTGGACCGATTGCACTCATATTTGGCACATCGCTATAGACCGGTTAGTAGGGTGCCGTGCACCGAGAAAGTTGTGGCTCTGCGCGTGCTCACGCGCGCACGTGCACACCCCTCCGTCATATCTCGGGAACGGACTGACCGATTGCAATGAAATTTGGTGTGTGGCTGTTTGTTGCTTTTGTTGTGTGACCATGATGCTGACCGTGTATGAATTTTTCTCAGTCGACGAAGGTAAAGTAATGCACGTGCGCACATGCACACCTTATTTATATTTCTTCGAAAATCACCAAATATAACTGGTTTCCACATACATGTTTTGAAAAGCACATTTCATCGCAGTATGAGCACGGTGCACAACACATAAATAAAAGTCGTTTTGGCCTGCTTGACCAAAACAGGCAAGAGTTTTTTAGATGACCACCCCAAACCCGAGGAAAAGTAAGAATGCCCATCCAACCGAGGAGAGTCCCACGATGCCAACCTCTTCGCCAGCGTCTTGTACAAACTAAGCCTATGTATAAAAAACAACGGCATAAGATAAGAGCACTTAACACAATTGTGGGTCACCACACTCCTCACGCTCACGCATGTGGGACTACGGTACGCCCGGTCGGCCAGACTGGGACGGCGCCGTATGACAGTTTCCACAGTCCATGGGAGTCCGTAGGCTATCTCCAGAGTTAGCCCGGATAGGTAAAGGGCGAGGCACGAAAGCACTACCACAGTTCAGTTGAGTTCTCGACAACATGTGCGAGATCGCACACGCCTCTTCGTGTGTGCGCTAGTACCTCTAGGCTCTAGCTCTTCTTGATGCCGGATAGCTTACGCCTCTTATCGTCTGTTGCTTTCTTCGCTGCACAGTTTCCACGTTTGGCATGGATCGCGCTGTTGATGTCCCTCACCATGTTGCCTGCAAACAGGTTAAACAAGGCCCTTGACATACGTTCCAAGCTTTGGGCGAATCCATGCCCCTTGGGGCAGCTTGTATCTCTGACGATGGAGCTTCGTGTCGTGACTGCTTTTACCACGTCGACAAATGCCTCTCTGGGACTAAAGCATTCAAAAAGAAGTCTTTTTGATGCCTCTTTTCGCACGAGTTCTTTCCAGATTCTAAGGATAAGCATCGTGGTTTCTATGGCGAGCGAGGACGGCACGATGAGTCGCCCTCGATCCAACATCTTCGTGAAAGACTGGACGATGCTGTCCTCCTGGTCCTCATTGTTCACTTGAATGGGTATGCTGCCATGCTCTCTTGAGACCAGAACGTCGGAGCACTCCTTGCACTGCCCGTTTTTTGTTGCTGACCGAGCCAGGTATCCGGCGATATGCCCCAGTGCTGCCTTTTCTGAATCAGACGGCTGGTCTTGTTCAGCGTCTTCTGATTCTTCGACAGCTTCTCTCAGCTTGAGTACGGCTGCTGAGTCACCTTGGGCTCTGGTCTTCTGCGAAAGTGCCATTCTGGTCGGTAGTTCGGAGACCTTTACTCCAGACCACCAGATAAGACTGCTGACGCGGATGACCGTTTCGCCCTCCATGAACTGACGTACACTGGCCCAGTAGTTGCTCCCAATTTTTGATCAATTTCGGTTGATCAATTTTTTTCGGCAAAAGATGCGCAAAGGTTGCCCCAGAGGGTATTGAAAATTTCAGCCCGCTACGACAAGCCGTTTAGCGTGCACTTCGAAAAAACCTCAGGGGGTTTATCCCCTAATCGTAAGCCAACTTCGATCAATATCGGGCCTGCTCGTTATTAAGCCGTTATTATGAGGTGTGCACGTGGCACGTGCATATTCACACCCTTCTGAGGCACACAGTCACGACACTTTGTTATCCTTCAATCGCACACCAGCTTTTTATTGAAGGCGGCGTGTCCCATTTTTAGCTGGAACTATGGGATGTGCACGTGCGAACGTGCATTACCTCACCTTCGTCGACTGAGAAAAACTCATACACGGTCAGCATCCAGCCACACACCAAATTTCATTGCAGTCGGTCAGTCCGTTCCCGAGATATGACGGAGGGGTGTGCACGTGCGCGCGTGAGCACGCGCAGAGCCACAACTTTCTCGGTGCACGGCACCCTACTAACCGGTCTATAGCGATGTGCCAAATATGAGTGCAATCGGCCCAGCCGTTCTTGAGATGTGGAAGCGACACCTTGCACGTGCGCACGTGCAATATGGGTCCCAACTGCCTTGTGCACGGCACCCTACTAACTGGTCCCTAACCGTGTACCAAATTTGAGCGCCATCGGTCCAGCCGTTCTCGAGATCTGGAAGCGGCACCCTGCACGTGCGCACGTGCAATATGGGTCCCAACTGCCTTGTGCACGGCACCCTTCTAACTGGTCCCTAACCGTGTACCAAATTTGAGCGCCATCGGTCCAGCCGTTCTCGAGATCTGGAAGCGGCACCCTGCACGTGCGCACGTGCAATATGGGTCCCAACTGACTTGTGCACGGCACCCTTCTAACTGGTCCCTAATCGTGTACCAAATTTGAGCGCCATCGGTCCAGCCGTTCTCGAGATCTGGAAGCGGCACCCTGCACGTGCGCACGTGCAATATGGGTCCCAACTGCCTTGTGCACGGCACCCTTCTAACTGGTCCCTAACCGTGTACCAAATTTGAGCGCCATCGGTCCAGCCGTTCTCGAGATCTGGAAGCGGCACCCTGCACGTGCGCACGTGCAATATGGGTCCCAACTGACTTGTGCACGGCACCCTTCTAACTGGTCCCTAGCCGTGTACCAAATTTGAGCGCCATCGGTCCAGCCGTTCTCGAGATCTGGAAACGACCCCTGCCCTGCACGTGCGCACGTGCAGCAGCACCCCATTTCTGGCACATGGATATACATTGCCGGTGGGTGCGTATTTGTATGCCAAGTTTCAGCGCAATCGGCCGAGTAGTTACCGAGATATTGCAATTGTTACAAAACTGACACTTCTTCGTATTGCACGTGGCACGTGCATAAGGGGTCACCCACATGCATCGGGAACAGTCCAATACTTGGTAAAATGAATGAAGCTACCCTACAAAAATTACCGCATGTACATCGGTCAAGTGGTTGCTGAGATATAAGCCTCGCAAAAGCGCTACTTATGCAAAATACCCTGAACAGTGAACACCCCTGACTTTTCACGTGGCACGTGCTACGGCAGTCACCTAGACGCATCATGAGAAGTCAATTATGGGGCAGAAGGGATGGGGCTACCGAACAAAAAAGACCGCAGGCTAATCGGCCCAGTGGTTGCTGAGATATCAGCCTCTCAAAAGTGTTACAGGCCGTCTTTAAAAATAAGAGGCCAAAGTGGCCTCTTATTTTTGGCGCCAAAAACGAGTGTCCAATCCAGGTAGTTCATGTTATCTATGTGTTAAACAAATAAAACCCCTTTTCGCTAGCCACACTGCTATCTCGCAAGCGCTGCCGACTGACCAATCACTGCCGGTGTGCTAACCGATGGCCCGTTCGTTTCAGTGCCGGCGATTCTTGCGGCGTTCAGCGGCGAGTCGTGAGCCGTCGGCGGACCGCTCCCTACGTGCCGCTGACGAGCCGAGTCGACATCGCCGCCCGGCCGTTCTGCCAGTGCGGTCGCCGACCTCCCAACCGGCCTCTGGATGGGTGTGAAGGATGTCCGGGGTCGAGCCGAGCAGGATCAGTCATAGGATACCTCGGCGACATTGTGAATGATTCTGAGCCAAAATACACTGAGAGAGTGATTGTGCATGATGTCATGAATGAATGACTGCGAGAAACGTATGCGTTCATCAGACAATTCATCGTACTACAACATCGTGGTGGCATGGCATTGTTGTTTAGTTGTATTTGTGCAATGCATTCATCGTGAAATATAACACTAAACTGAATAGGGTTTCTTCCTTTCGTCATTGAATATCTTCTGCACATTACGATATGCTATTTCAAAAGACAAAAGACACACAAAAGATATTTCACCCCATTGCGTCTGAGCATCCGTCAGCCTCAAAGGTGTGATGGTGGCTCCTCCAGACAATGCTCGTAATGTCTCATGAACAACGAGTACAAACACAATCATTCCATAGACGGGCATTCAACAAGTACTAGGAGGTGTGCGGTGGAGACTGGAGAGTCATTAGAGGTGTTATTATTGATCCAATGACAAAGGATGACCACGAAATACCAGACGAGTCTATTGCGTAGTGAGATATCAGGCGTGGCGGGCATCTAGCCACTCCTTTACATGAACTAAAAATTGAAATAGATGCGTACCGCTCATGAACCCGCGCATTTCTTTTGAGTGAGGTCCAAGAGGTGTCGCTTTTGCATAGTTGATTGCTTGGTAAAATAACGAATCTGTTCGCATGCATCTCCGATCCGGTCTCACGTCTGTTTGCCAGAACGACACGTCCGAATGTCCAGCTCCGCGGCTCATTCCCAGTCTACTACGTTCTCACCACCGCGTCGGTCCCATAGCGTCGTAACGAACTGAGCCGCGCCGCCAATCTAATCACTGGGACCGTCCCTCCCATCGCGGCGGGGTCACTCAGGGACTCAACAGGGTGCCGCGTGACACACCGGGGTGTCGAGCGACGCCCCCGCCACCCGTCTTGGGTGCAACAGCCGCCTGGGCGGCCACCGACGACACTTGTGACCCGTTCGGTGGCCGGCGAGAGCACCGAGCAGAGACTACCCGGAAACGGGCCGGCACCGGGCAGCGGACAGCCGCCAGAGAGCGGGCTGTCACGTCTCTCTCGCTGTCAGTCACCACCCACTCAAGGGCCATTGGCGGCAATTGAATCTGGCCGCGTGTGCGAGTCCGGTGTGCTGGGGTTCGTTTCGCTTACGTCTGGCTTGTTTTCCAGCTGGCCGGGCCGGCGAGATCGATCGGCGCCGGTGGCGCCTCTGGCGGGAGGCTGGCGCACTAGCGGCCGCCAGTGGGCCGGTCGCCCTCGGCGAGTTGACCGTCGGCTCAGGTCGCTGTGCGTTTGTGTGCCGGGCGTCGGTGCCGGTGCTCGGTGACACTATGGATTTTGTACTCCGGTGAGTACCCGATGCCGCCAGCGGCCACCGCTCCGGGCAAATTGCGGTAATGGTGATAGTGTTGAAATCGGAGATGTCTATGTGCCGAGCTCGAGTGGTGTCGAAAATAGCACGGCTCGGCCGAGCGGCTGGCAAGTGATTCCAGCTGTGCCGCAGACTCACTCATTGTTATGCAGAAAAACATCAAATGCTACGAACGTTTGAAGAGTTTGATTTTAAAAGCATTGCGCTTCATCTACATTCAAACATTCAAAAGACGGATTTTCACTATTCTGATTCATTTTCATTTCTTCATTTTACTATGAATTATCCACGTCACTCTTGTCATGACCACAGAAGCCTGATGCCGCTTCGCTTTGGAAGCTCTAAAAAAGTAGTTTCCATAATTTCTGTAACACTTAATTAAAACGATCCCGCTTCACGGTTAGTTCCTCGCAGGAAACACTGACATCTGTAAATACTTCATCAAAACCGTAAACATATTTATAACAAGCTGCATACAGTATTTTATATTCTTGAGGCGTCGTATGTCCGATAATTCGTCCCTTTTCAAGTCAAACGACAACCGACAGACGCCCACGCCGAACCCTTGATTTATTCACTTAGGCTGTTACACGTCATTAATCTCCGCGATCTATCAATCGGTTCTTGTAATCTTCCAATATCAATTGAAAGGATCGTAACAGAAGTCATGGGTGTTGTGAGCTTGGGCCATGAGACAACGAAACAAATGACACACAACACTTTCATGGGGAATCAATTCAGTTAAGACGTTTGGAGATGACCGTCTTTTTTCAACTCTGCATTTGCTACCACGTCGTGAAATTCAAATCAATCAATGAAACTGGCATAGATCTCAAGTGTAAATGGACGGAAATATCGAGATGTTTTAAATGATGATGTTTAGATGTTCCGATATTCCCAGACCGTATCAATATAACAAATAAATGCAAAAGTCACAAACATTGTTGGATCCAGGGAGGAGCATTTGGGGCAAATTCTCCCTTCCCCGCTGCGCCCGAAATCGACGAAAATTTACGGTTTATCGAAGATAAAACGAAAAGCTAACAGCTTTAACTAAAAGATTGTTTCACCCTGCTCAGTAGTGCGTAAGGAGTCGAAATCCGATGAGCTTTTAAAATTAGAGTTTTTTTTTGGGGGGGGATACGCCCCCGCATGTCCAAAACCGCCTTCATGGATCCGCCAGTGATCATAAACGCTCCGCCTAAAATGCACTGCCACCGATTAAACAGTTCCGAAAGGCTTCAAAAGTGATTGTTTTTTTTTTCAATAGGTGTGAATAGGTGTGAAATGATAAACTTACATTAGAGTCTCCGCGCTATTTTACCTTAAGCAACGTGGGTTTTCTCAGTCATTTCTGGACACCCGCACAGGCACCCCTCAGTGCCCGTCGTGGGCGCGGGCCGCGGGGTTAGTAGAGGTCACGCGGGGTGACGGTGGTTCACTGAGCTCTGTCGGGACCATACGGTATATTGGGGTCATTCGGGTCACGTGTAGGGTCACGGGGGACGCCGAGGTAGTTCTGCTGGCTCATGCGATATCTCCTATTGGTGAATTATGGACTGTAGCCTATACCCATTTTTGACTTATTTAAACTTACACCAGTGTGTAGCTGACAAAGAATGTTCGATAAAATTTGTTGTTGCATTCACATGTTTCCCACTCTCAGCTCAACGTCCCTCGTGGAGAAGCTTGTTTTAATTCGTTTAGGTGCATTAAATTCTTGGCAATATTTTTAACCAATAGGACTCATTGTGTCCCAATTTGTAACACACGCATTAGTGCGTATATATTATGTGAAATATTTGCAGTTAAGTGGTACTCTTCCAAGTTGCGAAATACATGGATAAAAACTCGAGCGAGCATATTAATACCAAGGGTATGAAACGGTCCAAGTTTTGGAGCCGGACGAAATTGGTTTTACACCTTTCGAATAGTAAAAGGATAAAAAATATACCTAAGCATAGAAACATGAGAGGATCTTATGTTAAACAGCCTTCTTCATCCGTAGCCAAATACAGGGTACTGAAATGGGGGCGTTGCGTATTTGCCTTTGCTTGTATAAGGATTTTGATAAATTCAATTGTTTTTTTTTTGTGACCAACCATGTATCAATTTGCTCCAACGCCGTTTTTAGGTTTGTTTTTAGGTTTGTTATCAGAACGGCACGCATGATTTATCTTAGCATGTAGTTTTTGTACAGTTTTCTTCCTTCTTTGTTTTTTGCATGCCCACGCTTAAGTCAACATACCTAACCTACCTTTGATCTTGTCATAGGTCACAGATCATACCGCATGTGAAAATAAAATAGTTGATTATTTCTAATAAAAATAAATGCCGCTTTTCTGTACTTTTGTATGGCCCATGTATGGATTTCCTAGCAGACGAATCACTGTTTCTTTTCCTCGAGTTATTCCATGGCCAATGCCCAATAGCTAATTTATTGAACGTGAGAAGTTACGTGAGTGATTCGAGGCCTATTTTTTTTTTGCATGCGCTTTTTCTTCATCGTGGAAAGTAAAAGACCATTTGTGGAGAAATACGTTTTCCGTACCTTGTGCATTGTCCAAGAATAATCCATGACAATAATATTTCTTGTTTCGAGACATTTGTCTTTATAGCACCCGACACTCGAGTCTCGACAGCCTTCAAAATTACCTGTCAGGAAATACTGCTGCTACCAATTGTTGGTGCTGAAAACTTTGTTGGGAATAAGTGCCATGCTGCTCAGTGGGGATTGGGATTACGCTGTTGCCAGAGAAATGGTACGGTAAATGCTAATTGGTGGACTAGCGGTTGCTAATTAATCAAAATTCAAAAATTAACCCGCGACCGCCTGGGGGGGGTCGGATCCGACCCTCCCTCCGTTTTTCTTGAATAACTCATGAACCACTTTCGCTATCTACTTGAAACTTGGCATACCTTCTCCCCCATCAATTTGACGTCTTCTGTGCAATTTTTAAGAAAATATTTCCAAAAATTTCTGAGATATATCGATTTTAGTGATGTAACTACATGGCGTTTTTAGTCAAAAAGTGGTAAATGTTTAAAAAATCGCCAAAAATCAGGGTTTGAAGCAAATTGCAAATTAAGGACACCAAAAGACGCAGCTCAACGAGTTCTTCAAAATGGCTATCTCGGATTTTCCATAAAATGCGTTTTTCACCCCTAAAAATTCAAAAAACTATATTTTTTGGAAAATAGCTAATAAAATCCAAAATTTTGGAAATTTCAAAAACCGGAATATATGTTGTAGAGCTCCATTAGAACATTACATGCCCCAAATTTCAACTTTCTATCTTGATTTTTGACCCCCAAATTGTAAAAAATAGCTCCAACATGCATAGGGCATGGTGACGTCATAAGCATTTTCGTGAATTAGAGGCACTTCTGAACATGGCATGTGAAAACAAATGGCACCACTAGATTTCTGGGACAAAGCTCGTCTAGAAAAGTGCATTTTTATGTCAAAAATAAAAAGTTGAAAAATTGACCTTTTTCTTACCCCTCGTTTAGTTATGTATAGTATAAACGATTTTTTATGCTTTCAATGCACACTTACCACCAGCACAGTGACTTGGGGTCACATATAACCATTACCATCGGATTCGGCGTGAAAAATAAGCCATAAAACATGTGTCGCACGCCCATGTAGCAGAAAGTGAAAACCGTGACCTTTCGTGACCTGACCTGGCCTTGACCTGTACCTAGTATGACCCCTATACGCACATGGTACCTTCACTAGGCCTTTGAGGTCATTTTTGGTGAGTTTCGAGCAGCAGCTATCGATTCCGCTGTCCGTAAGCCGATTCATGCAAAACCCCTGAATTTGACCTTTGACCTGACCTTGACCCGAAAGTTGACCTGAATCTTAAAATCTTAAGAGTGCTTTGGGAAGGTCTCGTAGAGACCTTTCGAACGCCGCCTCGCGGAGCTCGATACGACCATTGGTTCTCGAGATAACAGGGGGGGGGGGGGGTCGGATCCGACCCCCCCAGGCTGTCGTGGGTACGGAAATAGCCCAGGCGGTGCCGGGTTAAATCATTGTCCGATATGCCAGCAAGTGTACTTTGCTCTCGCATACTAGAAATCGTTGCATATATGTATGCCCCGTCACCTGCTGAGGCTTTTGCGCGTATATTCTTTTTTTGTGTGTTTTTAGTCTGCGCATAGCAGTGGCGGATCCAGGGGGGCAAAATGGGCATTTGCCCCCCCCCCCAACGGCATAATTTTAACATTACGCCTATGGACGATGCATGGAAAGAATCGATAAATTGTTATGGTTTGCCCCCCCCCCCTCCAAAAAAAAAACTCTTAGCTAGATCCGCCTCTGGCGCATAGTGTCATAGGTTTGTGCGCAACAATTTTGTTTCGTTGCGTGCAGCATGCGATGTCTTGTCTTTTTTGTCCCCTGTGCTCTGCTATATGTATTTGTCTCGTCTCGTCTTTAAAGACGCATATAATTGACTGATTTATTGATGCACGTTGGATATAAGGGGAGGAAAATTGCGATACGCTCATTTTCAATTAAATTATCCACCGATTCATCTGGTCCGGTCAAGGCTGGAAAGCGGTTCCGCGGTGCTATTTTAGAAAGAAACGTCATGCCCTTGTTATCGTTCATGCCTCCGTCTATCTGGTTATGTTATGGAAGTTGCTTTGTTTTATAAATTCATGCTTCTTTTGCTGGCTGTTTCGTAACCCTGTTGCAGATTTAAAGGTTTTCCCTCCGAAATTCCCAGCAATGTGTCCTCTGTATGTCCTGAAGGCACAGCCTGAACGTGATGTGCTGTCTTTTTTTTTTTGCTCCGTGATGCCGATATGTGCTGCGTGATCGTACCTTTAGGTGCAGTAGCCCGTTGCCGTGTCCCGTAAATAACTTCGCATGCCTACGTGCCGACATGACAGTCTTGATCGATGTTATGTCCGTGACAGTAAGCAAACAGCCAGCGGTAAACCTAAACCCGACGTCAAAATACTGCCGCCTACCGCCTACCGTGACAGAACTCTGCTACAGCCAAATCATCTGCATCGCTTTGGTGCCATATTCGCTTGTTTTGGAGTTATCTAGCTAAGTTTTATAGTTTTGCTGGAGTGGCGTATGCTAGGAAAGTGCAACTCAAGTGACTTATGAATAGTAGTTGGGAGTCAGTTTGCTACCGCCTAAGCCCCTAACCTTTTTTTTTTAAAGAATATAGTTGTTACTGAATCGGACCTCCATAGTCCATTTAATTTCGTGCATGATCCATCCGTTTTTTAAATACCCGCACTTGTGTTTTTCGTTTGTCCAGCGGCTTCCGAGAATATTGCTCAGAAACAACAAAAATGCCTTGATATCACCGCAGTCCACACTAATGAACTGCCGCCTCCCAACAGCTCATCGCCGTCCTTATGTCGGCCTCAGTCTCGGACACTTCGCCTGTTACTGTCATACTGAAACTGCACAATGAAAATGGGGGCATGAGAGAATGTAATTAACTATAAGGACTCCAACTTTGAATGTCTCTCATTGGCTTCCTCAGCTCATTTTCTCCGTCTTAAGCTCACACACACTTCCGACTCACACACAAACACTTCCAAATTTTCACGTTAGTGCAGCCCTCTGCAAACTGCGTGGTAGGTATTCTTTTTTCGACAAAACCGAGAATAACGCAAATACTATGCTAACGGTCACTCGGACATCGTAACAGCAAGACGCACGAGACTCCGCACCTTAGATTGGGCTTATTTTGGTGCATTTTCCATCTAGTTTGGCAACAACACACTAAAGTTTATATCCGCCCCCAAAACGAACTTTTGCATTTTGTTGCTACACCAGGCGTATACTTTGTTCCGTGATAGACCCAAACGAAGGAGTGGAGCATGGCGCATCTATTTGCAGTGAGTTCCGACCGACTGATAACCAGGGGCGGATCCAAGGGGGGGGTCACATGGGTCATGGCCCCCCCTTGAGGCCCGGGGGCCCAAAGACCTGCCAGGGGCACCACCGGCCTATCAGGGGTATCACAGTCCTGACAGGGGCACCACAGGACCACCAGGGGCACCACAGGCCTAGCAGGGACACCACGGGCCTGGTGCCCCTGGGCCCTGACAGGACTGTAACGCCCCTGACAAGCCTGAAGTGTCCCCGGCAGGGACGTGGTGCCCCTGACAGGCCTGAGGCGCCCCTGCAAGGCCGGTGGTGCCCCTGGCAGGCCTGTGGTGTCCATGGTAGGCCTGTGGTGCCCTTGCTAGGCCTCTGGTGCCCCTGACAGGCTTGTAATGCCCCTGGAAGGACTGTGGTGCCCCTGGGCCCTGACAAGCCTGAGGTGCCCGGCCATGACAGGCCAGTGGTGCCTTGCTAGGCCTGTGGTGCCCCTGGCAGGCCTGTGGTGCCCCTGGCAGGCCTCTGGTGCCCCTGACAGGCTTGCGGTGCCCTTGGAAGGACTGTGGTGTCCCTGGGCCCTGACAACCCTGAGGTGCCCCTGACAGGCCCGTGGTGCCCTTGTTAGGCCTGTGGTGCCCCTGGCAGGCCTCTGGTGCCCTTGCTAGGCCGCTGGTACCCCTGCGCCCTAAGAGGACTGGTGCCCCTGAAAAGTCTGAAGTGCCCCTCGGCAGGCCCGTGGTGCCCCTGACAGGCCCAAGGTGCCCCTGCGAGGCCGGTGGTGCCCCTGGCAGACCTCTGGTGCCCCTGGCAGGTCTGTGGTGCCCCTGGCAGGTCTGTGGCGCCCCTGGCAGGCCCGTGGTGCCCCTGACAGGCCCAAGTTACCCCTGCAAGGTCGGTGGTGCTCCTGGCAGGCCTCTGGTGCCCCTGGCAGGTCTGTGGTGCCCCTGGCAGGCCTGTGTTGACTGGTGCCCCTGCTAGGCCGCTGGTGCCCCTCACAGGCCTGCGGTGCCCCTGGAAGGACTGTGGTGCCCCTGCCCCTAGGGGTGCTCATGGGCCCAACAGGCCCGTTGTGCCCCTGACAGGCCTGTCGTGTATACTTGCTAGACCTGTGGTGCCCCTGCTTCCTGGCGGGCCTGTGGCGCCCCTACAAGGCCGTAGGTGCCCCTGACAGGTTTGTGGTGTCCCTGGAAGGACTTTGGTGCCCCTGACAAGCCTGAAGTGTCAAGGACAGACCCTTTAGACGCCAGGGTCAAGTTCGTCGGACTGACAACGATTCGCTTACCTGATAACGTTCCTGGTAAGTACTCACTACTCAGCGTCCACAACATATATACACATAGCACATTCATATATACTTGCTTACAATTGGTAAATGTGGTTGTGGCAAAAGTTAAGATACTGACTAAAAATAAAAATTAAAAAGAAAAAAAAACTGAAAATGGGGGCACCACCAAAATGAAGTGGACGAAATCCGTTGAGTTTTTAATTTTGGGTATAGGTAGGGGCACCACTTCGATTCATGACCCTCCCCTTGGAGTTTTCCTGGATCCGCCCCTGCTGATAACATAGCCTTTGAGTTATTATCGGTTTTGGCGAAAACAGAATACCTACCACGCAGTCTGCAGAGGGCTGTACATTTGCCGTCGTGTTTGGAAAGCTCTCATTGTGTGAATGTGATATTAATTCTCCACCCTCACCCACCTTTCTCGATGCGCTCGGACCTATGCGCTCGATCTCGGACCTATCCATTTTCCATCGGCGGCGCTGTCTCCGATCGCTGTGGGCATTCCCCATCGCCAGCCAGCTGTCTTCTCTCAGCCCATGCCAACAGCGGGCCAGGGGCCGTGCGGCGCCGGTGCCGCACCTCCCCCGCTGGGGCGCAGGTGTCGCCACTTCGGCGCCGTCCGACACTTCGGGGAGACACAGAACGATTGTCGTTACCTATTATGGTTTACTGAAGTGGGTTGGAGTCAGACGCGGGTTCAAACTTCTATTGCTGAACTTGCAGTCATTTATGAAAGGAATCCGGTATCGCTTGTCATTTTAACCCTCGCCCCGTTGGGGGGGGGGGCATTTTGGCCCTCCTGTGGTTTTTCCTGCATAACAAGAAAACGGCGGCGCGCAGCGCCGGCAAATTTTCAGTACCTTTCCGGGCATCAATTTGACACCTTCACGCCAACTTTCAAGTCTTAGGTCACCTTAGGTCAGGAGTTATTGAGGTCAAACTGAGGTCATGTTCGAGCAAAAATGAGCAACAAACATGCAATCTTGAAACGTTCACCAAATATACAGTTATCAAGCAATTTCAAAGTTCTTTATATGGTGTAGTAGACAAAAAGCGGCGCTACAAAACTGCTATCTCGGATTTTCAAAATTTTGGGTTTTTGACCCAAAAAAATCAAAAAATTGATTTTTTTTAAAGAAAAACTAAAAAAAATCCAAATTTCTTTTCCGAATTTCGAAAAAAAACCCGGAATATGTGTGATATTCCCTGCGCTCTTCTATATACATATCAAATTTCAGATCGATATCTCGTTTTTTAGCCATGTTATAGCGAAAAAACTGTTCAAAATGATGACGTCAATTTTTTTAACTCAATTTTTAGCGATTCTAGACCTCGCACGGCAAAACAAAGACCACCATTGAACTCCCCGTGACGAGCTGCATCGATTTGATACCCATTTTATGCAAAAATATCAACTTTGAAATTTGACCTAATTTGACCTGACCTTGACCTGACCTTGACCTGACCTTGACCTGACCTTGACCAAAACGTGACCTAAGCTGGCCCCAAAGGCTGCCTGACCCACATAATCGCATTTATCATGTAAATGGACCATAAAACATATATCACACGACACTTTCATATTGTGACCCCCCAGTGACCTGACCTCTGTGACCTGACCTGGTATCAGTGACCTCAAATAGCAAAATATGTGTTTGAAGAACATTTCCCCATCGATGATTTTCAATGAAATGCATTTTATTCGATTTTACAACTCATTTCTTGAAATGCCTGTAAACGGTGAAAATTGGACCTTTGACCTGACCTGTGACGTCATCGGTTTGACCTAGGTCAATAAAATTGGGTCACAAGGTAGTTCCCTGATAGGGCTATCCAACACCGTTTGCCGCTTGTCTTGTGTTGCTAGGTTGCGTGGTTCTCGAGATCTTAGGAGGGGGGGGGGGGGCAAAATGCCCCCCCTCAACAGGGCGCGTTGCTCGGCAGAGCCCAACGGGGCGCGGGTTAAATGGCTATTTTATGCTTGTTACTTTATATGACAATGGCTATTTGTTTATTTCAAACTAACTATTTGATTTATGTATTTTAAAGGGACTATCCCACCTTTAACATGGGGTTTGAGTTGAGATAGCCAAGTTTGCGGCGAGGTTCAGAAACCACTATATATCTAGGTTGCAACCCCCGCGGCCTCTTGGTGTTGAAGAAATTCGTTCCCTTCATTTGAAAATGGGCCTTGTACAAGGCCCTATCTTCAACATGGAGCGACCGTTAGTGTGACGTCACCTCGTTTAGTCATTCTGATTTAAATGGGTTTGTTCGTTGAAAAATCGCTTAAAACTTGGACTGAACTTTGTTGTGGTGCCTACAGAGTAAAAAGAATCAGCTTTATGACAGTAATGTGGCCTGGGGAAGGAGGTAATTTTGGGCTGTGACGTCACATATTTGAAAGTTTGTGTTTGGAATATGGGAAGCCTAAGATGTTTAATGAAAAATAAATGCCAGAACCGTGTTCCTGGTCATCCAATCTATAAAGTCGGGCACAATTTAACTGGTTTTAACAACATTTTAGAAGGTGGGATAGTCCCTTTAACTCGTAAACTGTAGTTTCATTTAGGTACGAGTAAGCTTATGTTATCCGTTGGGATATATTCGTAAACGGTGATTGTCTATATTTTTTTTGCAATATCAATTGATAGCTATCTTTTTCTTTTGTACGAATTCCCAGATTTCGCTTGCTTTTATCAGCCAAGCCGTCATTAATCGATAGCCTTCAATTCAGACAAAGAAATTAGCGAGCACAAAGCTCGGAGTTCGTTCGGGAGAATCTTTCCGCGATATTGAATCCAAAGCGACATTCATTTGTTGGACTGGAAACGGTGGAAATGGTTTTAATTGATCTGTCTCTTTAGTCCTTCGATGACTCTGAACAGTCGCATATCAATGACTACCTCTTTCCAATGGAGCTGTGAATACTGAAGTCATTTTAGTCGGAGGCATAGAGCCGTAGGTGCAAAGCTTGAGCCATTTCATCAATGGAAAACGGTTCTGTCTCATGTATTTATGTATGATGTAAGTCAGGGTTGCCAGTTTCAGAAATGAGACCCGAGAGCGGGCAATGTCCGGCCGATATCTGATAAAGTTCATAGACATTGTTACGAAACATGCATAGGTTCATAGTTACCAAACACTAGCGAAACGTTACATTACGTCATGATGGAGGCCCCAGACGGTGAAGAGTGCCGAGTGAACGGAGGTCTCCAAACGTTCACGAGACAGCTGCCAGCCTGAGGCGAAGCACTGTGACCGGGAATGTGACAGACGGCTGGAAGGGAGCCGAGAGGATAGCTAGCGTTGTCCGATAACAAGGAACAGAAGGCCAGTAGGATGTGGGGGCATGTCTAACGAGTGGAAACATGTGTCTGGAAGGTCGCCGTGTGCTCCTAACAGGCCGCCAAAATGTTATGTAGATGAACATGATTTTATTGGAAATATAATTTAGGTTTTCAAGTTCTCAGAATTTCTGACCGTTATCCCTCTGTAGGTTACGTGGTTGCTAAGAGGTTTACATACGCCACACCTTCATAGCATGACTTAGTTTCCGAAATACATGAACGTTTGACACAACTGTCATGTAAGAACAAATACCTACGATTGATGGAAGTGCACTTTCAAAGGTGGTTGTTCGGAACATTGATATTCCCGAAATATTTAACTGCATAAACGTTTGGCACCACCATCATGTAAATGCTTGATGTAAACGCACTATCAAATGTTGCTACGCCCCACCACTTCACGTAACCTCAATTGCAAACATTGGCATGCCTCAGTTACGTTCTGTTGTGATTTCCCTGGTTTCTATGCAAGGGTTTAAATCATACACATCCGCAGTTTACTTTCTGTACTTTAGTATCGTTGAAAAGATGTTAGCACTTAGCAGTTATGCTTACAATCTCAGCGTCACTAAAGATGTCAGCATCTCTCATTGCTCATTAATTTTACCTCGACAAATAATTTATTTGTATGCTCTGTCGCCTACCCTACCCAACATTCTAGTACCTCGCTTGTTGTCACCACTGATAAATATCCCCACGGAGACACCAGGTTTTCTTCTGCCTCCAAGATTGTTTTCCCAAATCTTCGGCATTCTCAGTCGTTCAGCGACGACTCGCTTAGGTCATACGAAGAGCCCAAAACTCTTCACCTAATATCCAAAGAGTAATATTCTCAACTCGTGCTGGTTGTCAGGGGAGCAGTCACTATAAAACTCCATCTTCTCACTCTTACACACATTCAGAAGTCTGCTAGTTCCTCGTCACTTACCCGGCGCTCGTCGCACAAGTCTTTTCAGGCCATAGCATCCCTGCGCCGGGCTGTCCCGACTTCTCTCAATTTGCATAATGCTCCGATTTATAAAAGCCTTCACAGTCGGACACCGAGCTGCACCAGCTAGTCCGAGCTCCGAGCAGTCCATTTTTGTGCTCCGATCCCAGTTTTTTTTTTTCGTCGAGCGCGGCAGTGAACTAGCGATCTCCAAATAGATGTGGAGATCATCCATCAAAGACGTCACGGTCAGCTGACTGGCCACGCCCCCTACCCCGCTGAGACGCCCTCTCCCGCTCGCGGAGACGCCCCTCCCTCTCGCGGACCCTGTAGCTCCTGGGGAGGCGGACGATCTGGTACGTCCGTGTCACGAGTGAGAGCCTCCTGAATGTTACCGATCCCTCAGGAGATCTATTTTGATTAACTATCCGTTCTCGAACTGTCTGTGTTGCCGCCGCGCGGCGGGTGGCGGTGACGGCTGCGGTGGAATGACGGTGGATGGTGGATGTTTGATGCTAGATGGTGGATGGTGGGCGGTGGACGATGTATGGTGGACGCCGGTCGGTGGATGGTGGATGATGGACTTTGGGTGGTGGACGGTGGACGTTAGGTGGTGAGGGGAGGGGTTTCGCGATGGTCGGTGGATGGTGGACGGTGGGTTGTGAGGGGCGGGGGATTACAGTGGACGGTGGACGCTAGGTTGTGAGGGGATGGGTTTGGCGGTGATCGGTGGATTGTGGACGGTGGGTTGTGAGGGGCGGGGGATTACAGTGGATGGTGGACGTAAAGTTGTGAGGGGAGGGGTTGGGCGGTGGTCGGTGGATGGTGGATGGTGGGTTGTGAGGGGCGGGGGATTACAGTGGACGGTGGACGCTAGATTGTGAGGGGATGGGTTTGGCGGTGATCGGTGGATTGTGGACGGTGGGTTGTGAGGGGCTGGGGATTACAGTGGATGGTGGACGTAAAGTTGTGAGGGGAGGGGTTGGGCGGTGGTCGGTGGATGGTGGATGGTGGGTTGTGAGGGGCGGGGGATTACAGTGGACGGTGGACGCTAGGTTGTGAGGGGATGGGTTTGGCGTTGATCGGTGGATTGTGGACGG
Source organism: Amphibalanus amphitrite (assembly GCF_019059575.1). NCBI lineage: Eukaryota > Metazoa > Arthropoda > Thecostraca > Balanomorpha > Balanidae > Amphibalanus > Amphibalanus amphitrite. The sequence goes on from NW_024881962.1 coordinate 266,695, forward strand.
TGGGTTGTGAGGGGCGGGGGATTACAGTGGATGGTGGACGTAAAGTTGTGAGGGGAGGGGTTGGGCGGTGGTCGGTGGATGGTGGATGGTGGGTTGTGAGGGGCGGGGGATTATGTACAGTGGACGGTGGACGCTAGGTTGTGAGGGGATGGGGGGTTAGGCGGTGGTCGGTGGATGGTGGACGGTGGACTGTGAGTAATAGGTAGTATCTATGACCGTGGTGAGTAGCATTGTTGTAAAATGACAAACCCGTGATGGGTATTGGGTGTGGTGAATCCGAGGCTTTGTAGATATGTGAAATGATTTTTGTTTGTGAGCCTCTTTGGAGCCGCCAACCTATCTGTAACATTGCTATACGGACTCAGAACAATTATCAGGAGCGTTTAGGAGGAATCCCAAATACATAAGCACAAACACTGCGCTTTTCATGCAAATCGAGTTGCGAAAAATGCCAAAGACTAACTCCATTGGTGATGAAATTGTACATACGTATATTTGCTTGCTACCTAATGGTCATATATCTGTCATAGATATGTATATGTCATTTACTCAGTAATCACTATGTGTGCGCCATTGTCTGACTTAAGCAATGATCTCTGCAAAAATATACTCGATTTCTTGCATAGCCACCGGTGCACTTTACCTACTTCTTTACTATTTTTTGACTGCTATATATTCTGCCCGCTACCATCTTTTAAAAGGCGTTTTACCGACTGTTCTGTTTATCTTTGAATTGTTTATAGCATTGATGGTGCTGAGTCGGCTTAACTTCTGGTTCTGGTGGCTTTTCATCCAAAACAGAAGTTTAGTGCCAAAGTTGTCGCTCGAATTTGCGTTTTCTGCCCGGCGTAATTAAGTAAATGAATTTCACTCCCACCTGTAAGACCGTTATGTATTTAGCTTATTGCAAGGTGAAGAAGCCCTGGATTGTCATGTTAATCTAATGGAACTCGCAACACGCACTACAGCGGGGCACCCGAGCCCGAGCCCACAATCACTCATTCATTCATTCAGACAAAATTTCCAGAAATAAAATAAATAAGACGTTGGGACCTTGTGAATTTATCAGGTAGGTTCACGATTTTGACGTGAACATTTCCACCGTGTCCGCCGTGCTGAGTTGTATGCATGCTGTTGGACGGCTAAAGCAAATGAGGCGGCCCGGTCTTACAGGCTCTAACATTATTTGGGCTGGACGAGTGTTGATGAAAGCTGTGTTGACATTGCCACGTCATGTTAGGCACCCACTTCACTCAGCACATGGTGAGGTGGAACACCAACAGCCAGAGGTCAAAAAAACTTCCTACTCGTTTACATTGTAGGCGACAGAAGCTGACAGGCACCAGAGACATTTGGTGACAAAGTCACGAAAATGGTGAACACACTGCATCGCACTTGTTGACGGCGTTTCCGTACACTGCTAGCGAACAGACTAACCAGCCAATCCGCGACGAGAATAACATTGAACGGGACGGAGTGGACCAATCGGATGCTGGTGACACGAGGGGACAACGGGGAGCCAACGCTCCAGCCGTCAGCGAGCCTTCACTATGCGTTTTGTAGGCCCCAGGAGCCAACGCGTCAAATATTTTGAGCGGGCCTTTTCGGCACACGTCTACGAGAGGTATACTATGATCATGAACACGTAGCAAAACAGGTGTGGACTCTCGCGAGTAGCGCTCAGTGCTTGTCCAATTTTCAAACAAGTTTGAATGCCTTCAAGAAAGGGACTGGCCCCGTGATGAAAGTTGAGTTGTTGTATTGTGGTTATGATTTTTTTTTCTGTTACAAGCAAGGCAGGACATAACACCGGAAGTAAGGAGTCTTGGGTTGTCTAATTTTGCTGGTTTAGGTACTTGTAAGTTGGACATAACGCTAGCCCGGTAGGCATCAAAAGCAAGGCTGTGTGGATTTTTTGCCTGATTTTGAAACATTTGCCAAAGTTGTCAATGAATGGGTATTTTTAGTGTTAGGTAATATTGACACAACTTTCATTTTGCATTTCAATTTGTTCAGCCCTAGAAGAGCAGGAATTTCAATTTTCATTAGCTGGTAAAAGTATACCAGTCCAAGGACTCCGAAAAAAATGTTGTAGGTTGGAATGTAGGTTGTAAGCTGGAAGGTTGTAGGCTGGTAGGTTTTCTGTTTTGTGTTGGTATGTTGTAGGTAGGTTGTAGGTTAGTATGTATGTAAGTTTGGGTCAGGCTTAATTGTTTTCCTTCATTTCAACTTCTACTTTTTTATCTTGCGTAAAGTGTTTAAGAAGTCTGAATGAAAATAAAAAAACATCATAGCCTAACCTAATCTTTTTTCTACCCTACCACCTATTACTTACCAGCCTACAGCCTATCTACCTTCTACCTACCTGTACCTACAAGTTACAACTTCCCTACCTTAAACCTGCCAACCGACAAGCTCCGAAGCATACAACCCACCTACCTAGCACCTACACCTATTTTATTTGGACTTATTGTATACTAATGCAAAAAATATAATGATTGGAATTTTGGTTAACAATATTTGTGCCCTTGATGTAGAAAAGGAACCTTTTGCAACATGTTGCAATGGTAGGTATATTGTATTATACATAGGCACCTATTATTTGTTATGCCATAACAGGTGTGAAATCTCACCATATAGAACACATAAATCTAAATGTATTATGGAAAAATGTAAAATAGAATATCAGCAATTCTTAAATGCATCTGCACAAGATTAGTTACACATGCATTCAGTGTCCCAAAATTGAGTTTTGGCTGGGGTGTCAGAGGGGAATATTATCCACCAAAAAGGGGTAGAGGGTGGAAACTGCTGGTTAGATTAGATACAAAAAGAGTGAGGAAAGATCAATAGCATTTATTTTTATCCATGAGTATCTATGATCATAAACCAAGTATTCACATTCCACACAACTGCCTTTTGAGGTAACAAACTCAAGGTGTTCTTGGCTGAGAGTGGTTAATTGCTCTTAGAAATTGGTGGCGAAAGTGGCAAATGAATTTCAGTATTTCCCACCCAAATCAACAAATTTTGGGACACTGTACTAATAATACATTATCCAGGTTTAGGGCCACACTAACAGTGACAACATGCCCTGTCGAGTAGAATTCCGAGTGACCCGGCCTAATGAATCCTAGAATTTTTGAAATTTTACCACCCTAGGGCAACACTTATCCGGCCTCCGGGGGCAGGGGACACAAAGGGGGTTCAAAAATTTTGTAGGCGACACAAAATAAGTTTTTTTGACCTCTGCCAACAGCTTTCGGCACAGTCACTCCTGACAAGGCTCTTCCTGCATTACTCGTTACTGGGTCATTCTGTTGAAGGGTAGAAGGCGCTTTTTTACTGGTCTCGGAAAATATTTAACAGTAGGCGTCTTAGCACGCATTTACAAATCAAACTACATCAACCACTAACTCTGTAAGAAACAAGTTACTTGTTGCATGTGTCGCCGCAAACTATCACCACGTTCGATGCACAAACGCACAAAACATTTCCCGTTTCACTTCGCGACTAGTCTCTAATGGCTCAACTGACTCACGTTTTAAGATCTTTAGCTCACTCCAGCGATTTGCTGAGTGACGGCTGTTGCTCACGACACTAATGACGCGCAGACAGGACGCTCGTAGCCTCAACCGGAACACCATTAGCACATCATTGGCGCGCAGGCTGCAGCACATTCATCAGGTCATTTCCTTCACGTGACAGGCCACGACCAGTGCTGCCAGCGCCGGACACGGGATCGCATCACCCCAACGCCCCCGCGCGTCCCCGTCCGTCATTGGGCGGGGTTCGCGCCTCGCGCCGTCCGTCGGTCCCGGCTCGCTCCGACGCTCCAATCCTTCCTGAGGCGGCCATCGGCCGGGCTTTTCTCGCCGGCGGGCCGCCTGCGTCGACACCGGCGCGCGAGTCGGGTCGTCGGCCGTCGGCACCGGCGCGGCGGCCGCTCAGCTGCACGGCCGTCGGAGCCGGCGCGACCGACGGCGGCGGCCGGCCGGCCGGGGAGGGGCGCCCGTCGCGCTGGCACATTGCCAAATGGGCCGCCGGCGCACGCGGTGCTCGAGCGGCCGCCGCCGGCGGCGAGACGCCCCGTCGTTGCACCTGACACGTCGGCGCGCGAGGCGGGGTGCCGCTGGGCACGCCCGGCCGCAGGGTCGGCGGAGGACCGGCGCAGCCGCCAGCCGGCCCGGTAATGGAGCCCAGTAATGGCTGAGAGAGGCATCCGACGTGACGTCAACGACAGCTTCCCGGCACCGATCACGTATACATGCATTTACGGCCGACCGGTCTGGTCTTGGAAAAATGGCGAGAATAGACGCGGCCACGTAATGGACTCTCATTGCCACGCACTGACACTGAGACAATGTTTCCGATGCAAAATATCACTGCTCTTTGGTTTTCTACGGTGATGAACTGGCATTATATGGAAGGACATTCGAATATAATTACTTCACCACGCATACCACTTTGGTGGTAAGCGTCCCTCAGTCCCCCATTGTCTGCCTTTTTCACACACTGATCTTGTCTGGTTGTTTGCCGCAGGCGGGTTTGAGACCAGTCATGTGACAGAGGCGAGGTGGGCCATGATACCCTCCGCCCCTGCCCTCCTTCTGCTATCTCTGCTGCATGTCCTGGCGGCCGACAACCCGCGTCACTTCCGCATCGGCGGCGTGCTCTCCAGCACCGAGAACGAGCAAACCTTCAACAAAACAATCCAGGTAGGTGCCAACACTTCAACGTGGCGGCGGGGAATCCGAGGCGAACTTTATTAATTTGATCGATGGCGAGTGCTTGAATGGTATAAACGCGAGTCAGTTTGCGCATGCTTCCTGACTTTTTTTTAGGTGAAATAACGTTTTATCTGGCTATTGATTATTGATTAAAACTATTAATATTTATGGGGATGATGGGCATATATTTCCCCTTACTTTCAACAGCTCACAATAATATGTTCATCATTGATTTATGCTCGCTTCGCATAGGGGAAATCTGATAGTTTTGCTGTCACTGATTGTGCTGATAACTGCATGCTCCGCTGTTCAGTGTTCTATGGCTCTGCCGCTTCTCCATCAGAAGGAAGGCATGGGATATTCTACCACCATCCCTGTCTCACCACAGTGTGGTGCATTCACCGGGAGATCTGGGCGGGTCTTGCACACCAAATGATTGAAGTATAGTTGGTCAATTAAGTGGCAAAAACAAGAGTAGCGCGTGTCTTCGACAAGACTGACATAAAGAAGAGTCAGTAACGATCTGACTTCAAAATATCTTTCCCCACCATCCTAGCTCTTTTTATTGCGGATATCCAGACCACTCAACCTTTCTTGTGCGTTAAAAGCACAGTCACTAGTAGGACGATTAGACATAATTTTAGCCTGCGCGGTGGAATTAAAACTTCAAATTGCAGCCATTCAAGAAAGTCCATTTAGACGAGGAAGTCACATTTTGCTGAAAAGTTTTGATGATCTTTTGAAGGTGTTTTGACACTCTGAAGAGACAAAATAATAGTTGGGGTAATGCGGTCAATGTTGAATCAGCATCGTCGCCGCATATCGTACACTTTCGCAGCTTCACCATAGATGTCGCTAGTGGTAGACGCCTGACTGCATGCTGTGCCGCAGCACAAGTGTTTTCAAGACCGACTCGTCCGGCGCGCGCTTTCTATTGACAATTGCGTATTACGTTCGATTGTGTTAAGGTGTTTTATTTAGTTAATACGGTGATGTAACAATGTCCACAAGAGCGACAGATCTGGATAACCATACCATACCATGACTGTTCTGAATTCCCGGTGTCTCAGATGTCGCGTCCCAACTACATGCCTCGATAATTCGTGCTGTTTGTGTAATTAGACGGTGTAATATCGACCAGACATCCGTAGGGTTTTATAGCATGTAAATCATTGCTGCGTACCGTTTCGTAATGCTGCAATAGTCAGTGGAGGTCTTTGTGATGTTACTAAGCTGTTCTCAGCACATGCGGGGGATATACTATGTAGTTTGCTTCCTCAAATTTTGCGAGTTCCTGATGCTTATGGATCCCCTTGCGCGATAGCCGATATGATGTTCTCAGAGAAGTTTGCGTATGGATCTTTGATAAGCAATGCTCTTTGCATAAAGGATGATCAATATTGCCCATGTGAAAGGGTGTGTTCGATAGCAGGCGTTATTGATTTCATGTCAACAAATGAGATTCCTCTTGGGACAGTCGGTCAATCACCTCTCATGAAACTTTTACCATATATTAGCGTCGAGCTCATTTATGCTGTTACCAAGAAAACATGGCTTGATGGTTTGTCATTTCACCGCTATGACACTTCAACTTTGGTGCTAATGTGGACTTTGACAGCTACGCTGGAATGATTTCTGTCCCAGCTTGGTGTGAAGTGGAAACCTTCACCTTTTGAACGGCCAGTGCTGCTTCGAACCAATGATCCTCGTTTGCTGATTTTGGATGTTGGCAAATTAGGGCAGCTGGTTATTCTGTTTAATGGCCAATTTGTGAAACAACTTCTGATATTGGAGGATGAATTAGGACTGAAAATGGTCGTTTGTTCTGAATGAATGTTGACTATTGCCCTTTATTAGTTTTGTGCGGGAAGTCGGTTTCAATTAATACAGCCAGTGCCATAAATTTGGTGCCAGAAGAAACATTCATCTTAAGCAGAGATCTAATTAGTGGACCATGCTGCCAGATATATCTTACAAGGGATTAAACAAAACATGGAAACAGACTCGGCGTTTTCCCATGCAGAAAAAGGTTCTTTAATATAGCTATTTTCATGCATAAATTAAGCCAGCTTGTCTGTATCGCCACTTTTTATGCCCACCTGCACCTATCTTAAGTGAAATTATGTTCTTGTTTCAACCATTTTGAACAGCATGCCACCAGAGTATCGGAAACATGAAACCGTCTCAGTCTCTCCTCAGGACCACCTGACGCAGCGGCTGCACCAATTGAATCTCTCCTCCCTGTCTTGTCATTCTACTAACATGAAGTTTTATGTTGCAGATGACCCTGTTAAGTTCAAAGCTGCTATGTGTATGTCGAATATTAGCATCGTATTTTTGTATAACCTTGCAACAAAATTATTGTTCTTTTATCATAACATAACATCACCACTTTTTCACAGGAACTCAATGAACAAAAAGAATATGTATCCCGCGCCTCAACCCTTTACGTTTCAACCATTCGGATGGAGGAGAATCCCATTCGCACGGCCCTCAACGTGTGCAAATACCTCGTCAACTCACAGGTGAGGACATCGTCAAGTTATTTTAGCGAAGAGTGCAGTTCATGCTTCATTGGCGCTTGGCATATAGCGTACGACAAGTTGATGGTGACTGAACTGGAAATGAGCGTGTGCGCTGTCGATTTGCTATGCCTATATGATTCGATTTGTTGATGTAATATTCCTTAAGAAGATACTTTGAAACGCAACTTCAACATCGCTTCTGTTCTGTTTAAGTGTGCCTCTGATTGCTCGTTCTTGTGTGTGTGTGTTTTTTTTTATAAATTTAGCTCAAATATTTGAATGGACGGATAGAGCCGGAGCCCAAGCTAAGCAGAGCTTGTTGCGTAGACCCTGGCCCCTACCGTCCGATCGTGCAATTCCGGGTAACGGGGGAATTTAGATGCCAAAGTTTAGCGTGCCCTTCAAAGCCAGACACGGCCTGTTCCACTCAACTGACTTTAGCTGCGGCTGCTCCCACCAAACGCAGACCATCCCCGTCAGGAGTCTCAAATATCGAGCGCCGGAGCGTCTCGAACCCGGGCTCTCACTACCGGGAGTCCAATGCTCTACCAACTTGGCCACGGGACGGGAAGGGATAGGTTTTATGTCGTGCTATTTTTACTGCATCAGTATTCTCCCTCCCATCCCTGTTGTTTTTAAATGCGCTGTGAATCAAGTGCTTTCAACCCGAGTGGTGGTCCTATATCCAAAATTTTCACTCCCCGTGGCTGTTAGATCGATGCGTATGATGCTCAACCCACGCTCCCCTTTTCATGCTACTTTCAGCAGCATGGAATAATTACCAAGTTATTCATAATTGAGTTCGTAGATAGTGAACACCGAACAACACCGGTACATCTAGGGCAGCATGAGCTAGTAATTAGTATGCGGATGTCGCTCATGAATACTAAGAGATTATCACGCTGGTATTTTAGATGCACAAACTGCAAAGTAGCTATCATAGAAATGCCTTCGCATCAGCACTTGTTCTCGAGCTCTACTCCATGCACGTGCACCATTCTCTTTAGTGGCAGAGTCTTGTACGAATCTTCCGCTACAATGCTGTGAAAAATGTAGGCTGTTCTCCCGTAGCCGCCGGTTGTCGTGAGTGCGAGAATGCCATTGGCTGAGGCGGAAGTCAATTACTCTGGCGCTCCACTATTCAGGCATTCAGCCGTATGACGTGAGTCAGCGGCCCTCAAAGCGGCACGACCGCCAGTATCCGGTAGGGGATGAGTCGCCGCCGCCGCCGCGGTCGGTGGATAGCTCCGTATTTTGACGTCGGCTCATCGTGTCTGGTCAGCTGTTGGTCCATTTTCGGTGCGTTGGGGTTAGAATTGATGTTTAAACGCTCTACTGAATTAGATGGCGTTAGAAAAGAGGCGATAGAAGAAGTCAAAAGGAAGCCTTATGTTAGAGGCGTCGACGAGCTGTTTTGTCTCCTCGACACACATGACTGTTGCATGATATTGCTGCTGGAAACAAACAGGAAAATATAGCGAGACCATCAGCGCCTAAAAAGGTAAACGACTTTGGGTCTCATCCTCCACAGTTCAGATATGACAGCCACAATATTGTGATTTGTGATGCACTAACTACGTCGTAGATTTTTATCCAGTTTTTATGACACTCCGACCATTTGCTCGTAGTTCAGAGGAGTTTAAGCGCCGACAGGTTGGCTTAAAGGCCGAACTCGAGACTCCTGAAGTTATGCAGCGGAAATAGCTAGGCATGATCTAGGAATAAGGCCTATACTCAGGCAAGGGGAAACTTGCCATACCTATCGAACTTGCGCCCTTGGCTACTGAATCACTGGCGAGTGGCTAGATCATGAATTTATATATTCCTGCGAATCCATTTATAGCTTCATCATGAAACGAACACAGTGTGTGATGGTGCCCTGCATAAACTCCGTGTCATGCTCGGGAGTATGATGCTGCTCTTTGAATGTAATCTCCTAACCGTTCCAAATGTGGCGTGTTGATGTCAGATGTTGTCTCGTCCCACTCTGGTTTACTCTTAAGAGGAACCACGAAGGCTCTTACCTTCCCCAGGCTGTCGCTCGTCCCGTTACTGACTGATCCCCGGTGTCCAGTGAAGGCTGACCGCCCTGCCCGCCGTCTCTAAAGTTCGCAATATTCCATAAAGTGGCTGGTTGTGCTCCTTTACGCCCCCATTCCCTAGAATGAAAGCCGGCTGAGACGGCAATGGCTTATGTCTTGTTACATAGGCCGCGCAGAAATGGCACACAGTCGGCCTCTTTGACTAATATTGTGACAGGACTGTGATGTTTTGCGGTGAGGATCCCCGGCTACACCGTCTCCCTAGCGGTAGAAGAGGTGAAAGGAGCCGTAAACGAATGGCCCACTTCAACCGGATGTGGCTATTTCTTCTCGGTGAAACGCTCGTAGCGTCGTGGATTGACGCGTAGCGGGGAGAGTCTGTAGCCGTCCAGCAGCAGCTGAATTGGTTTGATTTCGATATCGGATGTAGGAGTGTTTTTGCGGCTCGAAATATAATCCTATCATAAGGAACTTGAGGTACTAGACGTATGGTTATTTTATTTATTGCATCTCTTATGGTCGTCGCAAGGGAATTTCAGGAATGATAGGGAAATCTCATCGCTACGAACACCGTTTTGCTTAACAAGCGTTATGATCGGGCTAAACGTCATCAGTTCTATCTAGGCATTTCAGGAAATCAACGATATAGCAGCAAAACGACCTTAATGTTAACTTAATGTAACGACCTATGTGTGCGGCATTATCTGTACTTCACCGACCATGGATGCAGAAACATTCTAAAGCTAAAACGCATGAGAAAGATATGAAATCATCCGTCAAAATCAGGTGCTCAGTTTCTATGCGGTAGGTTAGCTTGATAACTGGGCATAGCCACTGTGTATTACGCAGTTCGGCCGTGTCTGCTGGCACAGATGTTGCACTACTGGCATACCTACTTACGATGATCGAACTAATGTCGAGACATTTGCTTAACGTTGTGGGCTGTGTTGCTTGTCTCTAGAGGCTTCAGCTCGTGTTTGTTAAGCCTCGAATCTCGATGAACCTATGATACTGATATGGTTCAACGATGCTGTCTAGATTTTGGACTAGGTAGAGGACAATGTTGTTTCCACCTCCTTTTCATCGTCAGTACCTGGGACTTTGTTTCCATTGTGCGATAGATGAGGCCCAGATTAGCTGGGGATAAAGCCTAGTTCTCATTGCCGATCTGAACTCGTTGAAGCGCTGTGCGCGGCACTTATGTCGGTAAGGGCCGACCGTTGGCAAGAAGAGGGCTGAAGGGCACCATTATGGTAACACTGAGAGCACTCGACGTCAGATATTCCGCTCAGCCAAACAAGCTCTGGAGGCCGCAGTCCTGTTTTTGGCTCGGCGGCCTAGGTGTAACTGGCTCTTGGAAATGATAAAAGCATATGACTTTCCGCGCCGTATTTGTGCATTGGAATTGATCCTGCTTTTTATAGTTATGGTCTCCCGCAGAACATGACGCTGAGTGCTCGCTGGATGCAACGTCACCCCCAACTTTATTTTCAGTCAGGTGCCAGTGGCCGCTACTGTGCGTTTGTGTCTGTTGCCGCGCGTAAGGTCTATATCTATATCTGTCCGTCTGTTGTTACAGGTGTACGCAATGGTCGTGTCCCACCCCAGCACCGGGGACATCTCTCCCGCCGCCGTCTCCTACACGTCTGGATTCTACCACATCCCCGTGGTGGGCATCACCTCTCGCGATAGCGCCTTCTCGGACAAGGTCAGTGAGGTCACCGGGTCATCAGTCACCGGGGTCGAAGGTCACGGGTCATGGGTCGTCAGGGTCGTGGGGTCACAGGTTGTTCGGATCACGTAGATGAGAAAATACGGTCATGGAAAGCGCTTAAGTCACAAAGGTCACGAGGTCGTTGGCGTCACGGATACACGAAGGGCAAATCGCCACGGGGCTACGAAAATCAAGTCTAATAAGAAAATCGCCTCACAACTGAACGGTGTGAAGCGTCTGCCGTCCTGTCCCAATGCGCCCGTCGCATTGGGAGATGTTTAAGAATTGAGGCTTTCGGTTTTTTACGTCTTGGCTTGCGACACAACCGCAGAGGCACAACCGCCCAAGGCAACGCCCGGGCGCTGCCGGCATCTAGTCGTAGCTAATGAATCCGATCACCCATCATTGGATCACTTACGTTTTGGATCTATTTCCAACGACTAAATGTTGTCTCTTTGAATGTTTCTTTTTCTTCAGTTCCACTATATAAAGTACTTCCATTGCAGTCGTATTACCGGTCGGTATACACATGACAGTATGGCCGTTTAATCCCCAAATTCCTCTAAGCATTGTGTGTTGCTGAGGCTCGATGCTGCAGGACTTCTTTCCCTCCCCACACTTTTCCCCTTGTTCGGGAGAACATTCTCGGCTCGTTTCTGCGCACGGTGCCGCCGTACTGACCATTGCCCCCCCCCCTTTACAGAACATCCACGGCTCGTTTCTGCGCACGGTGCCGCCCTACTCGCACCAGGCCGACGTGTGGGTGGACCTACTCAAAATGCTCGGATACACCCAGGTGATCTTCATGCACAGCTCGGACGCGGACGGCCGCTCCGTGTCTAGCCGGTTCCTGGCGCAGGCACAGACCATGGATTCCACCGACACGGACATGAAGGTAAGGAAGAGGCGCGAGGTCATCTATGGACCAGGGGTCACCTGTAGACGAGGGGAGGAAAGTATGCATACTCTGGGAGAGAGCGGAATAGCCCACTTGTAGCCAAAGGGAATATGCTGGCGTTGGGTAAGTGATGGACACTGGTAAGCGATCGGATTCGGTATTGAGGGTGGCTCAAGAGTATGCTCTAAAGATTGTTGTCAGGAGAATCTCTTGCTGCGGATCAGCTATCGTACCGCTCGTCGGAGAGGCTTGGTAAATTCGTAATGGGCGTAAGAAAGAAGCGTAACTGAAGTACGAAATTGCTGTGCTTGCCACGGGGGTAAAATACATAGATCGAAACTCATTAGTCTGTATGGCATAATAAAATGCAACAGCGATGTAGGATATGCCTTCCTTACTTGTCCTGATTCGACAAAATTTCATTAAGCACTTTAACAGGTGAGCTTTCTAGCGGAACATTTGAACTAGTTTTTTTTTGTCAATGACCTGCTTAGTGCTTAAAGTCGTATTTCTCAATAGACTAACACAACACCACAAGTTTTTTTCCCGAAGGACGGTGTTTGCAATTCCTTTTCGTTTTGCATGCAATGAACATTAACACACTGTTTTGATCGTACTAGCAATTACATATGCCTTATAGTTCTGGGAGCGCCATGAACTTTGTCGCTACGAGGCCATTCAAGTGACGAGGTCCGACTTGAATGTCGCTCCGTGTGCTGGTTTTCGGAGCTGGTCCTGTGGTGTGCCGTGTCCCGTTGATACTGGAATCCGTTCTACATTCCGTTGTGTGATGACCTCCAGCCGCTGCATAAAACGCACCCGACCGATGGGGCCAAAAAGTCAAATACGATTAAAGTAAGTCGCCGGAATGTCAGTGCGAAGAGTGGACGGCCGTCGAGCGGGCAGCAGCGAGGCCAGAATACTGGCACTCTGATTAAACATTGAAATAATTTACTGTCTATAAATTTTGTAACGTCATTCTTTCCAACATATTAATATTTTTCGCTATCATTTTTCATATCACCCCAGGGCCTTTAGCCATAATCATCCACATTTTGCTGTTCTCTTTTTCACCCTGGAATTTTCAATTCGTCTGTTGCTCCCCAAAGGGCGCTCCTCTCGATACGCTGCGACTCGAATCGACTGTCCACAACCCGCTCTGCCGTCGGCACTCGTTGATGTTCAGTGTTTGGTGTTCTAAACCACGCCATTGACTAAATCAGATGATTGGCGCCACACGACCGTCGTGGCGAGCGGCAATAAACTGCATCACGTGATTGGACCTCGCGCAGGGGTCTCCAAAAGCATGGTGCACTGATGGATAAGCATGGTCAGCCAGAATGTAAAAGTAGAACGAGGTACCCCCACTATAAAAAGCATAGCTCGCACAGTTAGATACACCTGCGCGGCCAGTGCCGCGGCCACAGCGGCTCTCCGCGCTCTTGGAAGTTCGTGGCAGACGGTGGTGAGCGGCTGATATCTCCTTTCGTTTCTCTCTCTTCTCTCTGCGGAGCGGCGCCCCCCACTGCGCGGCTCGCTTCTCTGCTGTTTGGCGCGCGGCGCCTCTGTAGGTAGATCCGCGCGGCCGACCGGTGTCAGACGACACTGACACTGACACCCGCCGGTCGGCCGCGGCGCCTGTGGCCTGACAGCGCGGTACCATGACACCGCTCGCACTCTCTCTCACTCTCTCTCTCTTTCCACCTTCTTCCGCTCTCTTTTCCTCTCCCTTTCAGCCCGAGACCACACGGCGCGACCTCCTCTGTAGATTCTGTTCGGCCCAGCCTGCTGGTGCAAGCCTTCATTGCTTTCGCCTGTCTTAGCTCCTTCAGCGGCGCTGACCTTTTTGAGGCGCTGACCTTTCTGCTGGCCCTCGATGCTCAGATGACCCCTGTGTCGGGCGAGGACCGCCACGGCTTTCCGGGGCGGCCCAGAGCGTTACGAGAAGCTCCCACGCCTCGCCGGTTCTCCGGGCCGGGCATTAGATAGCTTCGTGCCGGGACGCCGCGCGCATAAGCTCGGGACATCTCCGAAAGGCGCCGATCTCGCCCGACTGATAGTTTTCAGTCGGACGCGGCGCCCCGCTATCTGCCGGCTGCGATATCGACCTGAAGAAACTAGAGCAGCCAAGTTTCGAATAGTGTCAACTGCGACACTGTTTTTGCGTTCGGCAGTTCGGTGTTATCCCACGGAAGTTACCCTTCGAACTACGACTGATTGATCTGCCGTTACTAGTGCCAATTAAGGTGGCTGGGTGTGTCCGAAAGTCATTCATGAGATGTAGGTAGGTGACGTGATCTTCATCTATGGCCCGGTTTCCATGGGCACGTATGATCCGGATCAGTAAAAGCGGGTTAGGTTATCCATTATATGTGGTCAGACGTTATGTAAAAATGAAAATAAGAGATTAAGTGATTATATAAAGCTAATCTGTTTGGAGTCCTAGCTTCAAGCGAATAGTTAGAGAAAATTGTACTATTTTTATTTGGTAAGCCGGATCACAAGTGCCCATGGAAACAGGGTCTACGTATGTCAAATCAATGTGCACATAATATTCACCATTGCATTGCTCTATTTCACTTGATTGGCGCTCATGCTCGGTGGCACTAAAAGCTGTGTACCTTTTCACCACGCTGACACGGTGGTTGTTATAGTTGAGATAGTTACCGCACTTAGTACCGTTCGCTGTTATCTGTGCACCGCACAATATGTGGTTAACACAAGGGTAAATTGTTGTCAGTTGTAACATCTTTGTTCTTGTTTAGTGTTGTTTGTTACCGTGACCCTGGACCCATCCTTTACGCGTATATATCTAGCTAAGGTGGCTGCCAATGTCTATAGTTCAATGCCATTGGCGCCACGGTCACATCGGTAACCAATTATGTATCTCTTTTCTGTGATGCTCACATTTGTATACCTTTTCGAACTTAACATACTTGTCATTGTTGTGAGCCCTGTTGCTGGTGTCGTTAACCTTATACAGGGTGACAATTTGTTGGGATAAACCATCTGTGTGACAAACATTTAATGCCATGTCTATTCTTCATACAGCATTTTCCTTCACAAATCTGCTGGCTCTTCAGCATCGTTTGTTTTGTTTTCGGCTGCTGTCCCATTCCATGTTGCCGTGTCCTATCCGCAGCTATTCCTCCCCAGTCCCCACCCGTTCCCGACCGCGTCCCCAAACCACGCAGCTTCGCCATAAACAGCGCACTACGACCGACAATCGGTTTCGGCAGAGGTCATTTGCCGCCGGCTTGGCAGCGCCCCCGGGACAAGTTGTCTCGTAGCGCGGTTAGAAGATGTGTGTCTCGCGAGCCATATGGATGCCGAGGCTGGTGCCCCCGATATCTCGCGGCTCGGGAGAAAACAACACGCCGGTCGAGGGCGTAAAATTGTGATATTGTTTCGCATGGTCGACTGGGATAAAAGTTTGATATTGTATTATGATCGTTCGTTACCCTACACCGCAGAGCGTGTCTTGTATGGAAGTGTTCATATGTATTGATACATGTGTATTGTGTATGGCTATAAATCTGCATGGATATGGCTCTAAAAATATGTAATTTTATAAAATGCGTTTATCTGTTATATCTTACGAAAATAACTAAAAGGATTTAAGCTGAAGGTAAAATTGTTCATCATAAATGTGTGTATGTTACATTTTCTACGAGGCATTTGATTGGAAGAGCTTATCGTGAATTCAGAGAGAAAGGAGGAATTATGTTTCCCATCTCTTATGAACAATCCCCATGTTTAAACTGACACGGGTCTGAACCCGAGCTTACTCCAGCACACCTTCACAAGGTTACTTCATTCGCCGCAAAACCCATGCCCCTTGTCTCACACCCAGCTCCGACTATGTCCGTACTACACCCACCCTATCCGTACTATGTGGACGCTGAACAGTGTTGCAGCCTTCGTTGCCGTTGTTGTAGCTCCGACACCTTCGGTGAAGCCGTGTGGCACTAATAGCTCGCTCCGTCTTATGAGGCTGGCGGCGGCTGGCGCCGAGCCCCGTCATGACCGGCTGGTTTAATGAATGAACATATGAGCATGTACTGTGAACAGTCAGCGCAGGGAGCAACTCCAGGCATATGTGCAGTGTTCTGGGATGTCATGTACCGAACCGCTGAGGCCAGTTAGGTGCGTGTGTGTTGCGTTATGAACTTGCGATCCCTGACAGGCTGTCATGATAGATGTGTCGATGTTCTTGGAGGGAATTTTCATTGTGCCGTGTAGGCATAGCGTGATGAACACTAGAATGTAGATGCTTTGTGCTATGTATCACATCGCCTGAGAAGTTAAAAAAAAGCTTTATGTTAATGGTTAGAGGAGTGCTGTCAATTGAAATATCTTAAACATGGCTGAAACCCAGTCGCTAATTACCAAATTGCTCAGTCGTCATTTGGCATGGACTTAAATCTGGTACACGTCCTATATTTTGTTCTGTATATCAGTTTAACCCCATTTCTCACCAGTTGGCAGTTGCTCGTAGCCATGTCATCAGGTTAAATGGTCTTGTTCTCTTGGATGATGGAACACTTCTTGAAGTTTGATCCAAAGTACACGATGTTGATGTCAGTGTCAATAGACCAGAAGCAGAGACCTTAGAAGTGTAACGGGATCTCCAAAACCACAATACAAACTGTTCTGATTTATCGTGTCTCTACCAAACCTAAGATACTTTCTTATTACTTACGCATTAAAGCCTCCTTACTTATGATTAAGTTTCAGATCTCGCTTATGTGTTTTATTGTTATCACGTTTCACGGAGATGGTTTATGTAGCCATAAGACTTTTTCCATACATCATTAGCCACGAAATGTCGATGAATAGGCTGTTTACTTATTTTTTTGAATATATACTGATGAGCGTGTTTTGGTGTTCAGTGATGGATCATGGATGTAATATTCCTGTTTTGATTGTTTTTTCTCCATTTTCTTGTAAATATGTCTCGAAACATTGTTAAGTGCTCGAGCGAGGAACATATTGAATATGACAGTTTGTTTTACTCATGATTGTGATGAAAAACAATGTTGTCTGGACATCTGCCACTAGATGGCTTTCTCCTTCTTCATGTCATATCATTCTTGAATTTTACTCTTAACAAGGCTCGCCTGTAACGCTATGTCTATCTCATTTGTATAGGACTCTTCAGGAAGCTATCAAAACGGCTACATGTTTAAGGTCAGCTGCATCTGGGTCGGGAAGGATTGCATGAAGACATCGAATGATCAGCTTTTTATCGCCGTACCTACTGGCCACTTCTACGAACCAGCGCTGCTCAAAACATTCGTAGCGTAGGCTGGCGAAGTCCTTCGACTTCCTGCTGTATTGCACTGTGGCTTATTGAACTATTAAAACGTACAGAAAGCACGCAGTGTTGTGTACTTTTTGTATACATCGCTGCATAAAAATTGTGCTTATAGTGTTTTCATCAGGCGTTGCCTGTGCTTTGCAGTTTTTCATATTACTGTACCTGCAAATCAACCTACGGTGGCAATATACGATTATAATATTACATATTTGGTTATAGTGAATGCTGATTCACCGTTGCTGGAGTTACGTTTATTTGCAGTACCCATCTGCTATGGTTTACTTTAGAAGAAATAGTAATGCGTATGGCTTCATTCACTGTTCACCTGGTGGCTTGCTGCACTGCTACAAATGAGTCACTCATTACACTTGTATCTGCAGATACAAGTTGCCTCTTTGTAGGGAAATGGTTGTGTATAAGCATCGACCGACATAGCAAAAGCTTTATATGTAAATGCTGAGGACGCTAGTAAGTTTTGAATGTTCATTTACTGCCGTAGCGGACTGTATTGCACAGTGCACTGCACAACATCCTTAGGCTAGATTCACATACAAGTAGCTTTCCGAGGTCGTTGAGCACATAGAGATCTTAATCTCTATGGTTAAGCACAGATCATTGTAGCATTTCTCGTGACCTTGAAATGTTTTAGCGGAAAGATATGCAGTATAACTCGCTCTAAGAGTTTATAAGAACTATGTACTTGTCGTTTGTATGGATCTATAATTGTGTACAATGCCGTTTTCCTGTGAATAATGTTTTAGAAACGTAGGGACTCTGCCCTTTCCAAATATCATTACTGCAATTCTTATCACTTTTTGCTCTACGAAAATGAATAAGAACCAGCGCGGACCTGGTTTAGATTTGCGTGTGCTTCCAGTCGGTGATCGTGGCGAAAAATTTGGACTTATTTAAATGCAAATAATCGCCAATCCCTTATTCACGCGATTCCTGACTGGGCCATCTGAAATGCAATGTCGTTGATTTATCTTTTTTTTTTACTAAGAGGTCTGGTTAAGTTAACCCTAGAACGCCTAGGGGGGGGGGGTTGTATCAACCCCCCCCCCCCCTGAGGTTTTTTCGAAGTGCACGCTAAACGGCTTGTCGTAGCGGGCTGAAATTTTCAATACTCTCTGGGGCAACCTTTGCGCATCTTTTGCCGAAAAAAAATTGATCGGGTCATGTCAGGTCACGGAGTTATGACGTCATAAGAGGTACAGCCTCCGGCCGGATTTTCACAAACTGAGTGCCAACGCCCGAGGTTTCCTGCCGGTGGTACGGACATCGGTTGATGGATCGTGATGAAACTTCCCATGCATGTTGGGGCAAGTATTGGCTATCATATGGTATAAGAAATTTGACCGGGTCAGGTCAGGTCACGGAGCTATGACGTCACAAGAGGAACAGCGTCCGGTACTATTTTTGAAAAGCGCCCGAACCACTATTTTGCTAATTCTTGTCACCTCAATGGGAATATGCAGCAATATTAGCTTCTATAGGGAGCAAATGGACCTCCCAAATCCAAAAATACAATCAGATTTCAAAAATTTAAATTTTGATTTTTCGAATTTCTGCCGCCGACTGTGACCTTGCCGACTTCCGGCGCTCCCAACGCGCCATTTTTAGAGCTAGGGAAACGAAATACATACCAAACGATAGAGAATTGATCAAGGAACACGATAGTGAAGGTTTTAAGTCGATATCTCCCACCGTTTTGCCGCAATCGCCGCCGAAAGTTGAAAAAGTCTATTTTTCCGAAAATTTGACCTTTGACCGGTCAAAAGTAGGTCAAATATTGACCTAGGACCAAAAAATATACCACCAATCGCGAGATCTCGTTGAGAGCAATCCGTTGGTTTTTTCCGCTAAGCTCTACGACCTTCCGTTTCGAAACGCCAGGGGGGGTCGTAACAACCCCCCCCCCCTGGTCGTTCGTGTTATGAGAAATGGCCTGGTCGTGCGAGGGTTAACAAGAACCTCGAAGTTTTACTGATGATACTTAATGCCTTTTTCCATTTCCCTGGAATACAACTCCCCAGCTGGTATGAAGCCGCTGAACAATTTTAGCTACGTGAACCTGAGCGAGCTCGTGTTCAACTAATCCCGTCTATCCTGATTAGAGTTGCAAAGTTTTCCCAAAAGGCTGCTACCGGCACCGCCCCGCCCCACAAAAATTTTCTGGGATACCGGCATGCTACCACGCCCCAAGCAAAAAAACCGCCAAATTACCGGCATACTAAAAAAACCTGCATTCTTGATTCTAGCTTACCCCTGCAAGAGATGCCACATTTTGGCAGTTTCAGTACCCCTCCCACCCAACAGCCATCCATTGTCCAACCACAAATACCAGCAGGCTGATTTTGGCTGAGTTGGCCCCACAAATACCCACAATTTTGAAACTCAATTCCAGTCTATAACTGTTAAAATATCACCTGTAATCAAAGAAGTATTGCCTACAAAAAAACTATTACATTCATCAAAAAGGTGAGGACAAACAGGACTTGAATTAGGTACTGAAATGTGTTTTTGAAGACTGGACAGTGAGCAGTAATCACATTTACATTTCACAGTTGTTCTACTTTTCCATATTCTCCTAAAATGTTGCAGGCACCAGCCAAATGTTTAAAATATAGATGGTCAAAACATAGATTAACAAGTACAGATTAGGCCATCTTCCTAACTGAGGAAGCGAGATCAACATCTACTTTTTCCTATCCACTATGGCTTGCTGGTTCGTGAATAAGATACGAATCATGTAAAAAATGTGTTAATAACTCACTGGTCCTGAGAATAGTCACCAAATAATATGTATAAAAACGATATCTTCCATCCTCTCCAACCTCAAGCGGGAACAAACACAAGGTTATCGATTTCGAAACAGATGCGCCATAATAGAGGCTTTTAACCAGCTGATTAAAACGCTGCAAAAAAAATGTTGAACGACTGCAAGCCACTGCTTCGTGAATGATTATATTGATAAAAATTAACCAACACAATATTAAATTATAATGAAATCAACATTGTAGTGTAATTCACTGCAAAGAAATTCATCTCTTTTAAGTTATTCAACCAAAAGGGTATATGAATAAATATTACGTCATCAGATTACATCCATTCATTAGGGGAGAGAGGATCTTAAAAGTAAATCCTTGGTTGTCTAATTATTTGCGCCACTTTTTGTCAATTTTGCCTGCATGATGTGTTTTCTTGTAAAGATAAGACAAAATGCCAGTTTAAATCCATTTTCATTTAATAATGGGACCAAAGTCAGACTCAGGGCTACCTAACACCTGCCTTTTCAGCTGGATTTTCAGTGTCAAATTCTTTGTAGAGTTTCTCAGACCACATCTCATGATCTCAGGACTCAAGGCCAGTTTCCAAACATTGTGTTTTTTGGTGTTTTGATTCTGCCTTTTCCCCTAGGGAATGTTGTCATGAACATTGATTTATTTTATTGTGCTATACGTATTACCTACCATTAGACTTACTAGTTTATCGTGCTTTTGCAACATGAATGAGTATTCTTCCTTTTATAGACCACAGTAGATTCTTGACAATTCTAATTATAACCAAGCCTGTGAATTGTGTGAAATGCTGAGGTCCATGTGTTACCCCTACACTAAGCAATGGAACTTCTACCACAAAATGTATCTTGCAGTGGCTAATATTGCTGTTACTACAATTTGAGAGCCTCTTAGTGTCCAAAGTTTGAATCATTTGCTGATATTTTTTTGCACAAAATAAAAAATACCGGCATGCTACCGGCAAGACATGCCAGTTACCACGAATAAACCTGCGGTAGTGAAAAATTACCGGCATGCCGGTAGTGCGGTAGTGAAATTTTGCAACTCTAATCCTGATCATCCGGCATCACTCGGTCACAGGGCACACACATGAAAGCTGGTAGGCTTTGACCCCGATGTATATGCTTTGTACAGTTCACCACAGACAGTTTCCCTCGGTGCCAATAACCTTGTCACACCCCAAGTGAACCACCCGCTGGTTCACTTGCCCCCTGAACCTGGCTCACTTGCCCCCTGCAAACACCACCGGTGTGATTTGTGGGTCCGGCGGGGGTCTCGGCGAGTGACCTTTGTTGTGACCTGTGACCCCTTTTCGGAAGGACGTGTATGGATGACCTATGACCTCTGACCGGTCGGGCGCGTGCGGATAGGCGCCCTTTGTGACATGACCTTTGATCGGAAGGACGTGTGTGGATGACCTTTGACCTCTGACCGGCCGGCTGGGCGGTGATAGGCGCCCTTTGTGATTTGACCGGTGACCTCTGACTGGTCGGGCGTGTGCGGATAGGTGGAAGAAGTCGTAGAGTTTGAGCCGGGCCTGAAGACGTTCACCGAACAGCTGAAACTGGTGCGCTCACTTCAGTCTCGCGTCTACCTGCTCTACGCCAGGTAAGCACACTTTGAGGATGCTCCAATAAGGGATAACTGGATCTCGCATCTGCCTGGGTCTATAGCCGTGTGATACCTATGGAACATTATGCGCTTTCGGCAAGCTATTTGTTTATCTTTTTCTTGTGTCAGAATTCACAATAGAATGTGGTTATTTTATGTCATCGACTGGCTTCTATCGTCGCTCAGATTCTGATGTTAGCTGCGACAGTAGCGGCGGAATACCTTCAATTAAGGGGGGGGCACTGCCGATGTGTTATTGATGTGTTACTTTTTCATGAATTTCAGCAGCTTTTTCAGCTTATCAGCAGTCAAATAGGAATAGAAAATAAAGAGGCTAACTTGTATGTCTTACCTTCTTTCCTCGGCGTAATACCAAACTTCCTGCAGTTCCCTCGTTTACCGCCATTCATTCGATCTTGAACAATAAACACGTACTACTACACTTTATGTCCGTCTCAGAACACCGAATCCTGGTCTTTATCACACACATATCACCTGTTGGCTGCTTTGTCGATCGGTCCCGCACGCATATGACAAGCGTTGACGCTTGTCCTGCGTGAGTAATCGTACAGCCACAATGGCCGACGTTGCGCTAGTTTGACTTGGCTACTCCGCCATTCTGTGTAGTCGCTGTCGATAGTTCTTTAGCCCGCTTTCCGTTGGCCATATTAACAATAGAACTTTACTCCTACCCCGACTCCTATTCTTCTCCTATGTTAATCCCGTCGTCCGTCCATGGTGTTACAACATTCCCAGGTGTGAAATTATGGTCCGAAGCGCTGATTATGCAGAAAGAAGAAGTAGTTAACCCGATTAGTGGCAGGGGGGGGGGGTGTTTTCATCCACCCCTCAGGTTTTTCGGGAATATCTCTGAAACCGCTGAAGCTACGATGCTGAAATTTTCTGACTTTTCCTAAAACTAAATTGTGCACATTCCCTGAAAATTTCAAGTTCATGACTTTACCAGGGGCGGCTCCAGAGCACTGGGAATTGGGGGGTCCTATTCGTGAAGCGAGTCATTTGGGCGAAGATCACGATGCTGATGTATTATAACTGTATGCACCAGTTTTACGAACAGTGAATGAAAGGTATCATGTGATAACATATACAAAGTTATTGTGCATCCTCTTTTGACACGTTTTTGCTATAATAGGCGGATCCAGGCGTCCAAAAAGGGGGGTTATGTTTTACCTCCCAACATAGGTGCCCTGACACCGCCTATGCATGACCAATACAATTGTAGTCGTTCTCTCATAAGAAAATTGTAACATAACAAGACCATTACCACCCTTTTTAGAAACAGTACCAACAAAAACCTTATTTACTATACTTTTTGTGTACCCCCAATCTCAATGATCTGTATCCGCTTATGATTTTTGAAAATGCATATTTTTAGGATCCATGTGAATTCCTGGTTCATTGTTTATCGATCGGCAAAAGTTGCGTTAAGATTGGTTCAGAAACCTGGCCGTGATAAACAGTCTAAAATGTATCTGCGATTTGCCCGTTTTTACCCCCTCTACCCCCCTATTGAGATTTTTCAATTTTTATTTTTTAGAAATGTAGATCACGTTGAGCGAAATCGAATGCCGTTTGAATTTTAAAAATCGGCCCGTTAGATCTCCAGATATCAGGGGGGGGGGGTCGTAAACAGCCCCCCCCCCCTGCCACTAATAGGGGTAGCCAGGAGCCTGCCACTAATAGGGTTAAATGAAGCAGTGAGAATCGCATTGCGCATATCTTGGGATAGTGCTTCTTATGCTTCGAAAAAAGATTATGTGCTTAGCCTAATACACGTTTAATCATTTTACGTATTTAAACTCACCTCCATAAACTCTATCATTCACTTATAAACGCTTGTAACACTTCGTATTGTCCGTTTTAAATCCTTCCATATTCAGCCACATTTAATAGATCCTATGTTATGCATGAATTTCCAGCATAAGTCTACTTGCATTCAACGTGGTATTTCTGGCGTTCTGGCATTTGCATTCAGCATCTCCAGCCCTGAACACGACAAACTAATTGGCCATGATTCAGCATAATTAGCTATTTCTGGGCCGGAATTATCTAGCGCTGTTGGTGCTGGTTATGCAACGTCGCCAGACAGACCAGCCCTCCCCGGCTGAGCATCGCGTCTTTGTCCGTCGGACCGCCTGACCCTATCCTGGGAAACACTGGGGCCGGCCCGTAGTTCCGTCCGCGAAGTAACTCGGTTAGCCCGCTGTGGGCTGTGTGTCATTCGATAATGTCGTCCGGCGAACCGATTCCGCTGGTGACCGGAACGTGGGCCGGCTCAGAGCAGCGGTGACCTGGGGTCAGCTCCGGGGGCATTGTTCCGAGGTTTGGCACATGGAATAGGCTTTTGTCCGTCTTGATCCACCATGGAGTGTCCATTTTTACACTTGATTTATATGTATCCTACATAGCTGGAGAATTGTGCTGTACTGAGGGTGCTCGAGCTCTCCAAATTCCATGCCGGCTTGGCTTTGGAGCCGCAACAGACAGCGGAGGTCAAAGTTACTGCTAGGGCGGCAGCGGCTTTGCTGCGCCTGAGCACCCCAGTTCGACACAATTCTTTACCTATCCATGCCTATATGTATGCATCTTTTTCGCTTGGTTTATTGATTGTGGGCGAATGACATTCCCAATTGATACTCACCTTCCATGCATTGAATTAGCCATTGTTCACTTCGATGCAGGAGATGATTCACCGTTGCCACGCGAACAGACGGTTTGGTCGTCATGCCTTAGTACCAACGCAGCTGTGGCGACTATGCTGGCCTGGGTATGCCTTGTCCACATCTCTCAGGGCTTGTTCGCCAGCTGCTTCCTGTCTCGCTGACCGGTGCCTGGGCTTGTTTGCTGGCTGCCGTCCCTCCTACTGTTCAATCTCTGCTATGGTGGTCGTGGCTCCGCTCACTATTCATACACTTGTTCGCTGGCCGCGGCCCGCCTCTCTAACGACTGCCCAGGCTTGTTTCGCTCGCCGCCCAGGCTTGTTTCCCAGCCCCGCCTGGTATCTGACGTTCGCTGCGGCCGGCTGGAGCCGGGTTCCGATGATAGATGCCGCCGTCAGAGCCAGCTAATGATACTGGACTGGCCGGGCGTGGGGAGTGTTTCCGCACCGCTGCCCCGCCGCCGTGTAAGCCGCCTCTCGGACCATCTGACACCGGCGGAGGGCGTCATAAAGCGTCACCAAGTGCTGGCCGGGTGTGGGGAGCTGTCAGCGGGAGCGGCGGTGTCATAAGCTGACAGCAGTCAGACGTGGGCAGCAGCTGACGGTGGACGCTGACAGCTGTTCTGTGAACAGTGCTCACAGCCGTCAGCAGCTTTTGCAACTTTGATGGGTGTTTGTCGGCGAAAAGCTCCCTGCAGACAGATGCTGTCGGGAAGCAACATAAGTCGGAAGACTTTTGTAGCACCTGGATCGTCTCTTAGTTGCTAAAGGGCTAGGATTGTGGCCGTTGCAGTGGCGAATCACCACATAAAAATTAATGTGATATTGTGAACCATATACCGAGCTCAGCTGGGTCGACGTGCGCTTCAATTGAAAATGAACATTCAACACCCATTTTTACACTTATTATTTGCATTTATCCCAGTGGGTAGCTTTATGTTCATTTTCTTTTCTTTTTTTACAGCAATATATTCCTTCAAAACACGACATTGCACATGCAGCAGCGTGCGCCGATGCCGTCATGGTGCTACGGTTCTCGTTAGGCGCGCGCGGACGACGTCATCAGCATCAGCTCGTAGCCGCCAATATCTGTCGCCATCACCTGCTGGCAGCCATCAGCGTCTGTCGGCTGATGAGCCGCCAGCCGTTTGGATCCATCAAAACCACTAACACCGGTCATTAGTAACAGATAGGTGCCGTCATCTTCTGTCAACCGTGAGCAGGATGAGCACCTGTCAACGAGGGCTGT
This sequence comes from Amphibalanus amphitrite, assembly GCF_019059575.1. Taxonomy (NCBI): domain Eukaryota; kingdom Metazoa; phylum Arthropoda; class Thecostraca; order Balanomorpha; family Balanidae; genus Amphibalanus; species Amphibalanus amphitrite. The sequence continues at coordinate 292,265 of NW_024881962.1, forward strand.
CGAACATCAAAGAACACCGACTTCTCTGCACTTGTAGGCCACCTGACTGGCTCACTCACATAAGCGTCAGGACGGACATCTCCGCCAGTAAGTCACGGTGTGGACGGACACTGGTCGGTGAGCACTGATGACCGCTCGTTGTCCGTGTCCTGTCCGACAGCCGTTAGCAGCGAGAAGCAGCGACGGCCGTCCATCAGAGGCCGTTAGGGCGCCATCAGCGCAGACGGGCCGGCTGAGTTTGCTGATTGTCTCCGCAGTCTGTGTGCCGGCTGAGAGGGCGATCAATAGGCCCGCGCTGCTGACGGCCGCCTCCGCCGCCGCCGCTGAGAGCAGCCAGCCGGTCGGTCGGGCGGGCCGGCGGGACCTCGGCTGGTTGGTCGGCTGGTTGGTTAGTTGGTTAGTTGGCTGGATGGCTACTTGGCTGGTCGGGTAGTTGATCTGCCGGTTGATGGGTTGGCTGCTCTGTTGACTGGGTGGCGGTTGCCCGGGAAGTCTAGCAGGGTTTTGGTTGGTTGGTTGGTTGGTTGGTTGGTTGGTTGGTTGGTTGGTTGGTTGGTTGGTTGGTTGGTTGGTTGGTTGGTTGGTTGGTTGATAGATTGGTTGGTTGATTGATAGATTGGTTGGTTGGTTGGTCGGATGATTGATCTCTAGGTTAATTGGTCTGCTGGCAGGTTGACTGGTCGGTCGGGCTGGTTGATCGGTCAGTCGCTCACTCAGTTGGTCGGTCGGTCAGTCGGTCAGTCGTTTGGTTGGTTGGTTGGCTGGTGGTTCATGTTTAGTCGTTCAGTAAGTCGATCCCGACCATGGTCGATCACTCTCCTGTTCTATGGACCAGCCGCCCCACCGGAGGACACTTGTGCAATCATGGGGTCCTCGCAAGGCGAGCACCGGCCGGCCGGGCTCTGCGCTCGCCGGCTCCGTCGATTGCCGCTCGTGCACCGTCCGTCCGCGCCAGGAGCTCTCCTGGCCGACAGGACGCTCGTCAGCAGGCGACAGCAAGTGTCGACGCTGCTCAGCGGGTGTCGGAAGCCATCAGCAAGCGCTCCATATCGTCAGCGCTGGCCGGCCCTTCAGACGGTCGCCGGGCAGCTCAAACCGTGCCGACGGCTCGAGGCTGGCGACGCGGGGCGGCTCAGCTTTCCTCTGACGTCATCGGCCGGTCTTTTGTTGGGCACCTACACGGCTGGCTGGCTCTCCGATGGAGGCCAAACGCTGCGACGCTCTCGGCAGGGGCAATGGAGAGGCGGGTCGAGGCGATGGCCGGCCCTGGGAGCCTGTGATATGAGCAGAGCCTGGGTGGTTCCCGATGTCTGTGATCAGAAATATTGGGTCGAACGATGATGTTCTAGCGTGTATCACTGGCGAATTGGCTGGAACGAGTAAGGGAAAGGACGTGTCTGGGTGATAGGTCCTGAGCGCAGTAGGTATGTTATGCTGATGACGCAGTGTGAAGCTCGGCAAAAATGTGGAAGGGATATGGGGGTGTAGGATTCGTGACTTATGTTTGTTGATATTGCTTGTAACTGTGATTATTTTCTGTCAAAATCTGTATAGCTTATGCCACTCAATGACAATCATGATATATTAGTGCTATGTTTTCCATGTTATTATCTTTGGAGAAAATTTTAATATTCATTAGCACAAATTCGTCGCAGTTTCTCTGCAGCCCCTCATTCCGGTGGATATTTGAAGTAAGCATTTGCTGCCTGTGATGTGCCTCAGGTCATTGGGTAGCCGTAGACACTGCTCTGCTAAGATACCTTTATCTGGTCATGTAAGCTCTACTCTCGACATTCTTCTGGTCACAACTCAACCGAACCGTTGTGTGCTGGCGCACCGCAGCCCCGCAATGGGGGCATTCCATGTCAACCGGGACAGCCAAAATCGGCCACCTCTGCGATTTTGTTCAAACTTGGTATACTTATTGGCTATTGGGTGAAACCTCTGAGGGTGAAAGGATTTTGTCATATGCCCTCGGGCTACAGAGATACAAGTCGCTAAACTTCTGCTTTTTGAGCAGAATTGGACGTGTATTGCAATCTTCAAAGATCTATAGCTTCAACATTTTTGAAGCTATCAATGTCAAACAAACTGAAACGTGTACATAAGGAGTTGTGCTAGTAAAATTTGACAATTTTTACATTTTTTGGTGATTTTGAATTTATTTTATTTTGAATTAATTTCTTAAAATGTAATTTGTGAAAAATGGGTACCCTTCGATTTTGCTCAAATTTAGATGTTGTCTTTCACTACACGTAAGGCACACGTGCTGAGAAAATTAGAGTGGGCCAACGATAACTTTGGATGATATAGCAACAAGTAGTGCAACGTAGCACGGGCGGCGGAAGGGGCCGATTTCGCTAACTCCACCTGTTTATCGCCAATAACTCACGCCATAGCTATTATATTAACGTCAAACTTTCAGTATCTGTGCAGAATAGAATTGCGAATCCTCCCGTGCAAGAAATAGGTAAATCGGTCCACAACTTTTCTAGAAATAGCGGTGTAAAGTCAAACATTCCTGCCGGAGCGGCTCGGCGGCCGGCGCCGGCCGTTGCCGCCTGAATGGTAGACTGTGCCGGCGCGGGACGGTTCCATCTTTGCACCGCGCTTCTTACCGCTGATCATGATCGATTCGTGTCAAATTTTGTGTGAAGGCTTAAAAATGTACAGGCAATCTAATGTTCAAATAAATACGAAAATCAACTGGTAAAATTAAATTATTAGCGTGCAAACAATATGTGACTAACTATGACGTTTCCCGCGTCGGCCGATCCCCGCCTCTACCGGCGACATCTCTTAGCAAGCCACCAATGCCAAATTTATGGTAAGATTAACTGGAGATTCTCATAACACTAGGAATGTCGCATAAAGGAAGAAATAGGAAAATCGGCCAGTATCTCTTAGAGCTATGAGCGTATAAACGCAAAATAGTCACTATAGCAAATTTGATCACGTTTAACCTCATTTGGTCTTGAATAGGTATATTGATCTAGGGCCATGAAATTGGCACACGATTAAGTTCCCCACCGCCCCACATACAATTCAAATTCCGTTTTTTTTTATTCCCTTTTTTGGCTAAACCAGGCTTTTCTCCCCTAGCGCTGGGAGAGTCAGGCGTATTTTCTTTCTGCAACCAAAGAGAGGCGCTGCCCGGAGAATGGCCAATTTCATCATTAAAACTGGCTTACGATGACCAGCTATCTTCGTGGATTAGTAGTAAGTGTGCCGAGTGTACCCACCTCGAAATCAAAAGGTCGCTGGCTCGCAGCGGGTCAGCCTGAAGTGTTAAACACGCCTGGCCAGCCGGCAACTGTCGTGAGGGCTAATGTTCGTATCTAGGTAGCATTTGGCCAGTCGGCAACTGCCGTGAGGGCTGTACATATTTACGCGTGTTAGATTAGGTCAGGTCACGTCAGGTCAGGTTAGGTTTGCTTTGGTTTGGGGTAGAAAGAAGCATCTCCGGGTAGCGCCTCTCCTTGGTTGCTAAAACGAAACAGGCGAGTGCCAGACATTACGAAGTCCAAAAGACAGTTACGTAGACGTCGGCCCATTCTGGATTTTTTATATGATGTAGCTTATGTATAGGAGAATAAAATATGTAAAAATCAGCAAAATCGAAGGGTACCCATTTTTCAGAAAATCAAAATTTATTTTTTGAAATTTAATTAAGTTCACTAATTAGTTAATTACGTCAGTATTGTTATTCTCAAATTAAAGCCTGACCTATTCCCTCCATTTCACACTTTGTCTCGTGGTGATATGTCTAAAACTCCAATGGTTATGACGCTTTAAAGATGATAATGTGCCTTGCCTAAGTCAATGTTTGATGACGTGAATCTCGGAAACGTGACGTCATATCTTGACAAAAATATGTCTCCCCTCTTTTCACATATAGATGAGTAGTTTCACAAAGTTTCGCAAAAATCGGAGGAGGTGAGGTTCAAAATGATCATTTTTTGTCCCACTTGACGTGGAATGCCCCAATGGCTAGATCACGCCGACTGGGAGCGTAGGCTGTGCCGCAGTACACTACTGTCGTGCGGCACAGCGGACTCGCAGGCGTCTGGAGCTCAGCCGTAAATGTGGCACTGTGCGGACTGGTAACCACGGCAAATTGAATCGCATCAGGCGTTTATTGTTCAGGTATATCTGATGAAAACATTTCGCTGCTTTTCGAGCATGCAATTTTCTATTTCACAAACCAAGCATGGTACTTCGATGCATGGTTTTAAATTGTTATCGTTTACTTGCGCCATATAAATTAGGTTCACAGCGGTCAGGCAAAGGTCTTTTTGATTTCATTGCTGGCAAGCATGTCATGATTCAGCCGAAATCTGTTTATTCCGCAATTTCATGCAGCGCATCGCTCGAAATACCTGGCTTGAAGGTCATGGATCCTCCGGTAGCGTCAGAACAGGCGTTAGGCCAGACGCGGCTAGAATTATGTCAACGCTTACCACACTGGAGAAGATTCAGATTTATTTGTACATTTTTATGTTTCTCTAAGTTTCTCTGTTATAGACATTCTGCTCTTCTAGTACCTACATTACAATAATCGCCTTCATACCCATTCGAAATGAACTTTCATCCAGAGACAAAGACAACGCCCACTCGCATTTTCTGGCTAAGCAGTGAAATTATGCATTCAGGACAATGCCATTTTAAGCTACTTAAACATTTAGTGCCATCAGCATATTTAATTCTACTTTGCTACGTCCAGAAATGCTCGCATAAGGCGGCTGATTCTGGTTTGGTTGGCGATCGTGGCATCTTGTAGACCTCTTGGCTTATCATCGTGCCGTTCCCAGTCTGAAGTCACACCTGTGATGTGACATGACAGGACGTTTCACGTGCCCAATGTGCAGGTAAGTCAAGCTGCATTAAATATCAGACTATATGTTGCATACTTGTCCTATTTTAATAGAGGTAAACCGTGTCGTCTTTCCAAGATGGCCTTAATTCTACGGTCTCAACTCTTCATGAAAAATTATAATTGTTTAGCTAACATTTCGTTTTATGTCACGATATTCTAATCAATTGTCAACAATACCATTCGGCTTGTTTTAGTCAGTAGATAGCTTTTTGTAGCTAAAATATTGAACATCACTAAGTGTGAATGAATGATGAAGGTTTTAAATAAAAAAAAATCATAAGCATTCAAAAGACGAACTCTCGCTAGTTTAGTTGTCTACAGTGATGAATACCACACTTTAAAGCGCGCGGATCTAACCCTTTTATTGTGCGTCTTTAAACAAAGGGGAGCGTGAGCGGGGCTTTCTATTCATTTGGCTGTTGGGTGGTTCCCTTACAGCTGAAGTTTTTACTTTATCAGCTGGGAGCTTTCCACCTGACTCAAAGCAGTATTGAAAAGTTTCTTATTTCGGAAATAAGCAAGGCATCCAACAATGATAGCATGCCTGTTTGCGTCGCATGTCTGCGCGTTTCCAATGCACATTTACAACTCATTTGACGCAAATGAGAAACTTCAAGGCTTTGGCAACTTCTATCCTTGTGATAGAATGTCATCCGCAGCTTGTTCTTTTTAGAAATGTCAAGCCAACCGTACAAATAAGTAATCTTAGACATTCAGCAATTGCATTATTTTGTCGTAGAAAACTCAGCATATCACAACTGCCCCCATTGGATCACCTTAAACGCATCTAACACTCACACAGGCCAGATGCGTGACTCCACCTCCCCTCTCCCACGTGTGCCATCTAATCGGGTGAGCCGCAGCCGTGTGCGGCGACCGCGGTCCCACCAGCAACAAGTTGGCCGGCCCAGTGCCGGCGGCCACATTGGCCCAGTGTCACATTGATCCCCAACCTCCGACGAAACGGCCGGCACGCCGACGAAAAATACGGCCGCGTTGCCGGCGCCCCAAGTTGGTGAGGACCGCGCCGCGTCCCGAATATAAACGACACGACGCTGGGCTGCTCTGCTGGTCCGACGCGCTGGTCCGCAGCTCTGGGCCGGCCCGGCGGCGCTGGTCGCTCAGCGCAGCGGCCGGCCGACAGCTGGACGCCCAGATAGATACGGGTCGGGTCGGACTGGCGTCGTCAAATTTCATTAGCGTGGCGCTCGGTGACAGCGGCTGGGGCCGGGCCGTCCGCTGTCGGCTCGACGGAGGCGTCGGCTTCCGGAACGGCGATGGCCGGAGTTGTCTGCTGTCCAGCGGTCAGTCGGAGCCGACTGTCGGCGAATGAAATGACTGTGTTAACTGTTTGCCTGGATTTGAGAGCGCTGCCTGCTCACTGAGCAACAGACGCGGGATCAGCTACGGTCGATGTACTGGAGACGGGATTAGCGATTGTTGCAATATCCGTCGCATGCTAACTTGCAACGCAAGGCTTACATTGTGAGCTGGTAGTACAGTTGCGACGATCTAATCCAACATCCATTTTTAGATTAAGAAAAACATAGGTAACTGTTGGAAAGTCACCATGGTCGTGGATGAAATCTTGGCAATGAAGTTCCTCAGTTTGCCGAGCTGGACAATAGAAATGTTCCACGTTGTTTTAGTTACTATAGCGTCAACTTGCCATCTCGACCGAGCGTGGATTAATCTGGGCCATTTTCAGCTGTCAGCCAGAATCAGTCCAACGCTGATAGGACTATGTCTTCAATCGTGCAGCCAATTTCAGTGATCAGTTTCTACAGAAGAACCATTCTTTTTCAAAGGCTGCGGCAGTTCACCAGTCGAAAAGAAAGTCGGCGTGTTTTATCTACTGATAGGCTATTACTGGAAGCACAAATTACCTTTTTCACAAGACCCTAGGTTTGGTTTTGTTTTTACTTCTCAACCTTTAGGGTGCTACAATGTCGTCTCCTTCTTCGGTGATTATTATCGCGTTCTAGGTAATCTGCTTGCTCCTTTGACCCGCGGCTATCTTTAGTGTACCGACTTTGTGCCTCTACATTTTTTTTTAACGGACTCAGAATTACTTCAACGAAAGTACAAGTCGTTTTCTTTCTTGCATCACTGACACTGCTCATGTTTTGCGCTTGCTCTGGAAATTGCCGTCCGACACCGCCCCACACCAGCACCCCACTGCTCACTGGACGGCTGTAAATTATTGTCTCTCTCCCGCTGTCATATCCATTCGTCATCGTCCTCTCTTCCTCCTCTCCATCACCCCTCTCCCCCACTCTAACGCAGAGTGCACCCCACTCACCTCCCCCTCTGGCCCACAGCCAAAACGACAGTGAGGTGATTTTCCACGACGCGGCCTTCCTGAACATGACTGAGGTGGGCTACGTGTGGATCGTCACTGAACAAGCTCTGGCCGCCAGCACGGTGCCCAAAGGTGTGCTGGGGTTCCGACTTAGCGCCTCCGACGAGACCAAACACATCAAGGATAGCTTGTGAGTACCTACCGCGCTCTCCATAGAGGAGGGAGGGCTCTGAGAGGGACGGCTGAGGAACAGAACGCTCGGCGAGGACGCCTGGCGAAAGTAGGTGCATAAAAGAGAATCGGAATTAGATGAGAGAGCCAAATGGATGCGAACTTGCGGCGTAAAAGGCGACAGAATGGAAATGGGGACAGATTAGGAATATAGATGCGCTGCCAAAGTACAGTTTGTTCAGAACTGTCGTTAGCGCCGGTTGTTATTTATCGACATTGAAATGTTGATTAGTCAGCTTTTAGCCTCACCTTAGGTACGGGCAAAACTGTAAAAAGTTGCTGTAGCGCTGAATGTAGATGTAGATTTTACATGTACATTCAGCGCTGTAGAAGGTTGATGTTGATGATTGTCCCGGTGATACATGACACCCACTCATGACCACGTCGCCATTCGAGGTCAGCCAAGCTTATCGGGCCCATTTATCCTTCCTGGCATGCCTGTGATGCCGATGCACATCGGGAAGACGTAGTAGCCGCCGTGATGTATGCATGTGTTGTTGCAGCTCTTGATCAAACTTAATAACATGTAAAACCAGCCTGATGTTTTGAACACACAGTCGTTCATCATCGCGTAAGTTTTTTACTACCAAAAAGTGACAGCTACGAGATTGAGATGGCCGCTCGTGGTAGTTATGTGCTGATTACATGTGGTTATATGGTTTTGCAGAAACTGGAACATAAATCATCAGTCCTTGAGAGAACTTGATGCGATCTGTTTTTCTTTTATATTGAAGTTAAGAGGAGTGTGTTGATGGGTGGGTATTACCGATGTTCGTTTTTATGCTTTTATGTCGTTTTGCGTGCAAAGTTTTCAGAATAATTTCGTTTAAAATTATTCCACATTTGTTTCATTAGGCCCCTATGCCAGACATCAAGAACTTTTTTATCTGAGTCTCAGTTAGAGCGCGACCAGTCGAATGTTGCCACCCCATGTACAAATTGAGAAACAATATTTTTTACTGACGCGTAAAATAGCTTGGTAAGAGCGCTTAGTAAGAGGCGAGGGTAGAAACCCTATGAATTTCTGCCAGGTCATTTCCCTGTCCAATGCTTACATCTCTGCTGGACCTCTATCCACGACTCTATAATCCATCTGGCGCCGGGTCAGGCAGCTACCAGACCCTGCCTCGATAGCAGCTCGCGGGATGGTCATCTTCTGAGCGGGTGGCGACAATAAAACCCCGTTTCATCGGCGCTTTCCATGCGCGCCGCGCCCGGGACCGTCGTTTGTTCAATCGGCCTGATCGGACCCCCGGGAGCCGAATGGGTGGGGGCGGGGCAGTCTGACAGGTCATGTGTCAATCGGCGCCCTCCGCCGCCGCCCCGGCGCACGGCGCTGGCACCGGCCGCCGCCCGCCGGCACCGGCACCGCTCGCCGCGCCCGGCCGGATTGGGAGCCTTCTAATGACCAGAGCAGGCCGCTCTGTCAGCGTCCAATCTCGGCCATCTCCCAAATCGACGCCGCTCGTGAAGAGAATGGCCAAAGCGGTGTGTGATCGAAGGGGCTCGCCAGAAAAATGTATCGGCTCGGACGTATTGTGGCCGCCGCGGCGGAGAGGCCGGCCCGGCCGGGCTGGCCCGCGCGGCAGGATATTGCCGCACGGTGGCATTTTCGTATGGCCGCTCCGCTCGTAATGAGGTAACGATGCCCGTCACATGTTGTTGATGATAGCGCCATTTTTAATAACATAAAATTAAATCCCGCTGGCGACGAGATCCATCAAGCTATAATACTTACTTCGTAAAATTTTCTCAGGATATGGCCCATGGACGTCGACAAGTCTATTTTATCTAATTTATATCCCGGTCGCTTATAACTGAGCGTTGTGGCGGCTCTGTATGCATCACACGAGCTAGATAACGATGTCTATTTGGGCCCGGGCGCGCCCAGACAGGCGCTGCTGTAGAGCCCTGGAAGCGCCGGCAGCTCTGCATGCACTGCCCGGCCGTAGTGCGTCATAGGGCGCCGATCAGGCGGCTGTCTTCTCCGGGTGTCTCGCTGGCAGCGTGTGTGATCGCCGCCAAGACGCGCAGAAGAGCCGTCCGCGTGACGCGTGTCTCCTGTGACCCGAGAACAGAAGGTGGCGTGGGATAATTGACTCGGTATCGTGTGCGTGTCAAACGAATGAGCGCACCGCTGCCGACAGAGATGGAGAGGGGAGGAGGAGAAGATGAGAAGAGAATTGGGTGGAGAGAGAGAGAGAGAGAGAGAGAGAGAGAGAGAGAGAGAGAGAGAGAGAGAAAAAAAGGGAAGGGGAGATAGAAATAGAGAAAGAGAGAGAGAGGGAGAGAGATGGGAAATATAGAGAGAGGGAGAGAGAAATAGAGAGGGAGGGGGAGAGGAGGGAGGAAATGGAGGGAGAGAGAGAGGGATGAGAGGAGACAGAGAGGCAGAGAGAAAGAGTAACAGAAAGAGAGAATTGATTCAAAAACTTTGGTAGTGTTTAGAGTAAGGGCGATGATAAGAGGTAAAATGTGAAAACTCTTCCCGCGGGCGGGCGGTGGCGGAAGTCGGGCGTCAGCTGGTGCGGAACGAGTCGAGTTTCGCCGGGTATGGCTCAACTTTGGCTGCGTTAATTCTGCCGGTGCGGGAAAGAAACTAACCTGTGCCGGCCTCTGGCAGCTGCTCACGTCACGTCGCTGTCAATGGCGGAATGGAAGACTATTGGAGCGGCGCCGTTCAGCCGAGCTCAATCTGCGGACGTAAATTTGTGTCTCTGTGACGGCCGGCCGCCGGGAAGCGGTCATTTCTGGTCGGAGCCGGCCCGTTTGGCTGAGCTCTTCTAAGCCGGCGCGGCGGCCAGTCTCGTTTAGGGGTGTCGGAGAGCTGATGTGAGCGGCCACGATCGCGGCTGAGCCGGCCACTGAGGCTGTGCTGCGCTCTGGTGCCGGCTGGAGTTGTGTCTGTCGGCCTCCAAAGACCTATCCACTGGCGATAGATCGGTTTGAGGTGTCTGTGATCGTGACTGCCAACGGCCGCTAACGTCGGTAGAATCAGGTTTATTGGACGGATCTCGTAAGGTGGTTCGAGTGAACGGTGGGCCTAACGATGTGCTTGAATAATTCGAATAGAGTGTTTCATTAATTTGTGGTGAAGTGTCTTTCAACTTCATATTTCCATCATGTGAATTTGAAATAAAAACTTTTAGTGGTGATGATCATCCCCTCCGTAACTCAGAAAAAAATCGATAGCTCTTATGACAAGAATGCTAAACTTTGACATGCATTAGATCGTTTTCCCTTTAGCTTAATAATTTTCATCCTTGATATTTTATCAAGTATTTTTGTGTACTTTAAAAAGGCACACATTACTTTTCTATTGCAATACTTCTTTCTGCCTTTGTAGCTATCACAGCAAATGCCATCTGCTCTTTCGCAAATCGTTTCTCCATGGCAACGTGGCATGGTGTTGAGAATGTGACTGCCATCCATTTTGTCTTACGACCCAACAGATGGTGCCATTTGCGACGACATCGTAAATCATAGGTCAAAACCATAGCACCATAATACGTTTTGGGCCATACATAAAGGCTGCTTGATGGCCGCTCACTCGTAAGAACATAGTAATGTAAAAGATACCACTTAGATGAGTCGATAATACAGGTATGTAAGCACTTGTACTTACATACCGATATTCTCGACTGCTGAGTTTTAGCACCTTTAGCACCTACAGTCTACACATATGCACACATACCTAACCTATACTGACACATCACCCTGACAGTAGCCACGTGCGCCGCGGGCCGCGGCTGACGTCTGGGCGGCTCAATTCAAAGTTGGCCGTCGCCGGGCCGTCGGTCACTCCGGCTCGTCTCGGCACTGTTATCTTCGTCCCCGGTGGGACTGCTCCGGCGCCGAGCGCCGCTCGGGTGTCCACTGACCTACATCGCCCCGTGCCGATAGCCGGTCCGTGCCGCGGACATGGGGCCGCTGTCCGCTGAGACTGGGGTCGGTCCGTGTCGCGGACATGGGGCCGCTGTCCGCTGAGACTGGGGTCGGTCCGTGCCGCGGACATGGGGCCGCTGCCCGCGGAGACTGGGGTCGGTCCGTGCCGCGGACATGGGGCCGGTGTCCGCTGAGACTGGGGTCGGTCCGTGCCGCGGACATGGAGCCGCTGTCCGCTGAGACTGGGGTCGGTCCGTGCCGCGGACATGGGGCCGGTGTCCGCTGGGACTAGGGTGGCCCGCGCCTCTGATACGACGCCGAGCCCCTGAGACGCATGGGTCGGTCAGTGTTTGTGACACAAGGCCAGTCTACACATGTCGCTGATACCGCGTCATCCGTGCGTGAGACTGTCAGTCTGCGTTATTGACACTTCTTGTGGGTTCTTGTTTGTAACGCGGAGTTGTTTTCTGCCTGTGCGAGTATAGGTGCATCGGTGCCCCTGACACGATATCAGTTGGTGCCATCGCCACGATGCCATTCCTTTCCTCTGACACTTCCCTCGTCTGTATCATTCTCAGGTACGTTCTGGCAGCCGCCCTGAAGGAGATGTCGCAAAAGGAAAACATCACGGAGGCACCCAAGGACTGCAACAACACCGGAGACGGCTGGGAGACGGGAAAAACTCTGTTCAAGTGAGCCCTTCCCCCTCCCCCCGCCGGGCTGATGCGTTCCGTGCTCCGTTTTTCGTTCCGAGTGCGGACGGTCGTTAAGCGGCGACGGTGCGGAATACTGACGACCGTTTAACTGAGTCGCATCTGGGCCCGTCTGATTTACTGGACTTCCAGTCCGCTGGGAGACGGGCTATGGTGTTGCGTCGCGTAAGGCGATTATGTGTGCCGGTAGCGTCCGGCGTGGCGGGGGAGGATTTTATGTCACGAGGGATGCTGTTTAACTAATGTGTTATTGATTATATAGCATTATTTATACTGTTAGAAGTGATGAAGCATCTGCACGAATGGAGGAAGAAATTGTTGCAAAAAATATATGTTTTTTAACCCGCGCGGGGCTGGGGTCTCCAGCCGAACGCGCGGGGCTGGGGGGGTAAATTTTACCCCCCCCCCCCTGTTATCTCCCGAACTAATGGTCCGATTTGGAAAATTCAAACGCCAATCGAAAGCTCTCATCACGAACTACTAGAAACATGTACTTAATTTAAAGTTTGAGGTCAAGGTCAAGGTCAGGTCAAGGGTACAAATTGCAAGTTTCTACAGTATCGGCCTTGCACCGTAGTTGCCGAAGAATGGAGTCATGGACTGAGACTGATCGCCCAAAACGTGTTCTTAGGCTACCAAGACAATATTCGTTGCATACAATATCATTCAGAGGTCAAGGTCAGGTCAGGTCAGGTCAGGTCACCAAAAAACAAAATATAGAAAAGGGCATGTGCGACACATGTTTTATGGGTCATTTTACTCATAGAATTCAATAGGCACACCCAATAAGTGATATGGACCACCTCTGGATGAATTTCAGGTCGAGGTCAGGTCAAGGTCAGGTCAAGTGAGGTCAAATTTTGAAGTTGGTTGTTAAGGCTTAAAAAGGTGTCTATCTGATGCAGTTTTTTTACGGCGAATCGAATGGTGCTATTTTTGTTTCCGTACGAGGTCTAGAACTTCCAAAAAAGTCATTTTTCAAAAAATTTGTGTGTCGTGACGTCATAAAATTTTGAATAACTCCCACATTTTTGAACCGATTCTTCTAAAATTTGGTATGTAGCTGCACATAGACCACTTCTCTGACATATATTCCGGTTTTTTCGATAGACTCAAAATTTTGGATTTTATAATGATTTTCCCAAAAAAGTCAGTTTTTTGAAAAAATTTAGGCCAAAATCCAAAATTTTCAAAAAACCGAGATAGCCATTTGATAGACAAAGTAAAATTACGTATAACCTTTTTTGTTACGTCTTGATTCCTTTAAAAATGAAGATGTTAGCGGCGTTTGAACTTTTGCCGTTTTTGAGGCGAAAATGGCGAACATGACGTCACTAAAACGTCAATTTCTCAAAAAATTTCCGACGGATTTCGCTCAAATTTTCAGGGAACGTGTCAAATTGATGTAAGAAAAGGTACTGAAAGTTTGGCGGCGCTGCGCGCCGCCGTTTTTGAGATATCGCAAAAATTCGCGAGGGGGGGTAAAATTTACCCCCCCCCCCCAGCCCCGCGCGGGTTAAATGATCATAGATCTTCCGCTTTGGTTTGTTTCCTTAATTTCGAAAAAGACATCGCGTAAAACGCGTCAGACAGAATCTTCATCGATTCATCATGTTCTGAGAATTGCAATCTCAGCGTCTGGGAGAATTCACAGCTCGTTTATGAAGTGAAGATAAATCTCCGAAACGCTGGGCAACAAACGCGAACCATTCTTCACGGATCTCATTAATCATACTACTAAAGATCTTTCTAACTCTGAATTACCACTGTTTCTGTTTCAGGTACATTCGTAAACAAGTTCTGTTCGACGGGCAGACGGGAAAAGTCGCTTTCGACGATAACGGAGACCGCATCAATGCAGAATATGACGTCATCAACACAGACAGTACCCGTACCAAGCGGATAGTGGGGAAATACGCCTATTCAAAGGTAAGTCGGCACCCTCTGGTGAAAGATGGTAGTTTGACGCAGCAGCTTGTCGCTGCAGGATTAATTGACAGTGACATGTGCCAACATTTATTAATGCTGGCGATCACTTGGAGAATCTATCGATTTCGCTCCATCTGTGACAGATTGTGTTATTCTATCCCATCCCAGCGATACATCAAAGCAATCGGATGATCCCATAAACTGATTGGCTTAGACACAACGCAAACTCAGAATTGGTTTGATTATGGACACTGTCCCGTGGGAGACCCTGAGACAAGTTTGGTGCACGTACGGATTTCGAAGGAATAACGTATAGTCGGCATCAGAGACATTTCCTCAGTCGAACGGCAAGTATAGACTCTGACTTTTGAATGTTTTGAAGCCGGCCTCGCGCTTCGTACATCCATCGTGCTGTTGTTTGGAAAGGCCGCCCCGGCTGGCTGCAAACGGCCCTCAACACTGAAAGATGGGCGCAGCTCCTCGATGCAGTTACATTGAGCGCTATGAATATCGTGGATTGGATGCAGCCTCTTGCTTTGTTTTGATCGGATTTAGGAAAAGAGCGAGTCTGGCCGACCTATGGGTTCCAAGGACGCAAACATGATCGAGGTCAAACGTCGAGAAAAGGTTTTGGTGTGTGAAACATTGTCTATCTCGTTTCCAGAGATTACAAATCATGCGAATTGGCTTGCAAGAATAAATATTGTTTATCCTAGAAGATCGCATCAGCGCGAAAAGCGCTGGCTTAATCGGCAGAGGATTGGGTGCATTTGAACACATTTCAGAGTTGGTACTCTACTGAGCACCCGCTTGTACCTGGGGGCGGGGGATCTTGTTTCCAACTGAACCAAACCAGGGAGGACCTCAGGGTGGCGTTGCAGTCCAATACCTTACGGTCATTCTCGACTAGTGTCTTCTCTACCTTATTACCATTTCACGTGTTTTCAGTGCTAACTCTGTTGGAAAATTACATAATTCTTCGGAAGGCTTATGCTCTTCGGAAAATAACATCTTTTGTATGATTAGCACCATTCCGCTCGGACGACCTGCTGCGTAGTTGTCCATCCAGCTGTTCATCTCAGCTTAGTATGTACAGCGGCTGGGATTCGTATGCCAGCGAACCGAACATCTTGGGTGGAGTGCTGTGAGGCGGGAAAGATCGGGGATGGACCAATCATGATTCTCTCAATCCTGAAACGGCCACGGGCCAAAAGGACAGTCCGTTGTTGAGCCGATTTGTTGCACACTGACAGTCACAGATGGGCACAAACTGTATCTAAGAGATTGTATTGAAGCTGTATGTCTGCTGCTAATCCAAGTCATGGCCTGACGAGCCCGAATTGCAATCAGTATGCGGCCCACAGGTTACTGATAACACTAATTTTAACCCGATATTTGATGTGCACGTAGGGGCACGAGTCGTTCTCCAACAGGTATTCACCAGTTTCTAGTAGTGTTGAATTTCAAATATCCAGCCGGCGTACTGGTCACAGCGTAGGTACCCGCTCAGTCCCGCTGCCATAACGCAGTTCAACTTTGTGCTGCTGCTCGCTTCTCTCGCTACTCTGGTATATGGTGCACTCATTTCTCTCCTCTGTCGAGTTTATGTCCCGCATCTCTTACCAAAACCACAGCGCAGCCTTTGTCGTCGCCTCTATGCAAGACGCTCACTTCGATAAGCGAACGGCAAGTCCCCAATAGCGTCGTGAACGTCACTGCTGCTCCGTGAACGTTGCAGCTGCGCCGTTAGTGATTTCGGCCAGCAACAGCCTCGTCGGGAAAACTGGCCAATCTCTCCTGAGCAAAAATGGCCTGTCGTTCCTCAGTCGGGAGGCCACCACTCGTGACCCGGCCCGCTCCTCCGCCGCTGGAGATTGTCTTTTGAGGTCGAGTCGGGGTCAACGGGCCTCTCGTCTGAGTGACGAGATTCATTCCGAGTTGGGAGGGTTATTTGGTGTTATTTTAATTAGTTTGGTTTGTGCTGCATTCGTGGTATGATGGAAGGCGGACTTTTCGCCGGAGAATGTGCCACAGGGTCGGTATTATTATTCGGCAATGTTTTATGGAGCACAACTCTGCTCTTGGGTGATTCACGGTGCCTTATAGTTCTTTTACTGCTTTTGTGTTTTTCATTTTTTCATCGTTTATTGCCACAAATAAATAAAACGGAAGAACATACATAAAAGGATTTTTTCTATGCTTCTTTATGTTAATCTCTCTATCCTAAGTTACGTTTCTTCATATAAGCTAAGAAAATGTTCGACATCAATTAGTTATAGTGACTGTGTTTATCCTCATTCAGTCAACAGGCATGTCGTTGACATTGATTGCATTTGCTTATATTGATTGCAAAGCACGACAATTTTCAACTGCCGTTAAATAGTGTGAGCTTACTGAAGCACTAGACGTGATAGTGACGCGCGGGGCGCCGAGATCGACGCGTCGAGCGCCGGCCGAAAACGTCCGCCGGATTAGCGTCAGGGGAGTGGTGGCACAGGTGTCGCCTGAATCATAGATGGACGAACGGGAGACACGGCGCTCAAATTATTTACGAACGACGACAACACGACTCTCACAAATGCCAGCGACACGACCGCTGAATGCGCATGGCGGCTGACGGACCTGGGCTGAAGTATCCGCCAACTAAAGCAGTTTACTCATCATAGCTGTTCGCCACGCTATTATAATAGAACGTTCATGCCTCGGTAATTTCGAAATCAGCCGCGAACTCGTCATTTTCCGACTTATCCCTCGGCGTAGCCATCTTTGGACTATAACAGATGACATTTCGTGCAAGACTGTCACAAGAATATAGTTTGACGTGGGAGAGGGCGGTGGGCGTTGTTTGGCTGTGAGCTGAATCGAGACCGGCTACACGCTGGGTTGCCGCTGAATGAAGTGATGCGAACACTGAGTGAACTAACTCGTCAATCTGCGGACAAATGCGGCCTATTTCTACCCGGAGCACATGGCCCGATTGAAGCCATTCTTCTTTGGCCCGAGAGAGTGCTGATTGCTCAGCGTCTTCCACTTCCCTAGCTCGGAATGAAGCGTGCTGGAGAGTTGATGTGTTAGGAGAGAAGGCGGCGACAAGGCAAGGACCTACAAATCCGCCAACGTTTGATCGGACATTTTCATTGGCGATATTGGTGCTGCACTTCGACGGGAAACATGAGTCACTGGATGTGGGTGAGCGCTGATATACCAGGATGATTTAGCAAGTGTCACGAAGAGCAACTTTAATTGCATTCTCTCTCAAGTAGGTTTCTCAAGACCTCTGACGTATCGGGGGCGGGGACTTACATTGCAGTCTCCAGCCGTGTCGTTCGACCTTCAGGCAACATTATTGGATTGTTTTCAAAGTTATGCGGCAGGTTGGCGTCATACTTTTGTCTCAGTGGGCCAGGCATTGCGGAGTAAGTCAGACAGCTCCCACACAGCTTTGAGCTTGATGTCGCCTTTATATCACATCATATCTCGCTCGAACCGTGACGCGTGATCCAGTGGCACTTGACAAGTGACTCGCTAGCACCTGTCATAAGTTACACTCGTCACGCTATTCCGTACGCGTGTCTGTGAGGATTTGAGGTTCTCAGACGAACCGCTGGGTAGATCTCACGAAGTTGCAGTTATTTCCCAAAGTTGCTCATTGCTCAACGCACAGCACGTTTCCTCAGGTGTTTTCCTTAGCAAAAACATTTGCATGCACTTGATGAGTATTTTCATTTATAGGCTTTTGCTGTGGGTCAGATGCACAACGGTTGCATGACTTACTTTTCTGTCTCATGTTTCATGTTTATACTTCAATTACTGATGAGTCCGGTATGTCCTCAGCGTCTTTGTCTACGCTTATCTTTTTTTACGCACACTGAGAGATTTGTCATCTCTAGGCGTTTCTGAGCAGAGACCGCTTGCCGCTCATCCACATGCTATCGTTCTACCGAGTACCGTCCTGCCTCGTTATTGGAAACTGATCTGACCTTTCGCCCGGCCCTCTATTCTAATCCGAGACACCAATGTGATGGTTCGGAGAGCGCCGGAGATCTCGATTCGGCCATTCATCGGGCGTGCTCTCATTGAAACTCCCGGGATTTCGACTCCGTTCGATTTTACCGTGTCACACGCATACAGCGGCGTGGTGATTATGGGTTTCCGACCTGGTGAATGGGGCACGGTGAATGATGTCTTATTGCGGAGTAGGGTTTAGACAGATTTCAAAGAAGGAATGATGAGGTTATCAAGCACGAGCTCAACTATGTACTGTATGATTGTAGAAGGCGTAGAAGGTACCACGTTGACTAGTAGGAAGAAAATAATTTCTATTTTATGCCTTCTACGAGACTGGACACGGGATAGCCTATTTCCGCTCACAGCTCCGATGCTTCCCACAATTATTCGTGACGAGAGGGCGTGTAGTTGTTACCGTTCCGTTCCGTCCGCCGCCCCACCAGCTCGCACCGTCGGCCGCCCCACCAGCTCGCACTGTCCGCCGCCTCAGCTCCTGGGCACGGATTTCGGATGTGTTCCAAAGCCATGCAATAAAATGCAGATGAGTCTCAAATCCATCGCGAGGCGTTTGTGGGATCCGTGGAAAGCAGATGTGCTGCAAAGCCGCCGGCTTGTGCAGCCTGAGTAGCCACTCGACGGCCAATCGGTCGCCTTAACCCGCGCCCCAGTGGCGGTCTCAGCCAACTTCGCCCTAGTGAGGGGGGGCATATGTTACCACCCACCTCTAACTCAAAAACTAAGAGGGCTAGAAAGACGCGGTAAAAAGCAGTCGATAGCTCTCAATGCGTACGTTTCAAAGTATTTCGGTCATTTTCACCTTAGAGCAATATTGGGGTCACCAGAGGTCATCAAAGGTCAAAATTTGCCAATTGTCATTATATTTTTCAGAAAACATGCCGCTATCTCAGGAACTATGGTAGCTAGAAAAACGCATGGAAGAGCAAACGATAGCTTTTGAACTTTTCTTTTGAAAAGGTTATTATCAATATTGACCTCAGGTCAACGGTTTAGCCTCCAGAGGGCAAAAACTCCAAAAATAGCTGCTGTTACGAAAAGTATTTTTCGACAATAACTTTCGACTTCAAAAAGCCACGACATTTCTATTGCCAGAATCGTGTTCCCCTCGCCAAGACGCGTCGAATGAACTATAATTTGACCTTGAAAGGTCAACTTGAAAATTTGACCTCAGGTCAAGGTCATGACCTTACCGGAAAAGGTCATGTTGCATATCAGTCGATGCGTCTCAACAAGACAAACACAATGAGACCCTTCCCAGCGTTCTATCTCTTTCCAATCGCGAGTTATTGGCAAAAAACTGTTTGTAGCCTCAAGTGACCTCGGATGACCTGTCTAGAGGCTATCAGCAAAAATGACACCTTGGTCATCACGAGTGGACTAAAGCATTGTGATTCTGAAATATTTGGACTGTTCCGATGCGTACACACGGATCTAGAGGCATTTTCATTTTTCTCCATTGACTTGTAATGGAAAGGTCACGCCACTGACCTGACCTTAGGTCACGGATATCAAAAATCCGAGATATACAAATTGTAGGCGCCCATAACAGCATGCAATCCACCAAGTTTCAAACCTTGCTGACAAACACTGCAGGCTGGACATGATTGCAAACTTTTTTTTAGGCTTGGTCAGTTAACTTGACCTGGTGACCTGACCTGACATGACCTGGGGTCAAAAATTTCACACATTGTCCAAAATTGATGTACCAAAAGCTACTCCAAGCGGCGCGGCGCTACGCGCCGCGGTTTTTTATTTACACGCAAAAAACGCGACAGGGTGGTAACATATGCCCCCCCCCCCACTGGGGCGAAGGTTAAGCCAACAGACGGGAAGATGCATGACCTAGCATTGGAGCGATACATTACGCTAGCCAGAGCGATGCATGGCTCGGTACTGGGAGAAAAGCATGGTCCGGAGGCCGGTGCAGTGTGCAGCAGTCTGTGAAAATAAACCTGATTATCTGGAATGGTAGATATCATATTCCAGACGCCTCGCTTTCGCCGAATTTCGCCTCTGACATAATGATTTTATGTTTTGTGGACATCGATCGTCAGACGGCGATGCCTTGATTTTCGTTTGCCGTGACAATCCAGTCTCTACCTCGTTTATGTGGTTATTGCCGAGGGCATCAAGGCCCGTCCAGAGACGTCACGCGAAGACCCACATAGTTATGTCGCTGTCAGCTTCGCGTCTACTCGCTCCTAACCCTCACACGCCATATCAGCCGTTCGGCCTCGAATAGCTATGGCTTCCTTATCAGTGTCTGTTGGCCTTGTCCGTGTTGTAAAGGTGTTCGGCTCAACGCTAGTCTCCAATACAACATCGGATTTTTACACTTCTTTCTGCACAGCGCGAGTTTAGGCGTGTGTCTGGTTTGTATTGCACTACATAGACGTGCAACGGTGGATGCCCTTCTTATTCGATGATCATAACCATCCACTTTCCTGCATAAGCTAATGAAGCTTTGGAGTCAGAGTGTTCGGAACTGAGTTTGAAGATACCAACAATTGATTAAATTAAAAGCAGCGTCATACAAATGACGCAATGTGCATCCAATGACCGATATAAGTTTACAGTCCATCTCTGAGCCTCCAGAATGTATACCATAAACCTTTCCCGAATTCCTGGCAGCACTGGCGGCCCACTCTATCCATAACTAGCCCGCCGTTCCTTTGACCTATCCAACCGGCGGTCAATTACTTCAACCGGCGGCCTATTTCGGAAATGGCTCAGCGTCTGCCCGTCGGCACCCATCTCGTTTGGCCTCGGTGAGGTTTGCGTTCCCGTCGCTGCAAAACGGAGCAGAGACGCAGTTCAGACTGTGACTGCCTTCCAAACTAACGGTGGATGCCTTTGGCCTTTTGGGGTTTTTAGTCTTTGATCGTGATCGATGACTTTGATCCTCCTTTTGATGTCTAATGAGTGGTTTTATTGCTTAGTTTATTTATTTTCATTTATTTTCGGTGGAGCTCTGCATTCAGAATGCCAGCTTCCAATATTTCTTTGAAGAAGTTGAATTTTCCAAATGGCAGCTAACCACATGTTATAGGCGTAGTGTTGTTACAATCGAATGCTAGTGAAGATAAGTTTCACAACAATGATCCATACACTTCACCTACCGGTTCATTGTACTTATCGGTGCTACAACTCGTGCGTATTTGATCATTACTGATTTGCTATCCCTACCCTCGCCGACCGCATTGTAAACAAACGTAGATATAAGATAACCAATTATTGTTCTTTAGCCAGGGGATTCCCGTCACAGGACGCCAGGTATAACGATTGTATCGCTAGCCTTGAGCGTTAATCAAAGGCACCGGTTTCGGTCGCAGACGATATTTGCCGTAGGTTTTCTGCTAGGATGTGAGCGACCTTTTGCACGTGTGACTTATCGAATGAGAAGGACGAAATTGGTCGTTTTAGCCGGCATACAATATCTTGAATTGTAGTGATAATGGGATCTGAAGCTCTGGCCAGCCCGTTTATATATGTACATACGGCACGGGCAAATGTCCAGATTTGTCGCACAGTATGCTTGGCAGGAGGGGCCAATACGGTGCCGCTGTACAATGCTACACAAAATAGTTCTTTTTGTATTTCCTCGGTATCGAAGTTGATATGAACAGGGAAATGATTAAAGATAGTCAAATCTGGAATTTTGAAAATGTGGTATCTTCAAAAGGGAAAAAAGAGATGCATCGTGAAACTCATAAATTAGTGCCTATGAAAATGGTGGCTACAAATGTGTCAAGATGGATCTTTGTTCACCATTCAACAGCTTAAGCCCGGTTCTGACTGCCGAATTCGATCGGAGCGGATGGTAAGCGTATGGTGATCGTATGGTGAGCGTGGCTGGCGGAAAAAGATGAAAATCGCTAGGCCCGATACGATCTGGCAACTGGTAGATCGTATCGTGCGGATCGTGCGTATTTGGTGCGTATCGTGTGGGAGTCTGCGTCCGCCATTATTGCCGGCGGCGATAGATAAGAGCGAAATAAATACTTTTCACGCTTGAAGAGACGTTAGATGTAGTTTAAAGTATCTCTCTAATTCAGTAATTAAGGTTGAATAGTCGTGTCTGACTTTTCCGTGAAGTTAATCAACATTTCGGCTTGATTGGAGCAGCATGGCGGCGGAAACCATTCTCGGCCGTGGAAGGTACGCGATTTTGAAATCGCGTGAAAAAAATAGAAAATCATGTCAACTTGTCCTGAAAAGTAATCAACAACATAAAAGTGAGTATTGTGAATGTTGTGCATTGGTTTTCTTGAAAATCGGTTCGTTGGAACTGACAGAAATTCATTGGTTAGATATCTATGCACCACCTCGGCGTCGCCGGTCACCACGAGGCTGGCCGGGTGGGGGCTGGGCAGAGCGCTGCGTGTGTATAGGCTGGCGCACAGATGACGTCATCTGAGGGAAGCGCGTTGATTGGCCGCCTTGAACGGGACGAGATCTATAAAGAGGAAAATTAATACTTGTCAGACTTAAAAAGATGTTAAATGTAGTTTAAACATTTCTCTAATTTAATTATCAAGCTGAAATTATCGGGTATGGCCTTTTCGTGCAGTAAAATTAATACTTTGATGTGACTGACGCACCTGAACGAAACAATGATTTTTCGTATGGTATCTTCTAAGTGGAAGTACCTACTTTGATTCATGGCGACTATAAACTTTGATTATGTCAATCAAGCCAATTTATTTAAAGTATGCTACTGATAAGATAAGTTATATCAAATATGTTAGCGCAATCCTTCCACAAGACAGCAGCAAGAAGAGCAGCAGCGCAGCGAGCTCCCCACACGATGTCAACTGTACGATACGATCAAGACAAAAGATAAACTCAATCCATCTTTCGATGGAACGCACTACGACGTACGATCTGCCGCTTCCGAGCGTCGCGCACAGTCACGTTTTTCCCGGTTCTCACTGCACACATACGATTATCATCGCGGCGATCGGGAAACGGGCGTGCCGATCCCCATCCCATCACCATACGATCACGATACGATCACCATACGATCCACCAAACGATCGAAAAACGGCAGTCAGAACCGGGCTTTAGAATCTGGGTTTCTGCGATTCATTTCACACGGTAGCTAAAAATACCACTGTCAGCTTCGGCTAAGAGAAATGTTTTCCTTGGGAGGCAATTTCCGCACAGTCTGGGAAACGTCACTGTCACCCTCTGGGTAAATCGAGCTCGTTCGGCCAAATTAGAAGTAGCTTATGCGGCTGCTGCGAATCTACAAACTCAACTTTGACTTTGCAATAAGTTTAAAGTTCGTCGCTAATTTAATTTGAATTGCTTTCAAACCATTGCATGTAACTGCATCATTAAGTTTCATCATGTTGTTATTATTGTATGTATTCTTAGCAAAGTCATCCCAAATGGGATTGCAAAAGTAGGTAGGTACCTTACCTTTTTACGCACTCAACGATAAAGTTGTGATGCTTCTACTTAAATTTCTCTTAAATTCCAGCACCATCCTAAGGTGCTGAAACACAAAACAATTTGGTGCTGATACACAAAACAATTTTTTTATATTTTTTCGGATAAATTTTAAAGTGTAGTTTCCTTAGGATTTTCCCATATTTCACAGTGTACTAACTTAGCGTCCGTGCAACAGGGACAGTCGCGGGCACTGAGTCTCCCATTCCGATCAAAAGTGGAATTCGATTTGACCGTCTCGGATTAGGCGTAGGGTGCGGCTGATGAACCGCTGAGCCCCTGCCGCTGCCGGCGCGGGCCAGGCCGTTCATCCTTCACCGGCGCTCGACCTTCCGTTGCCTTTCACTGGGGACTACTGTCTTCCGCAATCCCATCTGGGATGGCTTCCGTGAAGTAATGGGGACCGGCGACCGAGCGCCGGCGGCACGAACCGCGTCCGCGTGTGCGGAAACGGCACACCGACCGCGGAATGAAGCGGGGGCTCAGTGTTTTGCGATGTGTTCGTTCTTATTTTTAAGTTAGAAATACCTTTCTCTAAATTATGCGAGATGGGTGTTGCAGCGCAGGACAGTTGATCAGATTCAGAAGTTCAAATAATCTGAGCCGCTAGAGAACTTGGTACACTCGCCACGCAGGATATCAGCTAAGGCAAACGTCTAACCTGGAGCTTGATGTGACCCTGGGTCAGATATACCTATGTCTACCTATATGCAATTTGACATGACGTTATCAGTGACATGATTGAACCACAACGGAAAATGTTAGGCTAGCCTTACTTTTCATTAAGAAAAGAATATCCTACTCTTGGTCCCTTGACTGATAATCGATTTATTCCACGCTCCAACCCCGCCGGCCTGGCAACTGGTGTTAGCACCTCTCGCCCGCGGCCCGTCACCCAGGCCGGGCTGGCGTGTTTCCGCGTCTCGCAAAGCCTTCCGATGACACCGGGCGGCGTCTATTCCTGGCGAGAAATGGGCCGATTCGGCGCGCTCAGTTCCGGATAGTCGCCGCGGTGCCGCCGGTTTACTGGGCTGTCCCGCCGAGTGGCTGAGTTAGGGCACTCCCCACTGAGGAGTGTTGGAGTTTGTGTATATCTGAATGGATGTCGGCCGGCTGCTTCGCTGTGAGGCTGATTGGTTTATGCAGCGTTGAGGAATGATAGCGTTTTGTGCTATGGGGTGCTATGAAAACATTCGAACAGAGCTTATTGCTGAGAATAGCAGGTGCACCCCTAGTTTCTGGACATAATTCGTGCCGCCATAACTTGGGTGTTTGAATCCATATGCTGCAACCATAGCTAACATGGTTGACAAAAGTGTATGAGGTCTATACATTTCTAGGCGGTCTGTAACCCGCGTGATCTGAGTGATCATGAACTTGCTCGGGGTCTCCGGGTCTCCACTTCACAGTCTGATCACGCATACGCTCTTGCGCGTCCTCCGTGGCGACATCACGTAACACGTTTTCCCTCCTCTTCCCCAGTCGTTGGAGAGGATGGAGCTGAAGCTGAAGACGAGCGATATCATCTGGCCGGGCGGCAGCAACGTCAAGCCGGACGGCGTCAAGATCCCGACGCACCTCAAGGTGCTGACTCTGCAGGAGCAGCCGTTCGTGTACAGCCGTCGTTTGGAGCGCGGCCAGAAGTGTGACGACTCTGAGACGCGCTGTCCGTGGCACAACACCACAGGCGGTGAGTACGAGGACGTGGATGTGGTGTCCGCCTTCAGGCTGCCGCGCTAGGCTGCCGTTATGGTGCATGGTAGGAGGATGGGGATGTGACGCCCTTCTTCGGGCTGCGGCAGTATGTTGTCGGTGTAGGCTGAAAAATGCTCCGGAGTGCATGGGTAGATGGTATGGGATGCAAGAAGTGCGTTATGTGTGAAGACTTCTTGTTGCTCAGGTGGCTAAAAGTGTTGATACAAGAGGGAAGGGAGAGCCAAATGAAGAGAAAGGGAGGGGGCTGGCAGAAAGTGAGGAAAGAGAACCAAACACTTACGGAGAGGTAGATATAAATGGCGCCGAATTCGGTGATTTAATGCTGAAGGTGACTGCATGATTTCACTCACTTAGCTACTTAAATGATCTAATTTGTTCTAAAGCCAACACCGAAAGGCATTCATTTAGGCTTTAACGCTTTATTCAAAGACTGAACTAAGTTCCATGACGAGGCTAAAAGTTGTCAGTGTTTGAATTGGATGCCAGGGCCCCGCGGCGTATATTATCTGAATGGCTTCGGTCGGAAGTTTTACCTACACCGACCAGCCGCCCCCGCTCTTGTTCACATATCAACGTTCCCGAATGAGCAATTCTTTATTACGACACATCAATCTCTTAGTGACAGACTAACTGCTGAACCAAAATTGGATGACCATACTGTTAAAACTCACAAACCATGCAACGACTCAGCAGCTTCATAAGCTTTTAAATCTCCTTTCTCCTCTCCTTCTCTCTCTCTCTCTCTCTCTCTCTCTCTCTCTCTCTCTCTCTCTCTCTCTCTCTCTCTCTCTCTCTCTCTCTCTCTCTCTCTCTCTCTCTCTCTCTCTCTCTCTCTCTCTCTCTCTCTCTCTCTCTCTCTCTCTCTCTCTCTCTCTCTCTCTCTCTCTCTCTCTCTCTCTCTCTCTCTCTCTCTCTCTCTCTCTCTCTCTCTCTCTCTCTCTCTCTCTCTCTCTCTCTCTCTCTCTCTCTCTCTCTCTCTCTCTCTCTCTCTCTCTCTCTCCTACACACCCACGCTGACAACCGGGACGACCTCGTCACTCGCTCGGGTCCGTTCCAGCTGAGCTTTTCTCACATCTCCATCATTGATCTCATTACCGCCGTCGTCCCCCACTTGTGCGCCATCTGAGCAGCTCCCAAAGTGCGTCTCGCTCTCAGCTTCCGCCCCGTTGCCCAACGCAGGCGTGACCCGATATACTGCAGCTGGCACCCTCGCCCCTCTCTTCTCTCCTATCCCTCCTCCCTCCCACCCCCCGCCCCGGCTCGCCCGCCCGCCGTACTGCTGTCAGTCTTCGTATCACACCCTGCGCCGGTGTTAGCGGAGGTTCGGTCAGTGTGCATGCTTCTGCTGTCCATATCTTGGGCGGTGCCAGAACGTCAGACCGGTCAGCCAATCCGATAGGGTGCCTATCGTTTCCCGGAATTGGGGCCGATCGAAAAACGGGGGCTGGCTGGCCAGCGGCATAAAAAGAGGCAAACAATTCCGAGTAAATGTGCCGACGTCGCATTCGCATTTGTTTTTGGGTGGTCGTTATTGCAGAGGAATTGGGTGGATGCTGAGTGAACTGTTCATTAAAAGATCACACAGACAATAAGATCAGCACTGAGCTTCGTTTGTTCGGGCGGGACTATTCTTGATAAATTTGGGGATCTTCTTGCCAGCTGTTGCGCGGATCTTTCATCTTTGTACTCAGGCTAGAGCTTTATTCATAACGATGAACGTCTTTGTGCTATTTTTAGCATCCTCAGCATTCCTCATATCTCACACGAAATCCACTGCACGTTCCCGCTTCCTATCTAAACCAGACAGATCGGAGCGGACGCAGAATGATATTAGAAAAGTATGTGTGGTGACAGCTGCCGTTGTTTTTCTTTGTCGCTATATTGCGCTCAATACGATTTGTAGGTCTGTGTAGTAAAGAAGAGCTCGAGGTGGTTAAAAGCCGTCTGTCGACGGTTTTTGTAGAGTGTTACCGGGCTCTATATAGACTAGACTACCACAGCTGTAATCCATATGATAAAACGGCGAAGGAGGCTGCAACCTTTAAGGTCTCTTCACTCTCAACGCAACTCTGTGCTCGATATGCATGTTTAGAAATGCTTCATTGCTGAGGTATTCACACGATTACAACACTATTTATTCATTATTCAATACTATTTTTTAATGGTGAGGACTGTCGCCTTGCGCCTACACACCTTACATTTCCGCATGTTTGCCGACAGAAGATGTCGAATTCTGCTGCTGGGGCTACTGCATAGACCTGCTGAACAAGCTGTCGGAGCGTGTCAACTTCACGTTCGACCTGTTCCTCTCTCCTGACGGCGAGTTCGGCGACTACGTCTCCAGGAATGTGTCAGGTGAGGCGTAGTCGCAATGGTTTGGCTCTATATAGTCCGTGTGTGTGTGAATATGTCAGAGGCGGATGGTAAGACCAGACGTATGTAAGTGCATGGGCCTGGGACTCGTGGGACTTCGTGGGGATGGAACTGCTTGACAGTCAGCTAAAGTTTCTCAGTTTTCAAGGTTCTCTCAACTCAAGGCTCAAGGTTTAAAGTAGAGTTCTGCCCATTTTACAGCTGTGGTAGCTGTAAAATGGGTGCAAAGTCTGGCTTTACATTATGCTCAAACATATCATTGCTCGCCTACAACTGCTGCCCGTTTGTTTAGTTTCCCAGCTCCCTGAAGGCTGTTTCAAACTTGGTTCCTTTTCCTTTTGGTGTGAATGGTCGCTAAAAATCTCTGAAAACATTATAGTTAGATGAAGTTAAGTAAAACATCAATCGCCTCATACCATGAATACAATTTAATCTTTCAGAACCGTTTCATAAATATGTAAAATTTCCTCAAAAGCTCGAGGTTATTTAGGTATGCCATTTTGCGTTGTTTCTCACCCGGAGGCGTTAGCAGCCTGTCCTTATAGGCGCTGCACGGTGTCTGCCTGCCCTGTTTATGTTGTCATATAGCGCGAGATGACTGCACTGAATCCAGACAACGGGGCGACTATTGCGCCCGCGCCCTGTTAACACCATGCCCAGTTGCTGGCCATAACAAGCACCTGGGCCCAGTTTCACCAAGTGCGGTAAACTCAATTTGGGGTAAAATACCAAACTACCCCACTCCATAACTACAAAAATACTACCCCGAAATTAGTTAAACTAGCTTGGTGAGGTTTGGCACTTGGCCCAATCTCACCAAGTTATGTAAACTTAATTTGTGGACAGTATTTTTGTAGTTACGGAGTGGGGTAGTTTGGTATTTTACCCCAAATTGAGTTTACCGCACTTGGTGAGATTGGGCCCAGGACGTGCGAAATGGGAGCCATGCAGACGTCATACATCCGTTTTATGTCCTTTATTTGGACCGTATATATTCACTCGTTTTTAGGCTACTCATGTTAGAAGTTGGACGACAATGCAGCAAATTCAATGTTACTTAGCTGTTATTTTATGAATGACTTCAAATCCCTGTAATGCTATAGGTATGATATGTTCTATATGATGAACTATATGATTTGTTCAGTTTCGCCTCCTGTTCTTCGCTTATGACATCCATATTTTTTGCTCTTATTGTTTTCCCTTCCTAATATCTTCGTTTTTTAAGTTTTGATAGCATACATATTTGTTAACCCTCTGTTCTTCGTAAACACCGACCATCGCGATCATGGCTGCTATGGAACAGCAACAGCATGAATGTCTACGGTACTTTTGGGGAATCCAGTGAACTTCCCCGTCCTCCATAAACATGTTTGACGGATTTATACTGGCCGGATGTGTCTGACCCGTCGGTTGGTCACAAATCGGTGTTTTATGGCGGTGCAAGCTGCAGCCTCTGTGATGTGTGCTGCTCCGCTTTAATAGTGACATATATAGCGGCCTTGGGCCCTGGTGAGAGCCATTAAGTCCTTTGAACTCCAATGCGATTCAGCGACTTATGCTGGGAAGGTTATCTTACAGCCACCCATCAGCCGATTATTGCACCCGCGCGCAGTCTCTTCCATTGAAGTTCGGCTGGTCCGAGCGAGCGATCGCGTTCGTCGGACTGACTTCATTCAATTTCAACTCTGCCGAGTGCTCTTGAGCTCGGCACACCTGAACGCTTAATGACTGGAGCTGAGGGCTATCGTGTTTTAAACGATTCCCGAAAGCCAAGTAGTATACTGCGTTTTATTCTCGTGTGTTCTAGCAGTTTACCCTCAAATCGTTCGCAGAACTGGGTGATTATGTGCTATTCAAATCAGTCTATTCATCCTGTCAGCGGGGATTAACACCAGAAACTATAGACTGTAAATGGAGCGTGTTTTGAATTCGTCTCCATAGCTGAAGCAAACAGGTCGGTTCTCTGTGTGGCGACTGTCAGCTAATGGCGTACAAAACACTGTCACAGCTGTGGCTGCTTCAAACAGGCGTAAAACACGCAAAGGAGGAGACGCACCATAAGAACATCATTGTGGCATGCTCCAACGATACCAAAGCACCCAGAACAAAGGCAAACACGACCGTAGGGCACAGCTGCCGCGCACAGACCAGTCCACATATTGTCCGGGGCGCGACTAAGCGCGGTCCCACATTGTCTCTTTGTTTCCGTGGCACACCAGCGTCTCGAGCTGTGATGGTCGCCGTGTCGGAGGCTCTCGGACGGCCGCCAGTGCCGGATACGGCCTCATTGACGGTGTTTGAGACTGAGCTGTGACCGGACTACGAGTCACCGAACGGCCGGCGTGCGATGACCACGGCCGCGCTATCACGTACCGCTGGGCGCCGAGCCGAGATTCGAGCGTCGTTCATCGCCGCGCCGCGGCGCCGGACGCCATTTGTAGGCCGCTGGACGCCCGGCCCGGCGGAGTGGATCCCGTCTGCAAATTATCAGCGCAGGGAGGATGGCCTCCTTCACCGGGAACCCGTCCCGACAGGCTTTTGCAGCGCTACGGTGGAGAGATGCTTGGCGAGGCTCCTGAAGAGACGTGTTTAGCCAGGCGGCAGCGGTCGATGGAAAAGTAGCAACGCACGCATGATGTGAGCTAAATGTGGATGGGTTGGATCAGATGAACCGTGTCGTCGTCTACGCCAGCAGTAGCAGAGGCTGCGACAGGATGGATTGTACAATACACATGCCGGTATATAGCTGTTGAATCAGCTCAACCAATGCGTTTTACAATTGATGCGACATTTTCCGCACCCTAGTGTGAAACTCACCGGTGCAACTACTGAAAATACCTCAACTACTATTCAGCATGCCCAATAAATTAGCCGGTCACAAGCCTGCCGTTTCTTTGACCTTTCTGTATGGCAATTTATGAGCGCTGCGCCGTCAGCGTTTCTCATTTCGGACATCGGCAGTGCCATGGCAGCGCTTCGGGTCCGGGGTCGGCGCGGGGGCCGGCCGGTCGATTTTTCTCGCCGGCCGGCTCGGGCAGCGGTGGCGGCGGCGGCGGCGAGGTGTCGGCCCCCGGCGACCATCAAAGCGGCGGCCGGCGGCACTTGAAATGGACCGGACGTCCGACTGGCTAATGGAATGTTTCCGAGCGGCGTGCATTCGTTCTGGGTGAACGTTTCGCATGACACTGATGAAGACCAGTGGCGGCGCCGGTCGCGGCGCTAAGGCGAATCGGTCAGGGTGTGAGCCCCGTTACGCAGAATCGCGCCCAGGTGCCGGCTGTGCGGAGGTGATTTAGCACCGAGCGCGGCCGCCAGCTCGCTCAACTTATACAGTCGTCTCTGAGGGATTTGGCCGGGCTGAGGCTGTTGGAACTGTCCCGACTCGGAGTCACTGCTGGGACGAAATCCCGTCTGGTGGCCTGAAAACCGGGCTGCTGTCCTGCGGCTGAGTTATGGGACTGTTTGAAGTTTGCTGACTAAAGGCTTGTGGTGCTGCAACCATTGGCCTTTGTATAATTAGTGGAAAATGTTCAGACGATTTTGTTATTTATTTAATTTACTCCGTCGTTCGTGGGTGGCTTCTATCCAAATTCAGCAATAGGCGCCCAGCCGTTGCTCTGATTATGTTAAAAAGCTGACGAATGCGTCTATTGAATGTTGATTATTGCTGATAGCTGCTACCCTCGAACACTCAACTTCATCGAACTACTGAATTCTCTGAATGGTATACATCGATTAGATGCATCTATATTAATTTACGTATCGTCAGCCTTGTCCGCCGCCTGGTGGGGGCCGGCGGGTGGCGGGTCTGCCCAGCTGTTGTATGTAATGTTTACCGGCTCCTCCTAATCACACTGCCCTCCTCCGTCCCTCCACCGCCTCCGCTGCTGCTGCAGCTGCCCCACTGGTATGCAGCCGTCATTGCCCAGGGTCTCGGGGGATGCCGGCCCTAATGTCGGCGCGAGCCGGCCAGCCATATCGACTCCGCCCCGCCCCGCACACACCGTCCCAGCCGGGCTACATTCGGGCCGAAACGGCGGCCGCGCCCGGCGCCACCGCGATTGGCCGAATCAGGACCGGCGACATATGCCAGCCCGGCTGCAGATATACAGAGCAGAAACAGAAGACAGCGCACTGTGGCCCAGACGACGCGCCTTGTTAGTGGCACGGGTTCGGGGAATTGTGGCGTAGCCACTGTGCTGATTGGATACTGCGTCAGTAAAAATAGAGCGCATTTTGTTGAGAGAAATCATCTCGTTTTGTTGGAATTCTGTCTGTAGATCGTGTTGCTGATGATTTGTGAGCTGTCAACAGCGATGCTCCTCCTGTCACCACTGTGGCCACGGGGACAGGACGTTATTCGGTCGTGTTCAGGCTCGCTTGTGGCCAGTCCATCTTCATTAGCGTCACGGCTTCGGTTCTGAATGGAGCGGCCATTGATTGCCGGCGGACAACATGCAGACGAGATCGCATTGTGCTGGCGTCTCGTCAGTCAGGCCGGCTGCCTGCTTGTAATGACTGCACGCTCATGAAATATTCAGACCGCCCGACCTCCGGCGCCGCCCGGCCGGCCTCGCGTTTAGGCGACGGGCTGAT
The DNA here is from genome assembly GCF_019059575.1 of Amphibalanus amphitrite. Lineage (NCBI taxonomy): Eukaryota > Metazoa > Arthropoda > Thecostraca > Balanomorpha > Balanidae > Amphibalanus > Amphibalanus amphitrite. Next base: position 324,366 of record NW_024881962.1, read on the forward strand.
CAGGTCGCGCTATATTCTCAATTCTCATTGCCTGGTGAGAGTCGTGATGAATTTATCAATTACATTGATTTGATTGATTCTGTTGGACAGTGCTGTCATTGTTTTAGAGTTTTTGCTTGTTTTTGTTTTGTTTTTATTGAATGAATTTAATTTTCATTTATAAAACAGTCCTTTTCTTTTTGTGCGCTTGCTTTGCAGTGATTTTTGAGTGTTACATGTATTTATGTTGTCATTCTTTTCGTTTTTTATGTCGTTTTTTATCTGATTTCTTCGAGATTCTAAGTTAACTGATCTGATGACCCAGTGTATGACCATGGATGAGATAATAATAGTGTTATATCATCCAGTGTATGACCTCGTGTGACCCCGGCGTCTTCTCTGTGTGCCCTCAGGGAAGAAGGAGTGGACGGGTATGATTGGTGAGCTGGTGAGAGAGCGCGCAGACATGATCGCAGCCCCGCTCACCATCAATCCGGAGCGGGCAGCCTTCATCGAGTTCAGCAAACCGTTCAAATACCAGGGCATCACCATATTGGAAAAACGGGTGAGTGACACTCCGTGGCCTGTGAGTGTCAGATCTACTTATTGGATTAGACGCGTCATTTCGGGGAGTGACATTCGCGTGTCATGCTTCGAAGTATTTCAGAATACGTTATATGCAGGGCATCTGAGTAGAGTAAAATTGCTTCATGTATTCGTTAGGAGAAAGCTCAAGATGTATGGGTATAATTGCTCTTGCACTGTCCAACAAGAATGCAATTGCTCTCGGCTTGGCATGTGCGCACCAGCGTGGTTATGTGGCCCCTAGTCACCGGCGAACATTTGCTCATCGTAATTGCCCGAGCCTGAGTGAGGATGTACCCTCTCTAGTCTCCGCCCACTATTCAGAAAGTTCTATTTGAAATACGTTGTGCATCCATACTTACATAACGTTCTTGAATGCATTGGTGCATGCAAATATATCCATTTGAGTACTTTTCGTGATAAATGAAATAATGTTTGAGAATAACTCTGTCATCTTGATTTAGCTTCATTCATTCTGCAAGGATTGATCATGCCTGCTGAATATCAGCACACCATGTGGCCGTCATAACCAACCAACTCAAATCACTCGAACTCAGGACACCCTAATTTCATGCAGTCCTGGCTTCATTGGTGATTTATGGGGACTATACCGCCGACATTTTAATGATTTCCTCCAGATTTTATAATGCAGATGGGTGCTTATTAATCTGCCCTTCGTTGCATGTTAAGTTAATTCCTTGGACTTGTTGGTGAAGCACAAGTTTTGGGTGCCGAAAAGTAAAGATTGTGCAAGGCGTGCTCGGCTGGACTTCTGTCACGTATCAGCTCAAACTTTTGGTAACATACAATTACATATTGATTATGGACGTTTCTTTATAGTCCCCACAAAGTGACTTTTTTACTTTGCTTTTTATTGAGTTTTAAAGCACCAGTTGTTTTGAGGATTTGTTTACAAATGTAATATTTGCTTCGTAAATTTGTCGTAATTTTCATCACGAGCTCAACCGACGCATTAAAATGTGACGAAACCGCTGAATGCCAAATCGTGGTTGCTACGGGCTCAGGTATCAATAATCCAGAAGGCATTTTTCTGCCTTGTTTTACGATCGTTCTAATAGCCTTTCAGCTCCTCAGTATCAAATAAATGTCGCTTATAAATGCTACCGATCTAGCGTTAAACCCTATTCGCCTTTGACCAGCTTATTTACAGAAAAAAATCCAATAAAAAATTAGATCAATTTTGGCGCCATTACTTAGCCACTATTAGGAACTGCTTTTAGATACATTTTAATAGTTTTTTTTTTGTCTCAGCGTCATGTGTCTTGGAAAAGCAGACCTACAAAAACGTGTTATTCGCATAAATCGATAGTTGGATTTCTTTGCTGTGCAGCTGCAGATATTCTTGTTGAATATCCACGAATTGTTCAAATGTTTTGCTTGATGAATCTGGAGTTTCTAAAAAGCCCATTACGGGCAGAGCATGCTTTACAAGCATTGGTGTCATTTTTAATAGATTTTTGACGCAGAAGTTTCATTGCATACACGTAGAACCCAGTTATCTTCACATGTAGCATAACTTTTAAAATCTCACGGAGTCCTGTCCTGGCCCCTATGGTTTGAGTAGGGGACTTTCTTCTGGTTAACTCCAAAGCTCATAGCCGAATATTTGACTTGTCTCGCTTTATCAAACACGACCTTGAGTTATGCTCTCGTTTGGTTCAGAAAACATCCTCCTCAACAGCTGTTCACTGGGCTTCCCTTCCAGACTATCATTCGTACAACATTGTTCAAATCGAATATTCATTTGCCTCTTTGCGTGCTATGATATATGAACGACATACTCGTAAGAGACGATAAATGACATTATGCTTGATCTAAGGCTTGAGTCTACGATATGCCCTAATGATCGAACAGCGTTTGAGATATCTCTCTGTGATCAAACGAGTGCATTTTCATTCCATTTTATTCAGCCTAGCCTAATGACAACTGGCCAATCTTGAAAAGCTGAAGGCAATCTCCCAATGTCCCAGTTTCTCGAACCGGCCTCGGGAACGCTGACGATCTCGCTGTTTTGTTGTTGTTTTGTTGGGTTAGGCCCTTTCGGTCGACAAGACCATTGCAGAGCCGGAAGGATGATAGGAATTAGGGGGAGACATTGGTCTGGGCAGGCACCCTAGTGAGTCGCCGGGGCTGAGCCCGTCCAGAGGACAGGCCACCCAGCCCCAAGGCACTCACTGCACCCGGCTACGGGGTGCGCTCCCTCGGGAGCAGCGGTGCCGCTCCAAGGGAGCAGCCCGCATGAGATTAAGTTGCCTGTCCAGCCCGGAGGGGGGTTGCGGCGTGGAGGAGGAGGATTTCAGTATCCTGAGGATAGAAGCACGGATAGGTGATCTCGCTGTTTTTAATTAGAATGACTTTTTACAGCTGTCGGTCATAATTTCCCCGACAGAGCCGAGGGCGGATCTTTGAAGGCGAGCCGGCTCTTCATTGGTATTCGGCCGTTAGCGCGAGGAGTAGCTGAGGAGGTCTCTGGGGTCTTCCAATGCTGGTGGTGCAGGGAACTATGTCGCGGTGGAGGTCGATTCTGTAGCGATATGCTTATAGGTGTGGAAGACATGACATTGCATTGGTCATCACAAGACGGCTTCATTGCAGGAGCTCAACGACATTAATAAACAAAATCATCGAAGTAATATCAGAGTAATTTATTAATGTGCAGTGGTTTATGATGTTTACGTGAATACCTTTTGGAAGAATTGGCTATGTTTCATGTTTAAACATTTCCTGAGACAATATCTGCATTTCCTGTGACATAGCGATGTTTTGCAACACTTATATGTCGCATCCAAAGTACATTTTGCTGTTACGATTCAGCCGGCGGCGGATATGCCATATATCTCTACAGCTGTCTGGTCTTATAAGTGGTCAGTTTATCGCGAGTCTGCGGTAGTTTCAGGATCAACAGCAGACGTTGGCAGCCCGGCCGTCAGCTGATTTGCGGCCGGGGTCTTGGCTGACTACTGATTGGGACTAGGTTGTTGGGTCCACACCAAAGCTCTATAGCGCTCTACTGTAGGGGTAGCAAGAGTTGCTATTGAACAAAATGTCAGCTAAAAAGGTACATTTCATGCATTTACCCGCAATTCCTTTTCGTTTTCTGGCCTGCTGTGAACGTATTGACGGGTAGACGACGATAGTTACCAGTTTGACCGGCCGCGGGGCTGACCTAAGGTCACTCGATTAGCCTGTTGCGATGTTTATAGAACGTTCGCTCTCTGCCTACGAATGCCGACTGGTGGTCAGGGTGTTGAAAGTTGACAAGATTGTGCTACTACTTCGAGCCATTGAACTGTATCAGTGATGCTAAATTATTGTTATCTCGCTCCACTGTATCTCGCTTTTTGCGCCAGGGAAAGCAGCGGAACAACCCCGTCCCTCGCAACCACCGTACTTGCTGACTGACCCCTGACCCCCCCCCCCCCTCCCTCCTCTCGCTCTCGATACCTGCACCTTACTTACCACCTATGGGCTGATGCGCCGACCTGACCCCTCCCCTTCCCTGCTGGCACTCGCTGCCACCTTACTTACCGACTACGGACCGATGCCCTGACCCCCATCTCTTTCTCTCTCCCCCTCTCTCTTCCGGCAGCAACCGCGGGCCTCCACACTGGTCTCCTTCCTGCAGCCGTTCAAGCACACGCTCTGGGTGCTGGTGCTGGTCTCAGTACACGTCGTGGCGCTCGTGCTCTACCTCCTCGACCGGTTCTCGCCGTTCGGTCGTCAGGCGAGCAGGGACAGTGGCAATGCAGAGGATGACGCGCTGAACCTGTCGTCTGCCATGTGGTTCGCCTATGGGGTGCTGCTCAACAGCGGCATTGGTGATGGTGAGTGTCGTTTGGGAAGAGGAGGGGAGAGGAGAAGAGGAGAGAGAAAGAGAAAGGGAGTAGATCGGGGGATACGAGTAGGAAACGTGGGCGGAAGTTGTTAGGGAAGGGAGATAGCATCAAGAAGTTAATTGCTTAATTTAATGAGGTCCGACAACGGTGTAGATGAGGAAATGTGGAAATGTTTGACTGCTCCTACATTGTTCTGAATAAATCTGATGAATAGAATTGGAACATTAGGATTTGAGGCAAATTACATAGTTGCCCTGGAAGATAGCGACACTTATAAATGAATTCGATGGCGCAATATTCATGCATGGCATACATTTCTGCGGAAAGAGTGAGATAGGGAGAGAGAGAGAGAGAGAGAGAGAGAGAGAGAGAGAGAGAGAGAGAGAGAGAGAGAGAGAGAGAGAGAGAGAGAGAGAGAGAGAGAGAGAGAGAGAGAGAGAGAGAGAGAGAGAGAGAGAGAGAGAGGAGAGAGAGAGAGAGAGAGATGCAGCGCTCCGAGTCGCTGCGAGGTCCGGCCCCGGCACGCAGCCCCTGTCGTTATCGAGTTCCTGTGTCCGGTAACGAATGACCGTGGCCCGCTGCCGTTACATTAGCACTCGGAAATGGGCGGTGGCCCACTCGGCGACCACAATGCCGCCGGGCCGGCCGCGCCGCGCCGCCGGCCACTTTAATGCCGCCCCGATACAAAGGACCGGCCACCAGACGGTATTTCGGGACCCCGGATACCATACGAATCATCTGACGGCTCTCCCGAAACGGCCGTTTAAATGACTCGAGTGCCGCCGTGCCGGGAATATTTCATAAGGCGTTGCATTTACATAGAGCATTAGCGATGGGGTCTTATATCAGGTTTATTCGGTTTGGGATGGTTTTTGTAAATATGCCATCAGTTTGTGTTTTCCTCAGGAGATGGATGCTTAACAGGAGATGTGTTAACCTCAGGAGATGGCCGGCCCGCGACCCAGCACCGGGTCGCGGGTCGGCCACCTTGCGGCGAATGTGGTAACTACGGATATTGCAAAGCGTTGAGAATCTACAGTATGTTGAAGTCTAGCTGAAAATATGAATAAGCCTTGTTCTTAGGCCTTTAGATGACTATTCACACATAACTATGGGCGCTAAATTTGTTAGTTAAAAATTATTATCAGAATTCAGCTGAACCTAACTTCCCTTGAATGATGTAAACCATCAGTCATTCTAATTTTGAAATCGCCAGCTCATTAAGCTCTCCGCTTCAAATTGTCGGTTCACGACTTAGTTATCTCTTTCTCCATGCCATTCCGCATAAAACACTCAAACTAACCAAAGTTGTAGAGAAGTCAGTCGGAAGCCGGTGGAACAACTTACAAAGAAAAATAAAACTACAATAACCCAAAATCAACACTGTGGTATTTTTACCTCCTTTTCTGCATTTAATTTCAGGCACTCCGCGTAGCTTCTCGGCCCGGGTACTGGGTATGGTGTGGGCTGGATTCGCAATGATCATCATCGCCTCATACACTGCCAACCTGGCTGCCTTCCTCGTGCTCGACAGGCCTCAGACGCGGCTTAGTGGCATCAACGACGCTAGGGTGAGTCTTAGAGCGTCATACGACGTCATATAGTGGCTCGTCATTCCATGATGTTAGGAAATAGGATGGTGTGATGTGCTGGGCTGCACGGTGTGGGGCGTTGTTTCAACAATAGAGAGTTATTTGAGAATGTGTGGGATTGACGATGTGTAAGCTACCGTGGCTTGTGACGTAGAGCAGCTGCTTGGTTAGGCACAGAGTGGATATTATTTAAATTGTATCCGTAACGTAATGTGTTTTATGTGACAGGATGTCTCCAGCACCACCCAGCGACCAGCCGATAATGTAATATTAACCGCCTCACGCTCCGGTGCTAACCTTTAAGCCGGTCACACATTCACCAGATTAAGTATAATGAACCGGCTCGCTGAGACAATAATGGGGTGTCGCGCTCGCCGAACGGCCCTCCACGGCAGCGGGCGTGTCGTGTTGGGCGCGCATTACACACTCGCTGAGCCTCGAACGCGTGGTAAAGTGCGCCATCTGCATGTCGCAAATCACGGCTGAAGCGGTCGGCCGTCGGTCGGGCGAGCGGCGCGGAGTCTGACGAGCCGGTCTGTCCGGTTCCAGTTGCGGAATCCAATGGAGAACTTTTCGTACGCCACCGTCAAGGGCTCGGCGGTCGACATGTACTTTCGGCGACAAGTGGAGCTGAGTAACATGTACCGAACTATGGAGGGGAAGCAGTTCACCTCGGCAGAGGAGGCCATCAAAGCCGTCATCAACGGGTGAGAATGATTGAGAGGGAACGGGAGCAGCTGAGGATCTGAGCGCTTCAGATGAGGATCTTGGGGTGCTGGCCTTCTGTCAGTTTTTAGTAATATGACCGCCTGTTTCATGCTCATATAATCAGCTCTTTTTTTGTTAGAACGTAATTCAGATATCGTTACGGCCAGTGAGCTGAATTCGTGTTTGTTGCACTAAGAATGAATGTACCGATACCTTGTTTCACTTCAAATTGCTCGTTATTTACAGTTCTCCATTCATTATCCGTCTAATTCTACCTGGTAACGACTTCACTCCGTCTTTGTTTTCCACTTCTTATGCATGTTTAAAGGGAAAGTCTAAATATTGGAAGCATTCGACGCGAGTCCACGTCCGTATGAAATTTTAAAACGTCCCCTCGTCCCAACGCTGACCACTGCCCTCCATTCGCAGCTCTTTAAATGCCTTCATCTGGGACAGTTCACGACTCGAGTTCGAGGCCGCGCAGAACTGTGCCCTGGTGACGGCGGGAGAGCTCTTTGGCCGCTCCGGCTACGGGATCGGCCTAAAAAAGGACTCGCCATGGGCCAATCACGTGACCCTGGCCATCCTCCAGTTTCACGAGAGTAAGTTCTCCATAAATAAGGTGGCTATGGGGAGCCATCGTGTGTCTGGCTTTCCCCCGGGGCTACTGAAAGGCAGATGGAGATGTGTGATGGTTGATAGAAATCGATGTTTGACGTCTTTGGTTGAGATGATAGAACGAATTTTATAAATGTGTGACGTCGTCTCTAAACTAGTTATTGCACCGGGATGCACCGCTTACTCATCATCTTGTCGTTGTTGCTGAATAGTTACGCATGTGTAAATATCCTGGAACTTTTCGGAGCATGTCACCTAGTGATTTGTTAGCCCGTAAGCCGCCAAACTATAGTCACTAATCAGTCGCCAATCGTGACTGTTCTACTTCGATGATGACAGTGTTCTTTATGTGTCTGCCGGTCGCGCCAAACGACACCCAATGGCCCGTTTTTCCTCAAGCAGCCATATTGAAGAGAATGAACAACAGGTTAATGATACTCTTGACTTACGTCATGCCCACATCTCTCCGCAGGTGGCTACATGGAGCAGCTAGACAATCGATGGATCTTCCAAAACCGCAAGGAGTGTGAGACGAGAGAGAAGGCGCCAGCGACGCTCGGTCTGAAAAACATGGCCGGCGTGTTCATACTGGTGCTGGCAGGCATCGCCGGCGGCTGTGCACTCATCATTATAGAGATCATCTATAAGCGGCACAAGATCCGGAGCCAGCGGAAACTGGCGCTGGCCAAAAATGCTGCGGACAGGTGGCGGGGAGCTGTGGAGGTGAGTGTGGGAAGTGGCTGGTCTGTGCTTTGGGTGGGATGGGTGCGGGCCTGCGGGTCGTGGCAGATGTGCGTTTTGGGTGTGTCAGGTGGTGGATGAGCGGTGGGGATGAAGGAGTGATGATATGCGTGCGATGGAGGATGTTTAATCTTCTTATGGGTTTGGAGAGGCGTACCTTGCGCAACTGATGTTAATGATATTCTCACCATCAGTACTTTAAGGTCAGAAGAAGTCGCACAAGTGCTTACACACAAAATGAAATGAGTTTTCCGAAACGCGGGACAGGCAACGTCATTTCTCCCTTCAAGTTTAATCAATTTGGGACATTTCGTTAAAGCCTGTTTCCCTGGAAAGGTGATTATTACCTTTTTTAAATTCTGGTTTAAATGGCGCATCCCATGTATTCGTAATCGATCTTCTGTCGATCTCGCAATGATGACGCCGCGTATAAGCATAGTTAAAATACCAGCATAAACAATGTCACCATACGTAACCGTAACACTCAGCAGGCAGCCAGTGGATAGTGGATAGTGGATGGACTCGATCCATTAGCTAGTTGACAGAACCATCGCGCCAGCTAGCCCTCTCTAGCTACACTTCACTAACAGGAGCTTCCTCCCTGTTCAAAAACACGCGCAGCAGCGGTGCAGCTAACGGGCGGTTCCGTTTTCGGTCGATCGGCGGCCGGATGTTCTGCCACCGGTCTCGGTCGCCGGGTGCCGCCGATATAACGGATGCCGCTCGACTCTCATTGATCGAGTACCGATGACGTAGTCGCGCCGTGGGAGGGCATAATCAAACGGCGATGGATACCGAGATCTGGTGGCAATCGCTGGATAAAAGGACACAAAAACCTAATTGGGACTGCGACTGATCGGTTCTCTTCTAGCTCGGTTCTGACGCTTCTTATCGCCAATATTCTGGTTATTGTTTCATTGTTTTTTATATAAAGACATTTTACGTTGGTGGCAGCAAAAAAGTACATGTTTAGTGAAGCATCCTTGCGGGGTTGACTATGAGGTAGGTGTAAATACCCTAACTGTTGTTCCGTTTAGCCACCTGCTAAAGAATGGAATAGCGACCTCCCGTGCAGACTATGAAATGGTTATTCTTCACCGGCAGCCGCTCGTAAGGAATAAGTCTAGGTCATAAGATTCCTCCCTCAAGATGAAATGCCTCATCGTGAAGTTATTGCTCTCACAAACAGGCAATAAGCCACAATAACTGACGGCATTTATTTGTGCCATCCGCTATATTTCGCCGCATTTTCTTTTTGTGTGCTCGGATTCAAGTCTTTTTTCATCCAGCTACTCCATAAAAACGTTTCGTTTTGTTCTTTTCAAGGTATGATGAGTTTTTTTTTTTAGTTCGTTAAAACTACTCTCTTGCTAATTATTCACCCATTTTTCCATTATTTCTTAGGACCATTTAATGCAACATTGGTTTGTGTTTGTTTGTTTTCTAAGGTATGATGTTCAATGATCATTCATGTCGCTTGTATTGCTACGTTCTCATCCATGTTTAGCACCTACTCCTCTGCCACCTGTTCAGTCCTCCGGCCTCGTCAGCGACTCTTCTTTCCCTCAAACATGCTACCCTCTCCAAGTCTACCTTCCTCGTTGTTCCTATGCACTCTGCCTATCTCCAGCAACTCTGAGGCGTCACCACCAACTCTGAACGAACCCCTGACGCTCCTGTGTAGCGAGACTCGGACCTGAAGCGGCTGGCGTTGCTGGCGGACGTGGACGCTCCGCCTGATGTGCCCCGAAACACGCCCGAGCCGTGCCGCGAGCCGACGCTACCCCCGGTCCTCATAGGACTCGAGTGGGAGACCAATTCGCCTGTGTGACATACCGTCCATTGATGGACAGTTAGTGGTGAGACGCCGTGTGATGAGATGCAGTGAGGTGGGACTAACCAGAGGCCGAAAACTAACCGAGAGTGAGAACTAACCAGAACACCTAGCCAGAAACCTGGGGCTGGGACTAGCCAAAGAGCTACGGCTAACCGAAGATTGAGACTAACCAAAGAGTGAGGTCTAATTAGAAGGCGAGGGCTAATTGGACTAACTATAGATATATCCACGCCTAGGCATATACCTAAGATCTCTATGTCAACGTAGCAACAGTGGTAAAGAAAGATGGTCGCCATGTGTGCTCTGGAGTTTTCCACGAACGATGGGTTATGTAACATGCGGTGCTGTAGATTTGAAGCGGTTCTGGACTGACATACTTAAATTCGCCTTTTGCGTTCAATTAGTTTGTTTCTTTTCAGCCCGTGGCACTTCACATTAATTCTTGGAATATCAAATCCCATCAAAGCTCCGCAATATTAACCTCTCATTTCAGTTGCTGGAAGTCATAACTCATAATTCTTTGTTGCCGTGTGTTAAGCTCACATTTTCATGGTTTCCTAATCTGCTCGAAATAATATAATCATATTTCCTGCCGCCGGGTAATGGCCTGCGCCGTGGATGGCTCCTGTACCTACGCCGTATGCGCTACTCCAGCACCCGTTCATTGTTTCGCATCTCAATTAAAACTTCATGGTGGTTTCAGTCTGGCATGATGGTTTGATGCGAAATGTAGTTTCTTGATCTATTTAGTTCTCCTTCCCATGATGGCGTAACTCAGAATTGGGCCTTTGTAACGGGGCCTGGTTATCGAAAGTCCTCTGAGACTTGAGTGTCATAATCGCTCCCAAATGTCGCATTTTGTCACCACTTTTCGATGACTTGGCTCATAATCCTTGCCAGCTCTCCCCTATTGACTCAACTCATGTTTACAGCAGATGCGTCTACGTTCATCCCTGCCAGCGTCTGTGTATGCACTTTGCACCCTCGCCGCCCTCGCCGCCCTCCTGTGACCTGTACCCTCTCTGACACACGGTGTGTGACACCAGCCTCTGACACGGCGCCCCCCGACAGTGCCGGCCCCCGAAGGCGTCCGAGGGCGACCCCCCGGCGGCGGTCCGGCTCGCCACAGCCGGCAACCTGAGTCCCCTGCAGGTCCGCCACACCGCCGGCCCGCTGACCGTCTGTCGCACTTTCTCTCTGTTTCTCTCTGTCTGGCTTCCGCTGCTCACACTGCCGCGCTCTGCCTGCTCGTAAAACTGCCCTCACTGCTGACACTGCCTCCACCGCTGAGCATCACACGGCCGCCTCTGCAATACTGCTCTGATGCTGATGATGCCGCTGACACTGCTACTGATGCTGCCGCTCACACAGCTATCGCTTCCTTTGGTGACACCACTGCACGCGTGCCAGTCTTCCGCCTCTCTGACCTAGCTCTCCTCGCGGGTGATGCTCGCCGGCGCTTCGAGCGGCAGGACACCGCTTCGATTCATCCATAGGCGCGCTGCGTAGGTCTGATGACACGCTTCCAGTGGTGTGCCTGCCTGTACAGAGTGTGAGCGGAGCCGGCTGGCGCGCCGGGACGGCTATGAGTCGAGAACGGCAGCTTTGTGGAGTGAGCGGGTTGTATATACGAGGGGGACTGTCTGTCGTCTGTGATTCTAGTGCGGTCTGCCTGCCGGGATGAGCGGTGTTGGAGTCGTGCGCTTCAGTTTGGAGTTGTACATAACAGACGGCTGGCACCGAACCGCTACACCTACACATCGAATGCTGTGAATTGTGTAACATACGGCACCAGCCAGCTCGGTTGAAGCCGCGTTTGGGGTAGCGGAACGTGCCTGTAGTCTGTAGTGATAGCTAACTAACGAACCACGCTGCCCGGATGCAGCGGAAGATGTAACATGCATCACCGCGGCTGAGCTTAAATTAATCTGATGAATCTATTTGTACAAAGCTGTTTATGTTTCCATTGTTTATAACTGCGGTTATTCGTTTCATTATTTCGTCAAAAAGCCATAGACTAGATTAATCTGATTTTCGTTTGTAATTTTGAGTTGTGAATTTTTAAATGTAGATATGTGAAATCAATTTCAGCTTTGATTTTAGCACTGTCGTGAAATAGCTGTATTTTTGAACGACACTTATGAAGATTTCGAACACTTCAAACTTTCAAAGTTATGTCGGTAGCCCAAACTGTAAAATACGAATCGCTCAGCGAAAAACTCGCTGAAGACTATTATTGGACCTCGATCGATGCCAATCTCGTACGAACCAACTCAATCCCCAGTTGTCCTCAATCACTCGCTCGCCGCCGCCGCCGCGGGCCTCTGACCGTCTCCGCACCACGTTCCAGAAGCGGCGCCGCCTGCGCCAGTCCCGCCAGCACGCGCGGCACAACGGCGAGCCGGGCTTCTCCGCCGACCCTTTCGGCACCGACTTCAGCAGCGCCTTCTCGTGGAGCTCGCCGGACGTGCGGCAGCGGGTGCTGCAGCCGCCGCCGCCGCCCGCCCGCAGAAAGATGACCATACTGGACGCCTAGCGCCACCGCGCGGCCGCTGCACCAACCACAGCTTCTGGTGGCTGTCGCGCGGCGGCGGTGCGACGTGCTCAAAGTCAGTGGTAAAGGGACCGGTCCGTGCTAGGACTGAAAGGTGCTCTTTTTTAGCCAGCTGGTTGTTATTTGTTCGAGCTATTTTTGCGCCAAGTGAGTGTGTGTTTGTGTGTGCAGTCGTTGTGAGAGCGCGTGGTTAGGAGTGCTGTAGCACTGTTGGGAAAATCTGCGTTGTGTTGAGTCGTATCATCAGCGTTTGTGGCTGATGAGTATCGCGGCCAATACGGTGGCGGTGGTGGCCGCCCTGCAACCATTCCTGTGACGTCTCAGACGAGACACGTGCCAACCTGGTCTTCGCTCGTAGGAAGCACTCTCGCACCTTCCCGTCCCGAATACGGTACTACTGGGAGCTGGACGGCTGTCCCAATCGCTCGGAAATGATGAACCAATTCCGGTAGTGGATATCCAAAACACAAAACTATAAGCCCATACCCCATACTAGAAGACAATCATCTTGTTTTCATTTTTCTTTCATCAAAAATCAATCCATTCCCTAAGTCTCATGAGGTATCATCTCTTAGTATCTCGTCAGTTTCGTTGGGCCGGCTGGGTTCTCGGTTCTCCCTCCCTCGGCCCTGCTCCAGTAACCAGCCGGTTCCGGGTGTACGGGTGCAATTCCGCCTCGCGATTCAACTAGGGCCGACGCGTACCGAAAAGGCGAGTCTCTGGTGAGAGCCATGCCGTCCTTACGTGCTCAGGAGATCGCTTCGACGACACTGGGCTCGGCGCGGCGGCGGCGCCCGAGCGACTCTGGCACGGACTTGGGCTGCAATATCTCACCGAGTCGGGCTGCCATATCTCACCGAGTCGGGCTGCCATATCGGGAGGGCTCGGGCCGTGGATGAACAATGGTCTCGGGTCGATGGATACCTTGGTTCTTTGTGGTCAGTGCGCGGGGGACCGGCCGTGCTCTGCCCGATTCGGACGCGTTGTGAAAAGTGAAGCGTCCCCGGGGGAAGTGATGGACGCGCTCTGATCGATCCGCTCGCCGCCTCACAATGTCGGCAGATATATTGGTGCGATGTTGCTCAACCCTGCACTGGATAGGGGCGGGCCGCTGATGATGATGTGGCTGGGCTGAAAGCTACCCCGTCGAAACAGGCGGCCTAGCCTCGCATCACGAGATCAGAGAGCTTATTTCATTTGAGCTCGAAAGCCTTAGATAACTGATGACTATCACGTTGCACTCAGGCCGGCGTGGCGTAGCCAAAATGAACCGCAATATCATTGGGAGCGCCAAATTCCGATCGGGAGACGGCTGGAGCGCCGTTCGCACGTAGCTGCATTAGACGGTAGACTCGGAGCACTTCTCTCTGTACATAGACGGCTCCGTGGGCCACCAGTGATGCACACTCAATGTGTAGAGCTCAGATATGGGTGACCAGAGCGAGTGTGACTGGGGAGCAGTCACTGAATCTCTGGCGAGTCGTCAGAGTGTGACGGAGAGGCGGGTACTGGTACGGACTTCGTGATGATCGGTGAGCAGTGATCTCTTCGCACCGGGCTGAGCAGGGTCCGTTGGGTTCCAAGTAGGTCGCTGCTGGGATTTTGTTCCTCTGTCGCTCTAGTCAGTCGCAGGTTCTACCTCTGTGTGATGCTGTGGTTGACTATGAAGCTAGCGAATCATCAGTAGCAGATGCCGTTCACTTCGTTGCCACCCGACCATATCTTGATTTTCGTTTGCCAATGTCACGCTGACTGCAGTCTGCTGTGTTGAATATGGGTTTTAGCTACTGAATTGGAAACTGGAGTTCGCTCTTTTGTATGAACTTGCCAGCTTGGTAGATGAATGTTAAATCGGTGACAATCTGAAAAGAATTGTATGCAAGACGGCAGTTCCCCCATCGTGTGGTTTCTAGAATCGTGACTCATTTATTTTATCTGAGAAGAATCTATTGTCACTTGCTTTCTTACCTGCAGCTTAGTTTCCAGCCGTCGACTGTTTCTATGAGGCATTATCTTTATCATTATTTTAATCTCATTCACTCGAGCCTCACTGCATCATTTTCGGGTGCCAGCCTAAGCACTTTCGTCGCTCGTGCGTCGCCAGTCCCTGGTCTGTGGCTGACACTGAGGGGTGACCAGGGCGGCTGGGACGAGCGAAAAGTGCTGACACTCTGCCAGCAGCCGAGCTTTCTGTCCGATATGGAGGCCGGGGGGCGGCGGCCGGCGCGCTCTGCCCGTGTATATAGACGATATGGTGCGTGTGAACGCGGTCAGTGGTGCTTCAGAGAGTCTGCGACGGGTTGTGAGAGTGAACCGTGCCATGCTGGTCCAATGTCAAGGGTAGTCTTCGTATAGTGCGCGAATAAACTTTGTGATAACATGTGTCTGGTCTGTGATTGTTCGGGGAGGCTCATCAGTCATCACGGTTCTAGGGGCCCTGGATTGGAGAAGGCTCAGGCCTCGAGGTTTCGAATTCCGCTTCATCACGATGCAGCAGGACGTTTCACAAAGTTTTTAGCAACATTTATTGCATTGCAGCACAACCGTATACACATAGAAATTCACGATTACGATTCGCCCTTCGGCGATTTAGGCAACTTGGGCAGTTGATATCTTATTATCTTATCCATTGGAACACATTGATGTGAAAATACGAGTAGTTACTGCTCGTAGATACATAGCGCTCATAGCAAAATTTGCCTGTTTAGATAAGATGTGAGTGCAACAGCTTATGACCAGTTTGACTAGAAACAATGAGCAACGATTGCAACTGATAATACACACCACCTATCTATACAATATGCATACAGACGTAACTGGCTTAGAGAAGAGCTGATACAAAAACCAATGCATTTAACTTCATACATATCTACACATATAGAAGGTTCCAAGGCGGCGTCGAAACCATCACAGCCCTAACAAAACAAACAAGCGAAGCGAGTGATCTTTTGGTAATTAAAGCTCTAAGAGGTCATGGTGTATATTGCACTGCATGATATCCCTGGGGATCTTTGATCTCATTTGTAAATGGTTCTATCTCTGGCTATCAGAGAATGAACGAGAGTCTTTCAATGTAGCAAATCGCACGCACTTTTAAGTGATATGTGTCCATTCACTTTCTACTGATATGAAGTTCGCCGTTTGGTGAACTGCATTCGCAACGCAAGTTACGAGTGGCGCACATCCACAGCTTGTATATGATCGGTGCTCCATTTAGCTTCCACACACATCACATACATATCCTTGTCAAACGTCAACCCTATTCATTTACACAGTGCTACTTGCCTCTCGGCTCTTACCTCACACGCGCACCTGTGAGATCTCCGAAAGTATCTCAACTCACCAGCTCAACACTTCACTCTTTATCCTCCAAAACACTCGCTGGAGAGTCATGCTCGTCCTTCAGACTTCCCTCATCGTCTGTGTCATCAGCGAACTGAATATCATCACCGACCTCCGTCCTATCGGTCACCTCCTCCGCCACTTCTGTGAGCTCCGTGAGCTCAGCATCAGTAGCAGCACCCTCTGCAGCTACCTCAGTCACCTGGGTGGCCTCAGTGGTACCCAGCTCACTCATCTCTCCCAGTTCCAGCTCCTCGGTGGGTGTGACGTCAAAGTCGTACGCGCACAAGCTCAGCTGCAGAGGGTCCATGCCAAAGATGGATCCGGGAGCGAGTGAGGCGTTGGCCATGTGGTAGTCGTAGTAGTCCAGCTCCAGCTCCTGGTCTGCCGTGCTCAGCGCGGCGGTCGACGCGGAGCTGAGCGCTGAGCTGACTGCTGAGCTCAGCGCTGACTCCGACACGGTGGGTTTCAGCGTGTCGGCTGACTCTGACCGAACCAGCAGACGGCGCCGGTTCTCTCGGTCCTTCCAGCGCTTTGACGCTGGTTTGGTGTGAGGTCGGTACTTCTCAGTTGACTCGGGCGAGTCCTCTGCCTCAGACCTCTTCTCTAGCGCCTGCGAGCGACACCTGGTCGACTTCAGACAGCTGAGAGGAATCGCCTCTGGCCTCTTATCCCCCGCGAGGCGGCTGACTCGTGCGGCCAGGCGCCGTCTCTCGGTGGCAGGAGAGCTGGGAAGGGAACACCCCGCCGAGGCATTGCTCGAGCGATGCCAGTCCGCCGCCAGCAGACGGTCACAGCTCGAGGTGCGAAGAGGAGGTCGTTTTCTCCTCGGGCCACGACGCAGACGCAGAATCACCGTAGACTCTGCTATGGAGGTGACTGAGGTGTGGAGAGATGCCCAGCCGGCGCCGCCGCTGCCGCCGCCACCACCGCCGTCGGCATCGTCAGCACTGCTGAACAGTGACTCGCAGCTGAAAACGGAGACAGATGGTGAGCTCTCAGCTGGATCGGGGCATGCAGTTTCAGGGCTGTAGGGGAAAGGGGTCTTGAGTTGATGCAGATTGATGTATTGTTTTGTATCATGCACGGATATCGTCTGCTGTTGAATTTTACGCACTACGTCTAATATTTACGCATATGGCAGTGTATCCTATAAAAAAGTTCAATGTTTTAAATGTATCCATCATCCTTGCAGCACCCGCCTTGAATGAGCATTGAGAAGGCTATCGAGTTGAACTGCCCTTTCCCTACATGTGTACGACCCTTCCCCCCCTCTCTCTCTCTCTCTCTCTCTCTCTCTCTCTCTCTCTCTCTCTCTCTCTCTCTCTCTCTCTCTCTCTCGACTCCGCAGCGCTCTGTCTGACCTATGTGACCTGGCAACTCGCCGGGCCTGCCAGGCGTGGTAAAAGGCCGCCCCCAGCAGTACCACCAGTATCACGGTCAGGAGGGCGATGGAGAGGACTCCGACAGTGGGGAGGCCGGGCCGCTTCGATCCAGCCATCGCCAGCTGGACGCCGCCACTCCGGTTAGACGCTGCGGGAGAGGGAGGCGCCAGTGAGGAAATAGCGACATAAACAGCACGCTGGTAAGTTATATAGACGCGATGGCCACTGCATCCGCATTCCGTCAGCGGTAAGTTTTAGTGGTATTATAGGAGTTATCGTTATGAGGTCGTACGCTTGTGTTCGACGGGGCGTTTGATTGCCTCCATGGGCTGAACCACCAGCCCAAAAACATAAACAGTGCACTACGGTCTCGTGTCCCCGAAGTAACAGTCGTGCGTGCAATAAACAACGAATCAGGTGTGCACCTGTCATTGCATAGGTGAAAATTAATGTGGCTTGCACTGAGTTTAAGAACAATATCCTGCCGATGTTCTTCTCACCAACAGCCGCCACTGACGCCAGGAACCCTCCAGCCGGATGTGCGGCGCTCGCCGGTCCTCCAATGTATTCCAGCAGCAGGAAGTTCCCGCTGCTGACCACAGGTGGCGGTAGTGCCGCTCCGCGTCCACCCACCAGCAGCTCAGAGTTGGAGTACGGTCCGTCGCGCGCATAAAGTCGCTCCGAGCTGGTGTTGAGCAGGAAGTAGGAGACGTGGAGAGAGAGCACGTTACCCTCGGTCGTCTGAAAAAGATGCATGCAATCAGGTTAGAGTTGCAGACATGATGGGGTGCTCTGAATAGGGCAACTGGTCTCCATCGCTTCGTAGAAATGTGAGCAATATGACGTTTAAGAGAGAACGGGTTCACTTATGTGAGATTCCTTCTGAGTATACAGTCGCGCAGGGAAATGTGTGTGCTTTCACACATTATGACAGCTTTACCTTAGATTTGGTGACTGCATCGGACGTTATATCCAATGTTGCATTTAATATTACAGCAAACATCAGTACAGTACATTACAATAGCAAGCATATGTATGCCCTCAGCAAACATACGTACCCTCTGCCGCCATGGCACCCTCTTCATGTCACACCCGCTATGCATCTCCTGCCCGTCCAATCACCCCACTTCCCCATTCATCCGCTCCCTTCGCCCTCACCTCAAACCTCCAGAGGCTGGCGGCCGGACAGCGACCTGTCGCTGCCGCCACGCTGTAGTTCTGCCCTCTGGAGAGAACCACGTCACATCCACACCTACAGGTGGGACTGACGTACGCCTTCTGGACTGGAGACAGCGTCACCGGCGGTGTGGGACACGGCGGGAGGGCGCACCGACGGACCTGGATCCCCTCACCCTGCCGAAGGAGAGAGGGCGGGTTTACGTAAGATTGGTTGAACTTAGATCTGAAAGGTAAGTGTGCTGAATGTCTTATTTTGTGATGCTAGTGTCGGTGTTTAATAACTTAAAATAATAACGGTTAACGTCTGAGAAGCAACAGGGTGCATTATTGGTCTGCGGCAGAGACTTATGACCGCATTACGATAACGAGTGACGTCATGATATTAGCGGCGACGTGTCAGAAATATCCCAACCGATGTGCTACGCTGACATCCTCAATGATGCTCTGTCGCGATAACTAAACAAAAAAAAAAGAGATGAGCGAAAAAGTCGCCAGCATCCTGCACTGCACAGTGCACATCTCTGTCACGGCTGAACTCATAGATCGTTCATTGATTAAAACACTTGGCCTTGAAACTGACTGAATAAACCTGCTGACGACTTCTGTTCCCGCCCTCCAGGTGCCGGGAGCTGGGGTTATTTACAGTACCTGGCAGTAGGCACCGTTGTTGCGAGGCGGAGGAGAGTTGCAGAAGCGATACCGGACGCTGGAGGCGGCCCCACAGCTGGTCCGACAGGGAGACCATGGAGACCACGGACCAAACCCGCCGTCGGTCCGCACTGCAACGAGATAGGCTAGTCATTAGAGACTACATAATAGACCACTGACGAACCCCGCCGTCGGTCCTCACTGGAACAAGACAGCTTAGTCACTAGAGACCATATAGACCACGGGCCAAACCCTCCGTCGGTCCTCACTGCAACGAAGCGCGAGGTAGGTGACAAGACCAAAGACCAAAGTCGCCGTATGCCCGGACTGAAGCGAGACATGTTAGGCACTAAATAGGCCGCGGACCACGGATCGAATATGTAGACCACGGACCAAACACGCCATCCGTCTGCACTGCAACGAGACGTGAGACGGTGAGGTGAGTCACATGAGACTACGCTGAGCTTTATGTGTGATGTGATTTAACTAACTTGTGGTAATTCGCCTAAGAACCCGACGCGGGGTAAGAGATGTATTTTCTGTCCTCGCCACGGGGCAATGGTCGATGCCCCAATCAGTGACAGAGTTTGGTAATTGTTTAGCCACAAGGGACGGAGGGCACGTCTGTCTAATAGCTGCTTACAGATAGGTAATAAGTTATGCAAACAGCCTGATAATGAAATGGTGCCTGTGCCTGCATCGCCTTATATCGACCTTTGTTGTAAAGCAGTGCAAGTCTTGAAAATGGAGCTGCCTGTAAAGTCGTAAACATATCATCCCAGCATGTTGGTAAGCTTATTGGCCCATAATTCACGAGGCATTAAGTCTACGACGCCGTATTTTTAAAGGGGCGTTTAATTCGTTCCCAGCGTCCCTGTGAGTCATTACCTTCCAAACTTGCGTGAAATGAATGTAAACCAAAACAGTGTAGATAAAAGGGAGCTGTTGAGCCAGCGAATAATTGCCTATTAATCAACTGTTTCCCTTTTAAAAGCACCCCACATAGCGTCTTTGGAAAGTTCATTGGAGCGCAACTCTGGATATACCACCAAAGTTTCTGTTCTAATAGCTACTTGAGCTTTAACGGAGCAGAGCGTATGTGCCAGCTGAGGCCACTGCTTCCCTTTTCAGCTCCCCAAGGCATACAGTTTTCCGTCCGCGTGTAACTGGACTTTCCGCCGCGCCGCTCCTCCGGCAGTGATCTGTTCTCGGACGGGGCGGGCGCCCTGCCTTCTCCCCTGTCCGCTGGGGAAAATGAAGCTATTCGTGCGCCAACGCAGACCCCCGCGAGCCAATCCCGCTTTATTACACCTGCGGTCGCCATGGAAACGAAGAGGGGAGACTGACGGAGACCGGCTGAATCAGGGGAACAACACGGTGGCCAGTCCAGGTGTCAAAACTCTCCGGCTGCTGCGGTTCAGCTGGATGAGAAGAGTGGACGGATACACCGCGCTGCCATTCGAGAGAAATGGCTGAACGTATATTTTGACGAAGTAGAAAGTCAAGAAAATCCACATTTTACGCACGTATCCATAAAATATTAAAGATTAAATAAAGCTCATAACAAATCATTTTCTATCTACCGATGTTTCCAATTCCCCTCTGATTATGCAGTGAATGTGCTTGACTATTGAGAGCAGTTGGGGAAAACGACCTGGGCTCCGACGGCTTCAACATATCAGCAAAAACGGCCCTTATGTGCTCCCAACAAAGTGCCATGATAAACAAAAAAAAAAATGACCGTGCTGTGCCCTGTGGGCATTATGAGTGGAAAGCCTTAACCCAGAAAGTTCAGATTAGCCTTTAACTGAAACGACTCTGACATGGCTCTCATGGTTCGCGCTGACCCGAAATAATTCGTCACTTCTCAGAAACCATTTCATTTGACAGATCAAACAGCTCCCAAAAGCAGGGATGCGGAGCCGTGGAAATTTCAGACGGCTCCGGCTCCGGCTCCGGCTCCGGAGAAAAAAATCGGCTCCGGCTCCGGCTCTGTCTCCGGGTGAAATGTTATGGCGGCTCCGGCTCCGGCTCCGGCTCCGAGTAAAATGGTCCGGCTCCGGCGGCTCCGGCTCCGGCGGCTCCGGCTCCGACTCAGTACATCCCCTACGCAATCAATTAAATACGGGTGGAAGAAAAATTGGATTGGCTATACGCGTTACTCTTTGCCATGACCGGCTCACCGCGTCCCTGCGCAAACGCACCTCGGAGAGAACTGGCAGAACAAAGGGCTAGGAAGCGATGGCATTGGAAACGCAGTCGCCGCGAATCGGAGTTCAGTGAACCATCGTAAGCTGACACCCGTCTCGGCTGCATTGGGGGGTGAGGGGGGATGAGACGGTGCTGGGAGTCGCAGTCCACTGCACTGGTTTGAAAACAATAGCCGTCACCTGATGACTGGTCCTCATGTTCTGGGGATGCAGTAGACGTGGGGGGGGGGGAAGAGCAAACAGGAAGTTGTTTGCGTACTGTGGGATACTGGGGATATTCGGATTTTTTCATTCACTTGATGGCCCATGACGTAAGTACCATATGTTTTACTGCCTTGTACTGTCAAACCGAACTAGGTCAATTATTTTTTTTCCTCTTCAAAAAATAAAAAGGAGCCGGAGTCGCCCCCTTTTTTTGGCGGCTCCGGCTCCGGCTCCGGCTCCGGGCTATATTGTTTCACGGCTCCGGCTCCGGCTCCGGCTCCGGGCAAAATATGCCGGCTCCGGCGGCTCCGGCTCCGACTCCGGCTCCGGCTCCGCATCCCTGCCCAAAAGTGTCGTAAGCGTGGTGCCCCAGGTGATTGGCCGGCATCTGAGTCCTAATAACAGTTGTAGGACGAATGACCCGGGCTCTCAGGACGGGCACGAACGGGAGGCCACACGTGACAGGGCCATTTTCGCCAGCGCCCAGCCTGGTATGTGACAGGGTAACACGCACCTCGGCATTGTGTCCGAGCTAGCGTGTGAACGAAGGTGCCAGGCGCCAGGTGGGTGGTTCGCTGTTGAAGTTTGGTGGAGAATGGAGGGTTTGTTACGGCCGCAGCGTAATGAAGCGGACACGGACGCGAGCGAGCTCAAATACGGTTTTATACAAAGCTGCAGTAATGATGTTAGAGTAACGATAGAAGTATACGCACCGGAAACGCGCCCAAACCGTTTTGAAGCTAACGATTTACGCAATCGCTTGAAATAAATATACATTTTATCATTTTTGTTACACATTGCCAAATGCCAACTGTCGCAAAATAATGTTATTAATTATGCTGCCAAACCTGCATCTCCACTGCACTGCACAAGCACACACCATCGCGCACTTTTGTCGATTGTTCTTCTATTGCCACAGTCGTCCCTTGTTTGGCATCACCGTCCAGAAGTCGCCACGGTAGGCCATTGCCCATTCCGTTCCCTGTCCGCCCATTGACCGGTCATTGTCCCCAGTCCCCTGCCGGCCAGTCTGTTGTCGCTGTGCCGTGCGTCGGTCGGTCACTCAATCCTTTGTGACTGGTTCAATTAGTGCTGTACCGAGGGCGGCGGCGACAGATTAGTACCTACCTACCCCCGGGGGCAGCCGGCACCGCCCGGCCGGCCCCGACGCGTCGCCAGCTGGTGGCTGTCGGAGGCGGATGGATGCGACGAGAGGGGATGCATGGTAGTATGTACCCACCCTGTCCTGATCGATAGAAATCGGACCCGGTGGCCTCTTGTATCCGATGGCTATTGTGGGCTGGGGCTACCGCTGCATGGTCGAGGCGGAAGCTGCCTCCCTATCCGCATCGCACACGCTTCCGTGTTACATGCGTCAGAAAATCATCTCTGATGAACTATGTTATGTGAGCTGTCATTTCCTGATGACGCCTTAGGGCTTCTGGGCTTATGCCGTTGAATCATAGTTGATGGTCCCCAGGAGTCGACGACGGTCCCCATAGGTGCTGTTAGCTTTTATGCTCCGCATGGCTTCCCATATATCCTGGTAATGCGCGTCCCATGTCGCCCATGATAATTACCTTTGCTCCCACCCATAGAATCCCACTATATCCGTCCGGCGAGCCGTGCCGCTCTTGACGAGGAGAGCCGGAGCCGTGTAATTAATTTTGCCGTGTGACCGAGCGCACGCGGCGCCTGCTGCACCTCCCTTCACCCGACCGCGTGCGGCACCCACAGTGGCAGGCACGCCTGATTGGCTGACACTTGCGTGCGCTAGCCGTTCGTGCAGAGTTCGAACACCCCACGGTCGAGCGGCCGTGGCATCTGGCTGGACACTCAGGATCTGACAGTTTGTCTGACAGTTTTCATCGCCCCTGACAGCTGCTGACAGGCTTGCTCAGATTTAGCCAGTTTTCGAGTGGCGCTGGGGGTGAAGGCCCCACGGATTGCGTGGGATGTTACGTGTGATATGACAGCTCGGTCTGAAGGAGTGATGGACATTGAACCGAAATAACAAAAGCTGATTTTCGGTAATTCCTTTCAACGAAATGTACTCCTAATACAAGGGAGATGTAGATAGACCCAGGTGCTGGAAATTGAAGACGGACAGCGATGAAATTACAACAACAAACTTGTACCGGCACTGCCCCCGCATTGTTATAGTTTTTATTAATGCCTCCGTCATCCGTGGTCCTCTCTGTTACCTGTCAATAGCCGTGTGTCATGTAACTGTATATTATTAAATGTTTATAATGAACTGATCTACATTATGTGCTTTACATATTTTGATGAGCTGTGTTATCGATCAATGATGCATATTCAATAATGTTAAAGTTTTTTTTGTTGCTTTAGATGTTTATGCTGAGAATGATGACTATTTGTCCCGATTGCCGATGTCCATTTGTCGGTATATCTTGCCTACAAACCGGAACAAATAACCCAGCGAAATCGCCCAAATCGGCTGATCATCGTCAGGTCATAATGGGCTATTTGTTTCGTCACACGATGCGTGTTTTTGCGAGCGGGTGTCGTCCGGTTGGGCGCCGTGAGTTGTCACGGTCTCGTGAACACCCCACGCTAATGCATGTCACGGTACGTTTCACACAGACAGCCGCGGGATAGACAGGCAGGCGGACACAGAGCTGGACGGACAGATGGGCAGAGGCAGACAACGGCGGCCATGAAAACCGCGATTGTGATCTGATTCACAAAAGCCCGTCATTAAAAGGTGGTTCTGAGAACAAGTGTCAAGATGATTAGGCAGCGAAAGCATTCAAATGTCAGCTCTGGCCTGTCAGGTTCTTTTTTAAGCAAGGCGGTAGGTATGCTCCAATACCATGACGGTTTTGGGACGCTTTGCATGCGAATGGTATTTTACTTACGTATTGGCATCAGCGTGGACAGGCAGACGGTCTTCACGGTGTGCACGGATCCGTTCCAGCCGAATGTGACGTACGAGAAGCAGTACTCCTGGAAGCGCTCGGAGAACATGTCGCAGCGGAAGGACATGGCGCTCGTGTAGTCTGCCACTCTCAGCTCGCCGACGTAGTGTCGTGTGGTGGGCGGCACGGCCGATTCCACTGCGGCCCGCTCCACTCCCGCGACACGCACCATGCCCGAGACAGCTCCACACTTCGGACGTCTGTAGTACACCTCGACACCCGACAGACACGGAAACACACTGGCACCGGTCTCACCTCGAGCGTACAGCTTGAAAGTCCGGTTCCACTCGACTCGTGTCACGTTACTCCAAGCGATTAGCGAGCTGTCTGAAGAGTTGGTCACCAGCTGAAGCTGGAAGAACCCCTGTCTATCCAGACGATCGCACGGTATTCGAATGTCGTGTATCCTTGCGTAGAAGTGCTGCAGAGGAAAACGGTCCGTAACACTGCCTAGAAGAGGTTCGGAGACGGCGACACTTCCCTCTTCCCACCCCCTCCTGGACACCACCAGCTGCGCCGTGACGGACAACTGGCTCTTCGACCTCGCCGCGCACAGTCCCTTGAACTTTCTCACATGGGCCACCACGGAAGTGTGCGTCTCGGCACGCGAAGGTAGGGTGACGAGTATCGGCGGCCAGCGAACAAGCAGTGGCGCACTGAAGGCGAGGAGGCGTCCACTGGTCAGTAGTAGCGCCGAGTATCGTCCACCCAGCTCCACGTAGTCACAGAGGAACGTAGCGGACAGCGGTGGCACCGGTTTGGATGACGGCTTCGGCGGCGGCACTGGCTGTGTGCTGACAATCTCTCCTGAGGCGATGTGTTGTAGAGAGACACTGAGGCTGGCCAGCTGCTCTTCCAGAGGCGTGGTACTGGCACTGGAACATAAGAGAACATTTTAAGATTAGTAGGTGATCTTGTTCCCAATCCAAAGACGTTGTAAGAAAATATTTCGTGCAATTTGCCTAAGGAGGCGATTTACTTTGATTGAAGTTCAGACCACTTAGGATGTGTGGAAGGATGACGGTCAATCCATAAGGATTTGAGTCTAACGTACTGCGTCTTTGCATTGATGTTCTCACGGATATCAGCCGATTCATGAATATTTAAGAAAGCCCTAATAAATTGACCTCTGCTCATAAATGCACCCAGTGGTCTGCGCCACGTCTGCCCAACAATCAAGCCCGTCGATTTAGAGCGTGTCGCGGCAGTGTTGGAGCGGTCGGCACTAACGGCTGCAGAATGGGTCCACAGCTACCGGCCGTTGGCCGTCAGTGGTGCAGTTCTCAGATATATACGACCCTGCTGGGTACCCACGAGTCGCACGTCGCACGCGACCCAAGACCTCAGAAAGGATCGATTGGAGACGGTCGCCGAGAACGTTGCACAGACAGCGGGGTTATGGCACACCCGCGCCCCGTAGGGGGGCCGAAACGGCCCCCCCTGTCCTTTTCGGTCGATATCTCCTAAACGGCTGGAGATATCGCCACCAAACTTTCAGGACCCCTCCGGGCATCAATTTTACACATTGTGACCAAAAATTTTACCAGAGGCTATGATAGGTTGGCCACAAATGACGTCAGAGTGACGTCATGTTCTGTCATTTTCGACCGAAAAAAGACCTTCGCGAGAAGACTTGTCAGGACTACAGCTTTGAAGATACAGAAAAATGATCGAGACATAAAAGGTGTAGAATTGACAGGGCTACAAAACTGCTATCTCGAATTTTTGAAATTTTTGAGTTTTGACCCCCAAAAATCAAAAAAACTTGTTTTTGGATATATTCGCCAAAAAATCCAAAAAGTTTTTTGAGTTTCGAAAAAAACCGGAATATATGTGATAGTGCCTACCGTCTTCTATCTACATACCAAATTTCAGATCGATACCTTGTTTTTTGGCCAAGTTATAGCGAAAAAACTGTTCAAAAATGATGACGTTAAATTTTCAAACTCAATTTTTGGCAATTCTAGAACTCGTAGAGCAAAACGAAGACCACCACTAGACTCCCCGTGACGAGCTGCATCGAATCGATACCCATTTTATGCAAAAATATCAACTTTGAAATTTGACCTAATTTGACCTGACCTTGACCTGACCTTCACCAAAACGTGACCTAGGCTGGCCCCAAAGGCTGCCTAACCCACATAATCGCATTTGTCATGTAAAATGGACCATAAAACATGTATCACACGACACATTCATATTGTGACCCCCGGTGACCTGACCTCGCTGTGACCTGACCTGGTATCAGTGACCTCAGATAGCAAAGTATGTGTTTGACGAACAATGTACCATCGATGGTTTTCAATAAATTACCAATTTACTCGCTTTCACAGCACATTTCTTGAATTGCCTGTGAACGGTGAAAATCTGACCTTTGACCTGACCTGTGACGTCATCGGTTTGACCTAGGTCAATGAAATTTGGTCACAAGGTAGTTCCCGGGTGGGGCTATCGAACTCCGTTTGAATTTTGAAAATCAACCGGTAAATTTCCGAGATCTTAGGGGGGGGCCGAAACGCCCCCCCCCCCCCCCTACGGGTGGTAGGGTCCGCCGGTAGCCCTACGGGGCGCGGGTTAAGGTTCGATCAATGTGACCAATATTATCTAGACTGCACAGTGCACATTGCATAACATGGGCGCTGCGATTTTTGTGTTCTAGGTCTAGATGTGAACCTTCTAAATCCATCTATTTTAGACATTAAATCTTTGTGCGTTTTATTACATTCTTAACCCGCGCCCCAGTGGCGGTCTCAGCCAACTTCGCCCTAGAGGGGGGGGCATATGTTACCACACACTTCTAACTCAAAAACTAAGAGGGCTAGAAAGACGCGGTAAAAAGCAGTCGATAGCTCTCAATGCGTACGTTTGAAAGTATTTAAGTCATTTTTCACCTTAGAGCAATATTGGGGTCACCAGAGGTCATCAAAGGTCAAAATTTGCCAATTGTCATTATATTTTTCAGAAAACATGCCGCTATCTTAGGAACTATGGTAGCTAGAAAAACGCATGGAAAAGCAATTGATAGCTTTTGAACTCTTCTTTTGAAAAGGTCATTATCAATATTGACCTCAGGTCAACAGTTTAGCCTCCAGAGGGCAAAAACTCCAAAAATAGCTGTTTTTACGAAAAGTGTTTTTCGACAATTACTTTCGACTACAAAAGGCCACGACATTTCTATTGCCAGAATCGTGTTCCCCTCGCCGAGACGCGTCGAATGAACTATAATTTGACCTTGAAAGGTCAACTTGAAAATTTGACCTCAGGTCAAGGTCATGACCTGACCGGAAAAGGTCATGTTGCATATCAGTCGATGCGTCTCAATAAGACAAACACAATGAGACCATCCCCAGCGTTCTATCTCTTTCCAATCGCGAGTTATTGGCAAAAAAACTTTATAGCCTCAAATGACCTCGGATGACCTTTCTAGAGGCTATCAGCAAAAATGACACCTTGGTCATCACGAGTGGACTAAATCATTGTGATTCTGAAATATTTGGACTGTTCCTATGCGTACACACGGATCTAGAGGCATTTTCATTTTTCTCCATTGACTTGTAATGGAAAGGTCACGCCACTGACCTGACCTTAGGTCACGGATATAAAAAATCCGAGATATACAAATTGTAGGCGCCCATAACAGCATGCAATCCACCAAGTTTAAAACCTTTCTGACAAGCACTGCAGGCTGGACATGATTGCAAACTTTTTTAGGCTTGGTCAGTTAACTTGACCTGGTGACCTGACCTGACATGACCTGGGGTAAAAAATTTCACACATTGTCCAAATTTGATGTACCAAAAGCTACCTCAAGCGGCGCGGCGCTACGCGCTGCAGTTTTTTATTCACACGCAAAAAAACGCGACAAGGTGGTAACATATGCCCCCCCACTGGGGCGAAGAATAAAAACGTTGCTCGATTTTGTGACCATTTTCTCACCTGATTTCCGAGGTCCTCAGTGTCCATTTGATCAGCACAGTGATGTTGCTTTGCAGGGCGGTGGCGGTGCTTCGCTCAAACTCCACACTAAACACTGCCACGGTTCCCGTCTCCTGAACCGTCTCCTCCACGTCTCCTGACGATTCCAGGCCGTCTCCTGACGCCTCTTGGCTGTCATCTAAGATTCCTGACTCGGCTTCTGTCGTCCCCAGGGCATTTTTCCTTTGTTTCAGGTCGTATTTTGGAACATTGACCGAGCGTCGAATGGCAGCATCGCCTGTAAACACAGCACAAAAATAGATCGGGGCTTATTTTAACCCTCGCCCTGGCAGGGCATTTTTCATAACACGGCCTGGCAGGGGGGGGGTCGATGCGACCCCCCCCTTGCAATTGGCTACTATGGCACCTAGAAACACCAAATTTGGTAGGTAGGTGGGCCCCCTGGAGTTCTCGCCCCTGTGCAAATTTGTTTGCTCTAGGTCAATATTTAGGGGGTTTTGGGGGGTATAAATGTAAAAATTTCGCTAAAAAACGGTCAAAAGTTTTTCGCTTATAACTTTTGATCTAATTAAGATAGAGCAAAAAGAAAAGCACCAGTGAACTCAGCACGTCAAGGCGCGTCGAATGATATACTTTTTAACTTGCTTAAGTGTACTTAAAGTTTTTCTTAAATTTTAAGTAAACTTGAATTAATAAATTAAGTTCAAGTTAACCAAATTGCATCATATCGCATATCATTCGATTCGGCTGATCACCAGGAACACAATGATACCATTTTTTAAGCTCTAGCGTCATTATGTGCCAAGTTATTGACAATAACGTCATTTGACCTCAGTTGACCTCATTTGACCTGACCCATGGATAAGTACACCAAACAAAGAAGCACCAAGTGACCTGCTGTTAAGTACCGTGGTTTCAAAGCACAAAAGTGATAAAACGAAGCGGATATCTCCAGTATTTTCCGAATTTAGTATTTTCCCATAGGCTTAACATTACGACGTAATGACCTCTAACTGACCTCAGGTCAGTGACCTCAAAAAAGCCGGACTCTATGTTATACAACTCGGTGAACTTAGCACATCCTGAAAGTTTGAAGGAAATCAGTCAAAAACTGTGAGTTGGACAGGTGCAAAAAGAAAATTGAAATTTGACCATGACCTTGTACCGGTTTTTCTGACCTGGTGACCTGACCCAAGGTCACTCGGACCTGAAATTTTCAGGTCATATGTAAAAAGGTTGCCCCATAGGCTGTGACAAATTTGGCGGCGCTGCGCGCCGCCGTTTTTACGCTATCTTCGAAAAACCTTAGGGGGGGGTCGCATCGACCCCCCCCCCTGCCAGGGCGAGGGTTAAGGCAAGTCACAAAGCTATGCGTACCTACTCCTGAAAACAGATTTATGAACCATTGAGATACTATGTATTCGCACCAGCATTTGTATTAAAATATTCGTACCATTATCTACGAAAACTTTGATTTGCTACTTTTTATTGGGTATTCAGGGGCACCCTCACTGAACAGTGGTAAAGCCAATGACTTACTGAGCTGTGGACTGACTGTATGGAGGCTACATCCTCAATGCTCAGGGTGCAATTGAGCGTCCACTGTGGACGGTGCGGCTACAGTTTCCACGAGCACTTCCACACTGTGAAGTGGGCTAGCGGCTATATGACTTATCGAACCGTCCAGAAGCCTCCACTGCAAGTGCAACACTTTACTAATTACTCCTGTCAGCGTCGGCTGGCTTTATGAACGCAAGCGACCGTATACTTGTAATATAAAGGTCCGTGCTATACCAATGTGTGGAAAGTGTCTATATCTGTGTTGGTAAGCGTTCATACTCCATACCTGTGCGAGTGGTGTACAGAATAGCCATGGACAGTATCAGGAGGCTCCTGAGGTCCATTGAGCACCCTCGACGTGCCGCAACTCCTCATCCAGGCATCCGACCTGCAACGGAACACAGCCGATTGACACAGTCATCATCAAACCATACCGGGCTGCCAGTGACAATAATACGATGTCCGACACAAATATTGACATACACGGTTGTCGACAAAGCGGGCGCGACGGACCGGAACTTGCGGCTCTCCCACGAGACGTAGCCGGCAATAGCGACGACGGGCGCGACACGACGGCTTCCCCCACTGACAATGGGACGCCAATATTGACGGACGACGGCGGCCTTGTGCGACACGAAATCGTCGGGCCGCCGGCGGTCGAGGGGTGCCGTGTAGCGGCGGCGTTGAGTCGGTGTGGGCTGATCGATTCCAAGTCACCAGGTGGTAGGGTCTGAGGTGCAGGGACTGGTCGACCCTCGTGACACCCGGGGACATCGTACGGGGCACACAAAGGGTTCGCTCGTGCCCTTAGTTCGATGGGGAGGGGGGGGGGGTCGTTATAAAAACGCGACAGGTTGTGGTGGGTGGAGTGTGAAGAGTCTTTGTGTTGGAGTTTCAAGTTGTTCGCGCTTCGTAAATTAATTTCTGCTGATGTCGCTAGCTGCGGGAACCGGGAGGTGGTGAGTGGTCTGTCCGTGATGCATAATTCAAACACGACATCCGGTCTGCCGGAGATCGATGTATATAGCCAGGATTCCAAGAAATCAACCATAGATATTATCGAACGTCTGCTTTAGCAGTGACGGACGACGGACATACTCAAAGGTTGTTCGTTGAATGAAGCGATACTAGCAAAGTATTAAAAAAGTGTCCGTAAAAGAGAAGGAACAATACGATGCGTGTTCGGAACCCGTTTTGCTCTATACCATAAGTTACGCTCTATCGAGCTAATCGTTAGCTCGAACCTGCTGCGCAGGCTTCATTCAGACGCCTACCAATGTAATGCGGCACAACCTGCATCCAGGCGTTTATCAATGCATTGCGGCACAGCCTGCATACAGGCGTTTAGCGAAGCCGTGCGGCACAGCCTACATTCAGGCGCTTGCCACTAGTGCCATCTACGGGCAGGAATGTAAGCTGATGCGCTGCTATGTCATTGTGTGCGTTACCGCCAGGACCTTGAAACAAAAGGTGTTTGTGTGTGAGGGATATGGAATATGGCACATAGGAATACCACCCACATTATTTTGTCACACATTTTGAAAATGCAAACATAAGAAATGAAGACATGATTCCACCGCCGACAAACGGCAAGCAGTCATTCCCTGCTACGGACGGGCCATAGGAAATCAGTTAGTCCTAATTGATGAAATATATTTTTCGTGCACATATTTGCAGGAAGATTATGAAATGTTAACTTTTCAAATTTTACTTAATGCATGCCTATCGGCTATCAATCAGGACTATGAACACATTTGCCATAGGTTTTTCAGTTGTCGGCGTACATGTTATGCGTTCATTGAGCTTCCTACCCATGGGTGTAGGAGCGCCAAAAATATTGGTGAAGGATGTCACCTGAACCCTCGGAGAAGTCATCTGAACCTTCGGAGAAGGTGCAGGACCTTAGCGCAGTGGAGGGGGGGGGGGGAATTTCGTCAACTCCTCCTGTTTTTTTTTTCTCGCTTTGGATACCTACCAAAGGTAGGGGAAGCCGGGGGAAGCCCGGCATAGTAAGCTCTTTTTCATTTTTATTACATACCAAACGTGCTGTATAAAATGTTGATATCCTGCTAGCTAGCTAAGTTCATTGGCCGTGTTTTCCCAAAAATTCAGTTTCGTGGAATAAGTATAAGGTTGAGAAAATCGAGTTTTAAAAAAGTGTTGATTTTTCTGGGGTAAGCCCGGCATAGGGGTAACGCTGGCCACCTCCCCAGCGCTTTACAACGAGTTGATGAAACCATTATGTGTTTTTTAGATATTAACGGAAAGTGAAATATTAAGGTACTGATTAGCTCTGGACATCTTAGAGTTTATGTCACTACTGGTATTTTAGCTAGCGTCTACTACATATACAGTACAGGTCGATGAAAATCGCGATGCAAAATTGACAAAAAATGTGTATTTCAAAATTCCTTAAAATTTATTTTTCTTTTTACCTTAATGCATCATATTGCATATCATTCGACTCGGCTGATGAAGAAGAACACAACAATACCATTTTTGAAGCTCTAGCTTCATTGTCTGTCGCGTTATCTGCAAAAACGTAGTTTGACCCTCGTTGACCTTAAGTGACATGACTGGCTTTGTCTATGATAACATGTTTATTTTCGAAATTCATCTTTGATCTAGGTGTAAACCAAACCTGCTCAGTACCTATTAGCTCATGGAAAACAGTGATTTAGTGGCATTGCCCTCGGTTGGGGGTAAGCTTGGCCACTCGCCCGGGGCTACCCCAATGTGCTAATTTTTATTTTAGAACAGCGATATTCGAAAAAAATGTCATACTTAAGCCAGCCTGCCTCGCCACCCCTCACTACAAACACTTAAACGGTCCTTACATAGCATTCGTATAAGTATTAGTACTGTATGGTATAACATTAACAGTGCAAGATATCTCACTTTTTAGCTGAAAACCCTTAAAATATCATTTTTGCGCTATAACTTTAACAATATGCAATTTTTGTCAGCCTTAACTTTTTTGCTGGCGTTACCTTAGCTGCCACGCTGAAAGGACAAACAGTTGAGCATTTTATTGTGAATAATTTAGCCGGAAACGGGGTGGCCGGGCTTCCCCCGCGCCCGGGCTTCCCCGGCTTCCCCTATCCACTATCCAAGCATACCTTTGGAACCTAAAGGTATGCTCCACTGCTCTTTTTTCGTGACCAAAGTCTTACAACTTTCCCACGAGTAAAAACAAGCCAATATATTTTGATATTCACGGCATTTACTGAGATTAACGGAAATTTCTTAGTATGAGCGGCCGGCCGACCGGCCGCGGTCACGGTTCTGCGACGCTTATATCTCAGCAACCACTTGACCGATTTACACGCGGTAATTTTTGTACGGTAGCTTCATTCCTTCTACCAAGTATTGGACTATTCCCGATGCATGTGGGTGACCCCTTATGCACGTGCCACGTGCAAAACGAAGAGGTGTCACTTTTGTAATTGTTGCAATATCTCGGTAACTAGGTTATACTTGGCCGATTGCGCTGAAAGTTGGCATGTAGGTAGGCACCCACGAGGCAATGCATATCCATGTGCCAGAGTTGGGGTGCTGCTGCACGTGCGCACGTGTAGGGGTCGATTCTAGATCTCGACAATGGCTGGACCGATGGCGCTCAAATTTGGCAAACAGTTAGGGACCGGTTAGTAGGGTGCCGTGCACAAGTCAGCTGGAGGTACCCCATCGAAATTTCGCACGTGCAAAGCTCACCCTCTCGCTCGCTCCGTTAGTCGCCCCAAAAGGCGTTATACTGGTTTATTAACCCGGCAGTTGCTGGGGTATTTCGCCACCCACCGTTTGCTGGGGGGGGGGGGGCGTTAAACGCCCCCAGCCGATAACTCGAGAACCAATAGGCGCAGCGAAACGCACGAGGCGGCAAACGAAAGAACGCGACGAGACGCTTCAGATGAGTACTTTTAAGTTGAATTTTGAGGTCACAGGTCGGGTCAAGGTCAGGTCAAACACCTGAAATCGGACTTTCAGTAGCATGGACTTCAGGACTTCGCAATGGGCGCCTCTCGTCATAAACTCTGTCAAAACGGTACACAATCCATCATATAAGGCCTACAAGAGTGTCAGCTCCATGTAGGGGTCAGCCAAGCATAGGTCAGGGTCAAGGTCAGGTCAACCGGCCAGGCACATATCCCCGAAAATCAAAACTGATATTCGCAGCCTGTGACACATGTTTTATGGGTACTTTGGGGCGTAGAACACGATGGTGACATTCATTTTATCATATGTGTACGTGTTTGGCTAAAAAAGTTCAATTTAAGAAATGCATGTATCATGGTCGTGAAGTAGTCGCGAGAAATTGCAAAGATTTAGTTCAAGATTTTGGAAAATGCGGAACGATAATCAATAATCGAAGATAGCCATTTGATTGGTCATGGTATTGGCAGTTCAATGGCGTTTACGGCATGTCTGTATGTCTATTCTGTGATTTTATTTTAAATGATTTTTTGAACATATGCCGTTTTTGGTCGAAAACTCAGAAATCATGACGTCACTAAAACCTCGATACCTCAAAAATTTTCTGAACGATTTTTTGAAACTTTGTCACAATAAACTTCAATTAAATCCCTACAGGTACCCAAAATTTGGCGCGCCTGCGGCGCGCCGTTTTTATGCTATGGCCCGGCGAAAAAAGTGGGGGCGTTTAACGCCCCCCCCCCCAGCAACTCGCGGGTTAAATGGCGTGAATTGTGAAGAAGGTGGGCATAACACTTCATAACTGAAAGGATGGGGTAATTGGGTACCTGTTGCCGTTTTAGCAAGAGCCTTTTTGTTCATCCCATTCGGCATTGCTTTTCTTTTTTAACATTAGATCGACCGTCGAACCCAGTCGTTCTAGCATTGGTGAAGACCCTCACCTGCATTGCTCAAGATTGGTGAAGGATCCTTCACCAATCTAAAACTTTGGTGAAAGGTATCCTTCACCAAAGAGATACGTTGCTACACCTATGTTCCTACCATTTCCTGCCTCAGCAAGCCACAGCGCGCACACTATGCACAGTCATTTGTAACTCCGCAATACTAAATGAGCTCGTACCGTTTTTGTGACAATCGACATACCCCGCGTGTGATACGAAGCACGTACTAATAGCAACACATTACGGTGACCGGCCGTCCAGGGACCCTGCCCGATTAGCATGTCAGATTCGCGTTCTTGTTCTATTAGCTACCGGTCGATATACGGACAGGACACGATGTCGGCAGATTGGCAGGGGAGCAGCGATCGATCTGGGCACATGCCATCAGCTGTTGCGCTGATCGCTGTGACCAGTGGTGACGGTTTCTGAGCATCGCTGATGATGGTTTCTGACCACCGCAGCTGCTGATGAGTTTCCGACTAGCATTGATTGCCGCTAATCGCTGATGATCGGTGGGGGGTGACGCCACTGACTATGCTACAGCTTGTGTAGCTTGTGTAGCTTGTGTAGCTGTAGCTTGTGTTATTTCCTATGGTGTTTGGTTGCAAACGCGCAATATTAATTGCTGAGTACCGTCAGACTCTAGATAGGCAATAGTAAGTAATGTGCATACTGAATATTCTTTTCACACTTGCCTTGTTTGTAAAATGGTATAAATGTGGGGTAAATCGTGGAGCACATTGCCACGTCGCCATTTTCTGATGTAGACTTAAAGCTCTTAAAAAAAGATTTCATAAATCTCAACTAAAGGTGCGCTCCCGGCTCCATAACTTCTCATTTGAAGCCAGAAAATAGAGCTCTAAATCTTTTACTTCACCTTCGCTCACCAGTACCTACGTCAGTTCGCTATCTTTCCGGACAATCCGCTACCACAGCAACAGCTCAAACTACCCGGCAAACTGCGTGTGGTCCAAGTATCTGTCCCAGACTGCGGGTCACCCCAGTGTCTGTCCCACTCAGACTGTGGGTCACCACAGTGTCTGTCCCACTCAGACTGCATGTCACTTCAGTGGTCTGTCCTCATACTACGTGTTGCCGAGTGTATGTCTATTTAGACAATGTCTATATCCATATTAATTCCATATATAAACAAGTGTCGCCCCAGTGGCTGTCCAGACTGCGTGTCGCCCCATTGTCTGTGCCAGACCGTATGGCGCCGGCTGCGGTATTTGAGTTGACCTCGGCTGACCGGCGCGGCGGCAGGCTGCGAGGCGCCGCAGCCCGGTACCACCTCCCCTGCTGCGGCAGCCAAGTCGAAATCGATAGTCCGCGTGCTACATCGCTATACTGGCCATACAGACTGGCCGAGGCGGCGACACGCGAGGCCGGTGCGGATTTCAACGATCGCCTTGCAGCAGTGGCTGAAAGTCAAGGCATTTGAATTACTTACTTATGCTTTTGGGTTAATGCAGCCGCGCTGTGAAGGAATAATGAATATCCACCTCATCCTTCTTCAATGTTACCTACTCCAATTTGATTTACATACCTAAATACCGCTGATAAGATGCAATCAGAGAGCTTTTGACATTTTTGCTCCGTTTTACTTTTTATTATTTTTACCGTTGGCCGATGAAAATTATCTGAAGATATGCATTCGTCTTCTTTTGGCCCAGCAAAGAAGCTGCGTCATTATAATACATATAGCTCAGAAGAGGAAAAGCCTTTAGGCGGGGTATTTTTTTGTGACTGTAACTTGTGCGTGACCAGGGCGATGAACTGCCTCCATTCCGGTACTCATTAGGGCAAATGGGAAATAAATCGGACGCCCAGTGAATAATGAATCGAGTGGAAAAGCGAAGGGAGCGGCAAAAGAAAAACAACGCAAGGATGGTGAGCTGTTTTGCTCGAGGGATGCTCTATAGGTACACAGCCTTCAAACCACAAGCACCTTTGTGTGAACAATGTGATGAATAGGGGAAAGTGGGGTAAGACGGTCAGGGTAGGTAAGACGGGCACCCCTTCTGCAGACCAAACCAATAGCGCTACGAGCGAGAAAAATTAGGACCAGAATTGTCTTTCCCACTACACACCACCATTGAAGTTTGGTGATTTTGTGTTCAGTCGATAATCTTTTATTTTGATTTCTTTAAAACACTAATTTCATTGAAAACATCCATAATGTATTGTGCAAGTTTTTGTGTGCAGCACTATACAGCTAAAAACTCGCAATCACTTGTGGTACACTCATATGCCACCAGTGTTCATTTACCGCGGATTTGCTTTGTCTGCATCAAATTGTCCACAGAGAAAAATTGTGCTGAACTTCTTACATTGAGTTAGGGGTAAGACGGGCAACTATGAATCCAATGGGTCTGTAATGGTGAAAATATTTTTGTTGCTGTAGGAAAAAAAGAAGCATTTCTTATAAGAATATCTTCGATTCCGATACTCACAGACATGTTAGCAATATTCCTTCGGCACAGTTTATTCTCGAATGATGAATGTGAAAAACGGTTCTACATGACTTCTGATCTAGGGCCTATATACGAGCATACGCCTTCTGCACAAATCTTGTATACTGCCATTTCCGAGGCACTTGAGACCAACGAGCGACTGTATCAATGCAGCTAATTTCGGGCATTTGTTGCGAGCTGTACTGGTCGGTGAAAGAAGCTGGCCGTCTTGCCCTACCCATGTGACCGTCTTACCCCATGGGGTGGGGTAAGACGGGTTTTTGCAAGGTTTTGCAAAAATAGCTGCAGTTTATTTGTTGAATCAGGTCTAAGTCTCATCTTCTGGCAAATGGAAGTAAAATGTCTAAAAGAGGTTTTCACTCAGTTTCCCGTTTCTATGATGTTTCTAACCGGCCGAAAAATGGCTCCAAAGTTAAGGTGTCCGTCTTACCCCACTTTCCCCTACCTTATCGTGACTTATCATTTATTGTGAGTTGCAAAACATGTCTGCTCACTTTATCAAGGCATGTAGGGTAGACCGGGGCAAGTCGCCCCGCCGAGGTAAAACGCCTCACCGATGTTTCTCGGAACTGGCAGGGTTCTGGGGAAACATCATCTCTTCTATAAAACGTGCACTATATGATCATTATATGAGCAGACTGGAAAGAAATTGTGATGACTCTTTCGGGAGATATAGCCAAAAATGTGTTTTTTGAGTGATTTTTATGTTTTGTTGTCAGATTATGAATCATGGCGTTCTTTTATGGTCCACACTAGGTTAACGACTTTTATGTATTTTGAACAACTATTGTCTAACGCTTATCATGCTGGGTTGGTTCGTGTTAAATTATGTCTTACTGGAGTGCAAGGCGTTGTTCTCTGACCGAACTACGTGATGGGGTAAAACGCCCCAGTAGGTCGCGGGGCAAAAAGCCCCTGGGGCGTTTTACCTCTTGTGTTGTTGGGGCTACCCACTTTCTAATGTTCGGTAGCTGGCGAACAGTAAGTTTCTATGCCTTTATGTGTATTTTTCTCAGCAACTGGATGGCAAAGGAATTATTTTGTTAACATTTGCATTGCAATAATTTATTATTTGGTCTTATGAGGTATGTGAAAAACCTGCTCATACAACAGTGTCATATGCTGAGCACCTGACAGGATGGAATTTGCTAACTTCAGTGCCGTGCCTCCAGAGGTCTAACGGACCTCTCACATAAGATTTAGCCAACTACCATGTTAAATCTTTAATCTAAGGTATGGGGCTACTTGCCCCAGGCCGTGGGGCGTTTTGCCCTGGGGTTGGGGCAAAATGCCCCATTTGCAGTTGCTTCACAAATCACTTCCTAGCTTGGAGTCCGATCATAAGTGAATCAATTTGAGGGGTGCAATTTAAAGTAAAATGTCCAAAGAACGCATTGAGCACAAATTTGGCCTTTCAGGTGATGTGGGACAAAATTTATGTAGCAAAATAAATTATCTGGGGCGTCTTGCCCCAGGCTACCCTACATATTTCATGCATACATTCCTATCGCACCCTTGTAGCAGCCTGTACTGCAGACACGCACGTAGGACTCTAGCTGCGACATTTGCTTTATGCTTATAATTCTTGCAAGTTGCACGTCTTTAATTATTTTCATTAGGGCGGTCGACTACAAAGTCAAAGTCAACTAGACTAACGCTTTATCTGTGGAATGTAGTTGCATGCAACTTTTATGCAGTATATTGGGTATTATTATACAATTCAGTACCGTTATTGGTCGCTCATTCAAATCGTGGCCCTTTATACAATCTCAATATTCAATGAGTGCATAATATTGAAACCGTAACGCGCACCGTAGATATGCGAATAAGCATGGCGATGTCCTCACTCCGTGTAGCTTGTAGGCGGTGTAGTACACGATAGCTTGCCCATATCTGTCCTGTTTATGGATCGTATACGCATGAGGACGGTCATCATGATAGCGCTTTATTACTGCTCTGGCATTCTGTGAATACACAGCACCATCTCATAATGCCGGGGATATTTTGGACAATTTGTGCCTCTCCAAAAATAAAGGTACTTATCTAACGACGAGCTGTAACGAAATTAATTCATACCCCGTCCTCCACCTCCCTCTGTACGTACTGCCCAGCCCCCTTTCCCACTAACAATATCCTTATATGGTCCTCGCTCCTCACCTGTGACGCCTGTCCTGGCCCACTTCTGATCGGTGCTATGATATGACGTACATCTGTATGTATGACGTGTGTGTATGACGTTTTGATATAGCAGCCGACGCCGAGCGCCGAGCAGGATGTGTGAAAGGAAAATTCGAAAGCCGACCGCCGTAGTGGCCTGACGTACCGTTATTCAAAGTCTCGGCCGATTGTTTATCACTTTTGGATTCTAATCGTCAAATTTACAATACATACTTGAAGAAAAGAAAAACCGTGTTGGTTATACGGCTCGAACAAGAGGTCCTGAAACAGACTATCACAGAAGAAGAAATTGTTTATTTAACTTTTACATTTGCTACACGAGCATGCTGTAAATGGATAGTGTACCATCGTTCCCATGACGAGTTTCTTATGAGTAACGAGCCGCTATAGTCAGACAATAGTCATTGCGTGTTCCAACTATAGTCAGGCGCTGTCATTTCATCTCTCGCGTCTTTCTGGTAGGACTATTTTAAATTAGGTAGTTATCTATCACAAGCTCTTGCGAAGGTATCCACAAACATAAAAATAATCAAAATCGCTCTTTCAGTCCTTTTGAGTTACTTTCCCTTTCCCTAACGCCCTTTCCGCTGGGTTTTGCCATGCCTCCTGCCATCTGATGTTATACCCTACCCTATTGTGACCGGTAGGCGGTCACCGTCCCTTGTTGTCGAACCGGACCGGGTGTCGGATCCGTTTCACAGCGGCCAAACACGCCATCAGACAGCGTGAACTATCGACCTGAACAGGGTCCACCCGCCCGTCTGCCGTGGGGCCGCACCGGCCGCTCGAAAGGGCCGCCGTTCCGCCAACATTCTACAGTCATGGTGAGCACACACGCCAGCCGGCGGAGTTTATGCTCATTGTGATAAGTACGGGTTTCCACTTTGTCAGGCGAGTAAAGAGTTATGAGGGAGTTTGAGTGGGATATGTTACGTCTGCACGGCGTTCATTCGTGGTAATTTGACGAACTAGCTTGTACTTTGTTATGCGTAACTGCAGTGATATTACCGAGAAATCAGTGCTTCTGTCAACGCACACGCATGTTTAATAATACTGTAGGTATGTCTCTAGGGAGCATTGCTCCCATTCGTCGCGAGAACGTGAAAATTTTAGGAACTACATATTCCTTCGCCGTCAAATCATTATTCATCGCGTAGGCAAATTTACGGCGTGGTGTGGCTTTGCAAATTTTCCTTGTTTAAAACCACACATAGTCTTATTGCCATAAAACCTCATTAACTTCCCAGATTAATGTTTCTGTTTTTGTTTCCTGTCATCGCCCTGTCCTTCGCACGCACACGCACAATGCATGTAGGGACGGTGTTATAGGGCTAATTGAAATTAAACTTTAATGGGCGACGGTAAGGGTGGTTAGAACGCCCACCCTGGGTGGGTTAGTTATTTATTTCGTCATTTGGCATGCGTATCAGGCAGTTGGGATTCAGAAATGCTTCAGCTGCCAGGTAGTCATTTCATAAAACGTTCCGTCTATGTATAGAATCAATTTTTGTAGATCGACCGATAAGGCAGCAAGCAACATACCTTCTTGACATGCGTAGGTATTAGCCGTTTTCACGACGGGGTATCCGGCGAATGCACCTGATTTGACCAAATCTGCACCTTATTTCTTTTACAGCAAATATCTTCATTTTATGAATTTATTTCAGTGTTTTAATCGATGATACTCTCTGATAATATGACAAAGCAGGCATATAATAAGCCATTAGTGCAACCCTAACTGATAGCTACTAAGAGACACACTGAACCTGATTTGACCAAATCTGCACCTAATCTGTACCAGATGTGCACCAAATGTGTACCAGATGACCGTCGTGAAAACGGCTATTACCTGGTCCTTTAGAATATTTATGATTTTGTAAAGATGCACGCAGTACGCACTATCAGTCATCCGTGCACAAGCTTAACGACTTGATACGAACACAGGGCGGGAGCGGGTCATTGCATCGGAACATCTTTGCACCTGCTGTGTACCTATAGTATTCAACAGGAACACGCAATTTTACAGCTTATCTATAGTGCGTGCTTGATTTAGATTTTATCGCAATTTGAAATGATGAATTTAGCTAGCATTTCAACTCTGTTGATAATATATGAGCTTTGCCACTGATTCGATTCATCGGATAACGCATTGCCGACTAAACTGACTTAACCAATTGATTGATGTGGTTCGCCTGAACTTTCCTGCCAACTCTAACTCATAACGTCCCAGCTCCAAAACCCATCAAAGCCCGACCCAATCAGCAGTTATATCGCCCGAGGGTGTCGGATGTGGCTTCACTCTCGCGGCACCACGGCCGCGCGAAGCCCCACAGTCGCCCTCGCGCTGACCGTGGCCGTGTCAATCGGATGAGTGACCGCGTGCTGCCTCCGGTGTCCCATCAAGTCACACAGCGGAACGAGGAACAGTAGACGGTGGCCTTGAGAGCACAAAGGCTGCTACGATTGCGTTACGCTCTTCTTGAGCTAAGTAAGACTGTCTGCACAGAAGCCGTTTATTGTGAGTACGATGTGGTTTAGAGTTATGCTCTGTCTGACTCAGATTGTTTTATTCAGTGTCTTGGAGTCAGGAAGCACGTCCGACGGCACACGCCTTGTAGGGACGAGGACAAGTTTTTTGTTTAACATTTATTAGTCAGTCAGTGAACGATTAGCTTCTCAAGCTACCTGAACATACCTGAAAGGCCGTAAGAGGCCACAGAGGCCTCTTTTGGGTAGCATAGTCCTTATTTCATGAAGCACCGAGACCGGATCTATGAACATCGTCATCTCAATGACGATGTTCTTCCAAAAATGTCTCGGTCCTCTGGTACTTAGCAGACAGCATGGCTTCAGAGTTATACTTGCGGATGTCCGTTTGACTCGGGACTGAATATGACTGCATCATCCATACATTAGCCGTACAAGCAGTTGGTAGTGATGCGGACATAAAGGTCCATACCTACTCCATTCGAAATTTGAAACTTATGAGTCATGAAACTTCAAGTAGCTTATGCTGACTTAACCCTATTAGTGGCAGGCTCCTGGCTACCGCTATTAGTGGCAGGGGGGGCTGTTTACGACCCCCCCCCTGATATCTCGAGATCTAACGGGCCGATTTTCAAAATTCAAACGGCATTCGATTTCGCTCAACGTGATCTACATTTCTAAAAAAATAAAAATTAAAAAATGTCAATAGGGGGGGGGTAGAGGGGGGTAAAAACGGGAAAATTGCAGATACATTTTAGACTGTTTATCACGGCCAGGTTTCTGAACCAATCTTAACGCAACTTTTGCCGATCGATAGAGAATGAACCAGGAATTCACATGGATCCTAAAAATATGCATTTTCAAAAATCATAGCCGGATACAGATGTAATCACTAATTATTCCCCAATATTCAGCACCTGGACTCGCCTATGATTTTAGGGGAAAACATCGCTTGTAAGTGTTCACAAATACATGGTATGGTGCATTTGATCGCATTCTGGCAATGTACCTAACTACTACGAAACCGCTCATCAAATGATACTGTACAGTTCAGTATGAACCCCCCCCTTTTTGGACGCCTGGATCCGCCTATTATAGCAAAAACGTGTCAAAAGAGGATGCACAATAACTTTGTATATGTTATCACATGATACCTTTCATTCACTGTTCGTAAAACTGGTGCATACCTACAGTTATAATACATCAGCATCGTGATCTTCGCCCAAATGACTCGCTTCACGAATAGGACCCCCCAATTCCCTGGAGCCGCCCCTGGTAAAGTTATTAATTTGAAATTTTCAGGGAATGTGCCCAATTTAGTTTTAGGAAAAGTCAGAAAATTTCAGCATCGTAGCTTCAGCGGTTTCGGAGATATTCCCGAAAAACCTGAGGGGTGGATGAAAACAACCCCCCTGCCACTAATAGGGTTAATTGCCATTTGGTGGGAGCGTCTAACAATGTGGACATCGGGATGTTTCAACAATTAGCCATCACTTTCCAGAAGCTTAGCCGTCCATTGCGGGAAGGTGGATGCTATACAACTTACAAGTTGTCACTCATTACCACTTCACGCACTTATCAAATAACCCCAAAGCCCTCTGAATTGAGTATTTGATTTTGTACAATATTTAGATGATCATATAAGCATCATATAGGAATTTGTAGGCATGTAATAAGGTACTGAGTTTTGATACAGGGATTCCGCTACTTATAAACAGCTGGGGAAGGCAACGATCGTTTTAATTAATTCATACATATATTCATGCATTCATAGGCGGCAACGTACATGCAACGTTCATATGAGTGAAATTGGAACCACAGTAAGAGTTGCCTTCCCGTCCTTATATAATGGAGCCTATGCTAATAATTATGAAACTCCCTTGTCCAA
Source organism: Amphibalanus amphitrite (assembly GCF_019059575.1). NCBI lineage: Eukaryota > Metazoa > Arthropoda > Thecostraca > Balanomorpha > Balanidae > Amphibalanus > Amphibalanus amphitrite. Next base: position 368,144 of record NW_024881962.1, read on the forward strand.
TACGTAGGTACCTCACATATGTAAAACTGTTAAACTTATTCGCGTTTAACAGCTCTCTGCCTTCACATGTCACACAACGAGTCCTATCAAGAGTGATCGACAACTACAGTCACACAACACTTGCATTAGCCTGTCAAACGACACTCTCAAACGACGATCAGATAAAGCCGCTGCTCGTGGTAACTTTATTATGGTGCTCGAATCACGCGGCGAGGAACTGGCCGAGACAAGCTTCTTTACGGGCCACGTCTCGCTGCTGTGGCGAAAAACCACACCGTCACGTCTATCACAAGGTCACGTAACAATGTCAAAACGTAACCATGTCTGTCAACATAGGCGGCGGAACGGGGAGGGCACCGGGGCACCGTGTCCCCCTTTGATTTTGGCATTGTAACATTAGCCCTATGGGCGTCGCATGGAAAGAATGGGACCAAAAGTCAGCAGTGCCTCCCCCCCTTAATTGAAGGTGTTCCGCCGTTACTGTCTGTCAAGATGTTACTTCTTATCTCCTGTCACATCCTGCACATTAACACGTCGTGAAACGACACCCATGACACTTCGACACTTACCCGGATCAAGGGTTTGTCCGTTCAGTCTCCGTCTGACACCGGTTCAGCACGTCGCTTCACCGTGTCACACTCACTGCGTCTTCACTCGCTCCGCCGTCACAGCGCCGCAGTCTCAGCACGCCAATCTTGACTACCGTGCCAAAGTGGCCATCCACCGGCCCAGCACCTTTCGTTCCAGTTTCCATCAACCGTTTGCACAAGAGGCCCACAGCTCTCACAAATAGTTCGGCAACTAGTGAACTAGGCACCGCCGCGGGCGGACAGCACAGTCACCGGCCGCCCGGCGCCACAGGCGGGGTCCGACTGACCGGCCCTGCCGCCCCCGCCCCCGCCCCCGCTGCCGCCCCCGCTGCCGCCGCCGCCGCCGCTGCATTCGACGAGGGCTCACCTGGCCGCACGAGGCCGACCCTCGACGGCCCCGCTCGCGATCGATTCTCAGTTGACTCGTGCGGGGCCCGTCTGGTCGCTGGCGGACGCCGTCCAGCCGTCCAGCAGCTGCAATTAACTGGACTGGCCCGGAGTGTGGACTCACGGGGACTCACGAGCGTTTGACGGACGGTGGGGGTACCGGGTAGCACTGGCGTTGGGGGCGGGGCGGAGGGGGTGGGGGTACTGCACCCCTCCGGCGGGTTGCGGTGCAGAGCGGAAGTGAGCCAGTCGTTTCCGAGTTAGCTGTGAGAGTCCACGGCGTGCTTACTGTCACGGCAGACTGATGAAGGCTGGGAACTGGTGCTAAACGAGGTGATTTGGTTCGTGGTTGGTTTCACCGGATGCACAATGCTGCAAGTCGCACGGTGTTTTGGAAACTAAATAAGTTGTCACCGTATAGGCATCAACTTCAAATTGCGACCCCTGGGTATGGCGTGAAAAAGCTCACTACTTTGCAGAAATTGTGCTTTTAAGCACTTGATGTGAAAAAAATATTAGTATGAAAATGTGAAAATGTGCATTTGCAGCTTATTCATAACTCAGCGAGCTATTTGAGATTTCGAGCGCGAAACAGCTTCTTGCAAAACCCGACCTCAAATTATACCGTTGACGTCTGTGAGACGTTTCTGTCCTTGTATCTGATTTAGAGATAACTGTTATCAACCATTGCGGTCGTTATAGGTGCACTCAGTCTGCGAGTTGATCATATCTTCTAGCTTTATGGATAAAGTGTCACTTCAGCCATTTGTAAAACCGGTAACGATTTGGTATTACGGCCCGAGCGTCATGCAGATAATTGGAATTCGTATTAATCATAACATTGTGTTTGATGGTCAATAAAGGATACAAACGAATCAAACTGTGCTTACTTTAAATTTATCTCTATATCCCTGATGGACTTGGTTTCCATCTTTCTCGTACCTGCATATATATTTGTTCACTGCCCACTGCCCAAGTTTTAAGCTCGAATGCAATTGGAAACACTTTAACGGATTAAATACCCATTGCTGATTGGTAAGGCTAGTTTTTACGGATTATTTACTAAAGCGTATATTTTATTTTACATTCTAAAGCAACGAAGACTACGCTTATACCGGGAATGAGAGAACGAACGACCGTTCAGTTGCCATTTTATTAGCACTAAAATCTCCTCCCTGTCGTCGCATCCATGGGGTGGCCTATTCGTGCGCCTTTCTCGTGTTGCATTATGTATATCCCCGCCGGTTGATTGCTGCTGCAGCATCCACGGCGGTTTATCAGTGCCGTGCATCACGAGTGGCAGATGGACGGCGGGCCTTGACCAGCGCAGCGGTCCGCTCCCGTCCCCGCGCGGAGCCGGACCTGCAGCCAGCCAGGTGCGGGGGTGGGCGCGGGAGGAGGGCCGCCGGCTGAAGATCACCCTCATCTGCTGGGAGTGTCAGTTGAGTCTGTGCAGCCGGCAGTGATTGTACGAACTGAGCGGAGGCTGGCGGTGAGGTAGTGGGAATTGTTCTCTACTGCTGGAGAGTGCCAAGTCTCTGCAGTCAGCGGAAATTCGTACGGCGCGAAACAAAAACAAGTTGTGAGCCGGCGAGGCATTGAGACTGTCGACACTGTGCAGTTGACAGCGTGTGACAACTGACAGCATGCGCCGCAGACGGCTCCGTGCGGCTCTGTTCGTTGCAGTCATGGTTACAGGCGCTGCACTGCTTGTGTTGATGGTAATGCGCTGTGATGAAGATGTCACAGTCCTGACGAGGGAAAGCAGGGAGATCGGTGCTTCGATACAAAAGGACAGGGTGGTGGTGTCGGAGCAGTGGTCTTCGACGGGGATTTCAAAGACGGCGGCTGAGTCGGGCGATGTTTCATCAAGAGCTGTGCTGCTTGCTCCCAATATGAGCAAACGAACTTCTGCAGAAGATCACTCTCTTGAAACAGAGTCGCATTCTTTGAAAAGAGCAGTCTTCGACGCAAATATCACTCAGCCGTCTCGGGAACCAATTCCAGTCCCGCATCAACCTTACAAAGAACGAGAACTCGTCAACCCGCTGCCCGGCTGCCAGTGCCGAAGACGTCTCCCTCCCCGCGCGCGTCGTGTTACCTCCTCCTGCGCCGGTTTCGCCGCTCTCCGCGGTCCTCGCCAGCGGGTGGTTTCCTTCAGCTGGTTCGGAGGAGTGGATACGGCTTACTTCCGAGGGATCGCAGCCAACGCTGCCCTCCTACCGCGCTACTACCCCGGCTGGGTGATGAGGGTGTACTACAGGGACCCGGAGAGGACACTCCTGCCCTGGCTGTGTCCTGTCGTCTGCAGGTCGGTATGCTGTACTATGAGATAAAGCGGTTTGCAATAAGAATAGACTGATATATATATATATATATATATATATATATATATATATATATATATATATATATATATATATATATATATATATATATATATATATATATATATATATATATATATATACAGAGTATTTGGGCAGGATATTTTCTTTGAGGCATATGTCGTTAAACAGCACCGCAGTTTTGGCTTTAGATAGTTTTCTGTTAAGTTTTTGTATCTTGTTGAAAGTTTTCTTGATTGAATCAGGAACTGTATTGATTATATCGGTTATACTCATTTAAGTCATGTTTTCCGACGCGTTTCGATTGTATTTGAGACAATCATTTTCAAGGAATGTACTAAAAAGTACCGCTAAACATGGTCGTCAGTGTAGCTATTTTGATTTGCAAAATATTGAAAATAGCCATGTTACAAATATTGCAGGTGACGAAGATACATATACACTTACACTTCACTATACTGGGTCACTGAATCACTTTAACTTTCCACTTTTTCATCATTTCCAACTCCCTTGAGTCTTAATGCATACCTAATGACACATACGTCATACACATAACACAGACAAGCATTTTTCATAACGCACAGTCTCCAGCTATTCGGTTGGAGCACATGAACAGGGCCGATAAGGACCGTTCCCCATCACTTTTCCCATCAGGATCATACACCCCAGAGCGCCAGTGAGATGTTGGTGTATCTCTGTATGTTAAGTGGTGGCTTATGTCTGCTGATGTATATGGCCTCTTGGATGAATAAGCGATAGTGGTCGCTGTTGGCGTCGATGATGTCGGTGCTGTCTTTGAGTAGTTTGTGAGTGGGTTTTTGTTTGTGTGTGACTACCCAATGTTCGACTGGTCCTGTGTCATCCTGGATGTGCATAGTCAAACGTCTCGACAAAGTTGTCGTAGTCGCACCAATGTAATGGTTGTTACAAGGCCTACAATCCTTGTGTGGACACGTAAATTTGTAAATTACGTTGGTGCGGTTCGATGTCTTTGTCGAAGCGGGACTGTTTTTCATCACTAGTTGGGATGTTTTCTTGTTTCGGTAAAAGATGTAAAGTTGAACCTGACTATTGTCGTCTGTGCAGGTGATGTTCTTCTTCAACATGTCTCTGAGGATCTTCTCATCAGTTTTGTGTTGTGTGTTCATGTAGTTCCTGTAATACAGGTGATGGACCTTGGTAGGTTGTTGTTGTTGCGCAGGTTGTGGTGGCTTGTGTCGTTTTTCAAGTTGTTTGTGGATTTCTTCGTCTACCTCGGTGTTTGTAAATCCATTGTTCACCAGAAGTTGTTTGACCCTGTCAAATTCTGTGTTCATCAAGTCATAAGTGGAACTGGTTTTTACTGCCCGTGTTATGAATGCTCGGAGCACGCTTTTCTTGTACTGAGAGGGGCATTCGCTTTTGGCATTGAGTGTTTTTCCTTTGTTGGTGGGTTTGGCGTAGACGCCAGTGAGGTATCTGTCTGGGGTGGTCTGAATAGTAACATCAAGAAAATTCAAGCTTCCATCTTGGTGTGTTTCAAAAGTAAATTTCAAAACAGAGTTGTTTTCAAGTGCTCGAATGATATCAGCTAAATGCTGTGGGTCCCTCACCTCTAAGAAAACATCATCTACGTATCGACAGTATGTCGTTGGTTTGATGTCCGGGTCACTGAAAGTACTCTCCTCGACAAAAGCCATGTAAAAGTTGGCGAATAGAGGACCGAGAGGTGAACCCATCGCCACGCCATCTTTTTGGGTGTAGAGCTTTCCATCGGGGCCACGAAATGGGGAGTCCTTAGTACACGCTTCTAGAAGGCTTCTAAGAATTTCAGGGGCAAGTGCAAGTTTGTCTAGGCCGTTACTTCTCTTGGTGTAAACCTCGTCTATAATTAACTGGATTGTTGTATCTACAGGTACGTTAGTAAAAAGGTTGTCTACATCAATAGACGCTATTTCACCTTGTGGCTTTTTAACGCGTAGTATATCTAGAAACTCGTCGGTGGATTGAACACTGTATTTGGAAGGAAGATAGGGTTTTAATAATTGGTTAAGTCTTTTTGCTAGCCTATAAGTAGATGTGCAGACTTGAGAAATAATAGGCCTTAATGGGTTGTCTGGTTTATGTGTTTTAACTGTTCCGTAGGCGTACCCTGGGGTGTACTCACCAGATATTGACTCAAAATGTACTCCGTTGATAAGAGCGTTGGCACTTTTAATGATTCTGTTGACCTTTGCTTTTAGTTTCTTGGTTGGGTCCTCCTTGATTTGTTTGAACTTGGATTGATCAGATAGTATGTTGTTCAATTTGTTAATATAGCTTTCTTTGTCTAGGATAACAAAAAGAGATGCCTTATCGGCTCGTCTGACAATGATACGGGGGTCTTCTTTCAATTGTTTTGCCGCCTCTCGAAGATCTTGCGTCAAAAGTTTGCTGTAGTCACTTCCTCTTAGCTTGCTACCTTCACCAGCTAGTTGGCCTTTCAAGTCAGGATGAACACAAATATGATCGCCAGCTTCTAGTTTCAATATACTTTGGTAAAGTAGTTCTAACTCAGTTTGCTTGTGGACAATGTTTCTTTTGGTTTGAAAATGGCAGTTGAGTCCGAGATTAAGTAACTTATGCTGTGCTTCGGTTAGTTCTACTGATGAGAGATTGATGTAGCCTTGTTGTTTTTCTACTTCTGGCAACTTAAAACTGCCACCGTAAAGTCTCGTAAGTTTCTTGGTCACTCTTACGTTGTCTTGGTGTTGGGAATTCTCAGCTTTCTCATCTAAGTACAAGAAAAGTCTGTTTTTGATGCTAGAGTCGATGTCGCTTTCACTAAGTTTCTTGTTAAGGGTGTCTACTTTTTGTTGAAGCTCACTTACTTGTGTTTGTTTCTGATTCAATTGATGCTCGACTAAGTTGCGTCGAAATGTCTCAGTAAATGGCTGTTTCTTTGCCCTATGATCATGCAGTTTCACATCAGAGTATTTGGGCAGGATATTTTCTTTGAGGCATATGTCGTTAAACAGCACCGCAGTTTTGGCTTTAGATAGTTTTCTGTTAAGTTTTTGTATCTTGTTGAAAGTTTTCTTGATTGAATCAGGAACTGTATTGATTATATCGGTTATACTCATTTAAAGGGACCATCCCACCTTAAAGGGACCCTCCCACCTTCAAAAAAGTTAATGAATTGGCATAAAAGTGATGTAGCGTGAATCACAAAGAGCGAAAATGAACATCTACCAAATTTTACCGGAAAATATTCACCCGTTTTCGAGATATAAGACTTTTATTTTTGTTTACTTTTTGGGAAATCCGCTGTTTCTATGACGTCACATAAAGGTTTTCTTTACGTCGGCATTTGGAAGCAATAGTTTGGTATCAAAGTGCGACAAATATTGCGCGAATGATGCGTTTATCTTATCAAGGTCAATATATGATGGCCAATAAAGGATTCCAGGACAATTCTTATGGCATTTCTTCGTATCGCAATTCTTCGTCTGCAAATCTTCGTCAGGGCATTTATTCGTACCTATCGCATTACTTTGTCTCGCACCAGGGTATATGAAAATCGGCTCGCATTTCTTCTTCAACGCAAATATATGCAAGAGTAAGCATTGAGGGACAAATAAATGCACCGACGAAGATTTGTAGACGAAGAAATGCGGACGAAAAATTGTGCTACGAAGAAATGTCATGCGAGGATTCGTTCGGGTACCATGACATTTATGTGATTTCAAAGTCAAGGTTCACAGCTGATCTGCTAAATCAAGCCAAGAATCCAAACTATCAAAAAACTATAAATATTTGTCTGTCACAGAGGTCTCAAGCAATATAAGGTTGACATATGTTGAATCAAAAATCTACTGTCACAACTCACATCTCCTGCCTTAGTTTATCATTGTTGTTTTAACTTGCTTTCAAGAGAAACAGAAGCCAGTATCTGATATCACTTCAGATGATTGTTTCAAGATCTGAGTTCAAATGGAAATAAAAGCAAGATCAAGATGAAACAGGGATTATTGCTGTTAAAGTATTTTGGCCATGATACAACAAGCACATAAATCATTAGCCAAATCAAATACTGGTTGGTTTGTCAAGATGTTTGTTGTCTGTCGTCTGTCGAGCTGCTATGAACACTGAAAGAGTGAGCTGCCCTCACTCTTACTTTAAAGAGAGTAGTTTAAGTTGAATGGTAGTGAGCTGTAATTAGACAAAGCAGCTATTCAGTGCTCACATCAAGCCAGGCTAGGAAATGGCATCAACTGTGGTGGGAGGAAGCAGGTTCGGCAGCCCTATGTTGTAAACTTCTGTTATGTCTTGTGTTTGATCAACTGATGTTTTCTGCTCTGTTTTGTGCAGTGATAGTAGCAGGTAACTGCATGCTTGTCAAATTATGTGAATAAACGAATTCATAACATTGCATTTTTCTCTCCATGCAAGGAACAAGTAAGATGTTGTAGAAAATGTAATAGAGGGCTGCATTGCTGATTTTGCACTTTATCAGAGCTTTATTTAGAATTGCTTTCCTGAAAGCTACACACAGGCCACAGTGCTGAAATTCACAATGTCATAGCTTTTGGCAGAAAAAAGAAAAGACTTACCGAGGTTAAATTGGCTGAAAGTATGGCAGAGCAGGTCTTGATGCGTATGCCCATCCGTGTGCTTGCCGAAGCCGAACTGACTGCAACACATTTAACTCTGACCCACCATGGTGGCTGGCATATCCAGAACTTTCACCACTCTAAACAAGACAACTTTCAGCCCTCAGCATTGTATTAAAACACTGTACAAAACACTCAAAATTTGTTTCAGTGCCATCCACGGACAACATCAGTCGCCATTCACCAGGCCAGTAAAAACAGAATAGATAATAGCTTCAAACCCATGTAGTCAGAGTTACTAGGTCTGCACCTCAAAACAAAATCCAGGTGACATTCACCACGCCAGTAAAAAACAGGTACTTAGGTAACGTAACAGCTTCAAATCTGGTAACATGTTGGTCGGACTTTACACTACCATATTTACATGGAATAATATGATACCAAACAATAGTGCAACCATTCTGGACAACAAAAGTGTATGATAAAATTAATTTAGAATACTCTGGCAGCATGATTTACGAGCACAGGCAGGTGTTACCTACCAGCCTTCTCAATGCTCGTAAAACCAACATTGTAGTTTTGATTTTACCTTACATGATAACACACTTGGCTGCAATGGCACATTTAATTTAATACTGTGAAAAGACCAGTTATAACCACTTCACAAGCACAATTGCACCTCATGCCGACATCCTTTTCCAAAGACAGTCAGCAGCGTCTTTCGTCAAAACTGGAAGATAAATCCCCTTTCAACTGTTAACATCAAAAATATTTCTTCATGGTGTGACTTTGATCTCCATATGGAAACCTTGCAGGAAAAGAATTAATGTCAATTGTCAGCTCTTCAAATTTCTTTGGACTTTAACTTGCAGTACCATATCCAGTTTGCTTTGATATTTTGTTTTTTATTCCATGTTGAAGTTGAACACCAAGCTCCAGATATAGCAGGCAGCTTGATCATCTTCGGCCTTGGTATAATATCAGTCCAAGTTCCAGTGGTGGGTATCTTCTAATATTCAAATTAAAATGAAAAGCAACATGCTTTCTCAGCGCCGACGACGGATTTCACGTTGATAAACAAGGGAGCTCAAGGTCAGCAAAACTCGGGTTCAAGGAATGGCGGGCGTTGAAATGACTGCTGACGTCATCAAAAAACCGCTAATGGTTAAGAGATAGGGACTAAGCTGGTCCCACCCTGCAAGTAAAGGGAAGAAATTTCTTGAACACCATAAAGCTGCGGGGGTTGCGACCAGGATAAATGGTGGTTTCTGAGCCTGGCCGCAAACTTGGCTATCTCAACTCAAAACTAATGTTAAGGTGGGATGGTCCCTTTAACATTAGTTTTGAGTTGAGATAGCCAAGTTTGCGGCCAGGCTCAGAAACCACCATTTATCCTGGTCGCAACCCCCGCAGCTTTATGGTGTTCAAGAAATTTCTTCCCTTTACTTGCAGGGTGGGACCAGCTTAGTCCCTATCTCTTAACCATTAGCGGTTTTTTGATGACGTCAGCAGTCATTTCAACGCCCGCCATTCCTTGAACCCGAGTTTTGCTGACCTTGAGCTCCCTTTTTTATCAACGTGAAATCCGTCGTCGGCGCTGAGAAAGCCTATTGCTTTTCATTTTAATTTGAATATTAGAAGATACCCACCACTGGAACTTGGACTGATATTATACCAAGGCCGAAGATGATCAAGCTGCCTGCTATATCTGGAGCTTGGTGTTCAACTTCAACATGGAATAAAAAACAAAATATCAAAGCAAACTGGATATGGTACTGCAAGTTAAAGTCCAAAGAAATTTGAAGAGCTGACAATTGACATTAATTCTTTCCCTGCAAGGTTTCCATATGGAGATCACAGTCACACCATGAAGAAATATTTTTGATGTTAACAGTTGAAAGGGGATTTATCTTCCAGTTTAGACGAAAGACGCTGCTGACTGTCTTTGGAAAAGGATGTCGGCATGAGGTGCAATTGTGCTTGTGAAGTGGTTATAACTGGTCTTTTCACAGTATTAAATTGAATGTGCCATTGCAGCCAAGTGTGTTATCATGTAAGGTAAAATCAAAACTACAATGTTGGTTTTACGAGCATTGAGAAGGCTGGTAGGTAACACCTGCCTGTGCTCGTAAATCATGCTGCCAGAGTATTCTAAATTAATTTTATCATACACTTTTGTTGTCCAGAATGGTTGCACTATTGTTTGGTATCATATTATTCCATGTAAATATGGTAGTGTAAAGTCCGACCAACATGTTACCAGATTTGAAGCTGTTACGTTACCTAAGTACCTGTTTTTTACTGGCGTGGTGAATGTCACCTGGATTTTGTTTTGAGGTGCAGACCTAGTAACTCTGACTACATGGGTTTGAAGCTATTATCTATTCTGTTTTTACTGGCCTGGTGAATGGCGACTGATGTTGTCCGTGGATGGCACTGAAACAAATTTTGAGTGTTTTGTACAGTGTTTTAATACAATGCTGAGGGCTGAAAGTTGTCTTGTTTAGAGTGGTGAAAGTTCAGGATATGCCAGCCACCATGGTGGGTCAGAGTTAAATGTGTTGCAGTCAGTTCGGCTTCGGCAAGCACACGGATGGGCATACGCATCGAGACCTGCTCTGCCATACTTTCAGCCAATTTTACCTAGGTAAGTCTTTTCTTTTTTCTGCCAAAAGCTATGACATTGTGAATTTCAGCACTGTGGCCTGTGTGTAGCTTTCAGGAAAGCAATTCTAAATAAAGCTCTGATAAAGTGCAAAATCAGCAATGCAGCCCTCTATTACATTTTCTACAACATCTTACTTGTTCCTTGCATGGAGAGAAAAATGCAATGTTATGAATTCGTTTATTCACATAATTTGACAAGCATGCAGTTACCTGCTACTATCACTGCACAAAACAGAGCAGAAAACATCAGTTGATCAAACACAAGACATAACAGAAGTTTACAACATAGGGCTGCCGAACCTGCTTCCTCCCACCACAGTTGATGCCATTTCCTAGCCTGGCTTGATGTGAGCACTGAATAGCTGCTTTGTCTAATTACAGCTCACTACCATTCAACTTAAACTACTCTCTAGTGAGAGCGTTCAGTGTTCATAGCAGCTCGACAGACGACAGACAACAAACATCTTGACAAACCAACCAGTATTTGATTTGGCTAATGATTTATGTGCTTGTTGTATCATGGCCAAACTACTTTAACAGCAATAATCCCTGTTTCATCTTGATCTTGCTTTTATTTCCATTTGAACTCAGATCTTGAAACAATCATCTGAAGTGATATCAGATACTGGCTTCTGTTTCTCTTGAAAGCAAGTTAAAACAACAATGATAAACTAAGGCAGGAGATGTGAGTTGTGGCAGTAGATTTTTGATCCAACATATGTCAACCTTATATTGCTTGAGACCTCTGTGACAGACAAACAAATATTTATAGTTTTTTGATAGTTTGGATTCTTGGCTTGATTTAGCAGATCAGCTGTGAACCTTGACTTTGAAATCACATAAATGTCATGGTACCCGAACGAATCCTCGCATGACATTTCTTCGTAGCACAATTTTTCGTCCGCATTTCTTCGTCTACAAATCTTCGTCGGTGTATTTATTTGTCCCTCAATGCTTACTCTTGCATATATTTGCGTTGAAGAAGAAATGCGAGCCGATTTTCATATACCCTGGTGCGAGACAAAGTAATGCGATAGGTACGAATAAATGCCCTGACGAAGATTTGCAGACGAAGAATTGCGATACGAAGAAATGCCATAAGAATTGTCCTGGAATCCTTTATTGGCCATCATATATTGACCTTGATAAGATAAACGCATCATTCGCGCAATATTTGTCGCACTTTGATACCAAACTATTGCTTCCAAATGCCGACGTAAAGAAAACCTTTATGTGACGTCATAGAAACAGCGGATTTCCCTAAAAGTAAACAAAAATAAAAGTCTTATATCTCGAAAACGGGTGAATATTTTCCGGTAAAATTTGGTAGATGTTCATTTTCGCTCTTTGTGATTCACGCTACATCACTTTTATGCCAATTCATTAACTTTTTTGAAGGTGGGAGGGTCCCTTTAAGTCATGTTTTCCGACGCGTTTCGATTGTATTTGAGACAATCATTTTCAAGGAATGTACTAAAAAGTACCGCTAAACATGGTCGTCAGTGTAGCTATTTTGATTTGCAAAATATTGAAAATAGCCATGTTACAAATATTGCAGGTGACGAAGATACATATACACTTACACTTCACTATACTGGGTCACTGAATCACTTTAACTTTCCACTTTTTCATCATTTCCAACTCCCTTGAGTCTTAATGCATACCTAATGACACATACGTCATACACATAACACAGACAAGCATTTTTCATAACGCACAGTCTCCAGCTATTCGGTTGGAGCACATGAACAGGGCCGATAAGGACCGTTCCCCATCACTTTTCCCATCAGGATCATAGGGCTCTGGTATTAACTGGATAATTCGCCAGCTGACGCCGTATGGTGGCGCTAGTGGAGCAGCACCATATGACGTCAGCAGAAAACACCGTGAGCAGCTATGAAATGGGAGCGAGCACCACGGAAATATCGAAAGGTGATGGACATGTACTGACTTTGGTCATTCAAGTACCACGAACACCATACAAAAACCATATAATATCATCAAGACTGATTCTGGAATCGATCTGTTCGGGTATTTAAAACACACAAAAAAAATGTTTGTTACCGAATTCTGAAACAGTATAAGGATATTCTTGTTCCTTACTTTTACCTTGTGGAGTACTTTTACTTGCTTTCTAGTGCGCCCATCACTATCTTGAAATCTGGATTGCAACGCTGTAGGAAAACTTTTTTTAATTTGTCATTTCTTCCACTTTTGAGCAGTGATAATTTATTTGGTTTTATACATTAAATAATGAAGACGGCTCCTAACTTTTTAGGGATCTGCAGTGGCCCAGAGAGCAAAATCAGATATTTTCTAGAAACTTGAGGCCACTATTTTCTTATATGCTAGATAATATACAAATATTGACATGTAAAGAATGATACGGGTGTATAATTCTGCAGAAATATAAATTCAAAGTATTTGAATTTTTCCAGAACCTTTTTAAAATCTTCCATAATAACTTCTTTCAATACAAGGTGGAAGCAATTTCAATCAATAAAGAAGCACAAGGCAGTACATTGAGCTACGATGATCCATAACCAATCGGCACCTGCAATTTGATTGATCTTCGAGATGTACCCTGCCTCCGTTCCCTGACTTTCCCTTTTCGTTGTACCGGGTGAAGTGAATATTCTGTGAATATTCTTCTGACAGTCAGTTTTTAGTCCTACATTATGTTGTCAATCAGATTTAATTGGTTCAAAAACCGTCGTAGTCCGTCTCATTCGCAGTCTTCATCTCCACATGCGCACCCATACATGCTCAAAATTTTCACTACGTATGTACTATGTACCCTGCAGCGTATCCTGATGAAAAATGTTTTGTTGAAATCAGAGACACTTCCCAAGGTAGGCCATAGTCCATGGCCATATATTTAAGTCAAAACAGATGAAACAGATAAACACAATTCCAATCATCAAGTCAACCAGCATCGACAATCTGCACATAAGTTCTAAACCTATTGTAAGACTACTTTGTATTCAAACTTTGTATTGCAGAAGGGTGGAAGCTGCATGGAATTATGCGACAATTTCAGCGTGCATCCACGCTCGAAAGAGCAGGGTTAATTGTAACAATGTCAATACCATAACAATAAGGTAATTGTAGGTGTTGTGATTCGGTTGTCTCTTGTCTGTGCTGGCCATTGCGCGGGCGGTCCAGCGGCGGAACTCGGCTTCGCCGCCATGGCGCGCTGGCAGTTGCTTCTTCTTCTTCTTCTGCATCCCATCGCCAACCCGCTCAGGGGGGCGGCGGCGCAGGCGGGTCGAGCGGCGGCTCGGTCCGCCCAACATCCTCGATGAAGGTGACGACCTTCGTCGCCGGGCCGCCGAGGACGTCGACCAGGCGAGGGTCGACACCCCAGCGGCGGCGGCGGGCCGCCTCATAGGCCGGACAATCGGTCAGTAGGTGCGCCGCGCTGTCGGGCTCCCCGCACGCGGGGCATTCGTCGTCGGCTTCCGGGCCAATCTTGTGGAGCGTGTCACGGGTCAGCGGTGATGTGCCGGTCCTCAGCTGGGACAGCGTCACCGACCCCAGCGCGCCAGGGAGTCGTGGCCAGGCGTGGGGTCCGGGTGCGGGTGGGCAGCGGTTGCCCTCTGTCGCGACAGCTCCCGGACATGGCGCGTGACGGCGGCCCGCGCACTCGACAGGTCGATCGGTGCGCTGTCTTGGTCGCCCGCCGTGGCCTCGCCAGCCAGGCGGTCGGCGGTTTCGTTGCCGTCCAGCCCGGCATAGCCTGGCACCCACTGGAGCACCGTCTCGGTGCCGTTCTCGGCGAGGGTGCTCAGCACTCAGCAGCCTCCACACCTCGGCGGCCAGGGCCATGGTCTGGTTAGCTGGGCCGCGGCCGAGTAGTTGGAGCCCAGACCTTGAGTCGGTGAGGAGGCGGACCGACTTGGTCGATGCCAACTCCCCGTCCTCCAGGCCGGCCACAGCCGCGAACGCCTCGCGCATGGCGGTCAGTTCTGCTCTTAGGCTGGAGCAGACCGCCCCTGCAGGAGCGCGCACGGTCTCTTCTCTGTTGAGGTGGTGGAACTGGATCAGTGCCTGCGCCGCCCTGTTCCGTCCGCCGCGAGCCGAGCCGTCCGACCAGATAGTGACGTCCGGGTGCGGGAGCTCTGCAATGGCTCGCAGGGCAGCTTCCCTGCGGACTGCAGGCGGGTCCGACCGGCGGGTGGCCACAGGCAGGTCCACCCTGAAGGTGATGCCGCCGCGGTGGCCCAGCCATGGCGGGTTGCAGCTGTAGAACGCCGAACCTGTAACACAATAGAATTGCAATTGTAACAAAGACCTGCATGGTCAGCACACATCTGCAGTGACTGTCATCCTAAGTTGGTATGAATTGGCACAAAGTTGGGTCATGGTAGCAGACGTAGCACAAGCTGTTGTGATATGCCATACCGTAGGACTAGGTCGTAGGTTGTAAATTTTAGGTTTAAGGCTGTAGGTTGTAGGTCAGGTTAGGTAAGGTTTGGTTAGAAAGACCCATTCTCGTGCATCGGGCAGCTTGTGCTACATCTACCTTACCAATACCCAATTTCAGTAGGCGGAACTATGGTCAAGCGTATCCATTTTCGGGAACGCATTTTCGTTCCCATGTTTGGGAACGATAAACCCAAATATGGGAACGCCATGTAGGCATTATTTAAAACAAGAAAAAGAACCGTTAAATGACGTCCAAAGAATATAAAACGATCGTGAACCGACTGACATTTGTCTCAATATTGTTGGGAAAGAGTTTGATATTGTAAGGCCCATCGTAGTTTCAAATCGTTCCCGTATTTCTAAAGCAGTCCATCATCCGGGCCGCGAGCCCAAATTTGGGAACGCTCTCGTACACTGGCGCTGCAAGCGTTCCTTATTATGGGAACGGCGTACCCAAAATTGGGAACGATTTCACCGAAGCCTTTCAGGGGCTCTTTTCATTAACAAGCATCACGTCCAACGCCGCAAATTATTGTTAACGCAACAATCATCAGATGACCTTTCCGGCAAGACCGTCGCATGTTTCGCCCGGTCTTCTGCGCTTTTATTCCCGTCGATCTCGCAGCGGGCACGCCCCCCCCCCCTCTGCAGGATTACGCAATTCACAACGCTCAGCGATGTTCAACAAGGTCTTCCCATTCCATACCTATATCCACCGTTCGCGCCGAGGGTGGAGACATGTCAAGCACCTGTCTGTTTATCACCGATAGTTGACGAGCACAAGAAAGTATCCAAAAATGGGAACGCTGAATATGTTACACCCTCATAACACCTAGTCCCAATGAAAATCTAGTTTTTTTCCTTTCTTAATGAGTGTAAGTGGCAAAAGGCCTGGTAGGATGGGCACGAGGAATGATCGAAATCAGCATAAAAATTATAAATTAGCCACACAGAGCGACCTATATAAGAGAAATTCCCCCAAAACGATCACGCTTAGAAACACGGAAGACAAAAACCACGCTCATGACTCTGCTTATAAAACAACGCTAAACAGCTAGCATCCAAATAAAATATGTCTTTCCGGGCTGATAAAACACAGCTGAATAATTTTAAACCACTGAAACTGAGTTTACAACAGTAGTTCGGTAAAATCACTGATGTTCCACGCGGTCGTGCGCCCCGACACCAAAAGTCAACAATATTACCTCGGGACTGTCCGCGTGTTCGCTTGCATATGTCAGCATCTGGTGTCGCTAGTATGAAACTTCATAACCAGGCGAAAATTATTATACTTGACCTCAAACTGTAAAAAACGCTTCATTTTCCTTAAAATTGCATGTTAAATGTAGTATAACCCATGTTTTCACCATTCCGTCATTTCAAAAAATCATTAAAAATATCATTCGACGGTCAATTTCCTTGTTCAACGGTCAGATTAAAGATAATTTTATAGAGACTTAGTAGATACTTGAATTAGCGTGCACTTTTTTGAGATGTGATGCACTAATGAGTTTTAGTGGGTGAACGGCCGAAAAATTACCTTCCGTTCTCATAAATGGGAACGCCCGTTCCCATATTTGGGAACTCCGTTCCCAAAAATGGCAACGTTCCTATATTTGGGTACTCATGACCATAGTTCCACCTACTGATTTGGATTCCCAAAATTGATGGCAAACAGGCTTTTAGTATAACAAGTGTGGTTAATTGTTCTAATCCACGCTGCAATGTGAGGGTAACTGATTTTCTACAATCACGAAATTTGAATTCAAATAGGTAGGTGTTTACATGTTCAGAAAATGATACAAAATATGACACAATTATAGCTGCAACTGGATAGTGGATACCAACCTCAACTAAAAGTTTCTGCAGCCTGATAACCTAACAAATGACTAAATTGCCAAAATAAATCCCTTAGTACAATAGCTTGACTCTAAAATAACAGAAATTTTGCATGCAGACCCTGAAATGGAGGGTTTATGAAAAGTAACAAAAAATAAGCATTCACTAATATCAATATGTTGTTATAAATTTCATATGTAGCATAAGCGCCAATACTGCCTTCATTTACAATGTTGCAACTGTTTTCCACTCACAAACGCTGCCCTCCGTGGACAGCAGCAGCAGCAGTGAAACGTCACCCGTGGTGTGACATCATCACCCATGACGTAATGGAAATCCAGTTGTTACCAAGGCCCGGATCATACACCCCAGAGCGCCAGTGAGATGTTGGTGTATCTCTGTATGTTAAGTGGTGGCTTATGTCTGCTGATGTATATGGCCTCTTGGATGAATAAGCGATAGTGGTCGCTGTTGGCGTCGATGATGTCGGTGCTGTCTTTGAGTAGTTTGTGAGTGGGTTTTTGTTTGTGTGTGACTACCCAATGTTCGACTGGTCCTGTGTCATCCTGGATGTGCATAGTCAAACGTCTCGACAAAGTTGTCGTAGTCGCACCAATGTAATGGTTGTTACAAGGCCTACAATCCTTGTGTGGACACGTAAATTTGTAAATTACGTTGGTGCGGTTCGATGTCTTTGTCGAAGCGGGACTGTTTTTCATCACTAGTTGGGATGTTTTCTTGTTTCGGTAAAAGATGTAAAGTTGAACCTGATGTAAAGTTGTAGATGTAAAGTTGAACATCACCTGCACAGACGACAATAGTCAGGTTCAACTTTACATCTTTTACCGAAACAAGAAAACATCCCAACTAGTGATGAAAAACAGTCCCGCTTCGACAAAGACATCGAACCGCACCAACGTAATTTACAAATTTACGTGTCCACACAAGGATTGTAGGCCTTGTAACAACCATTACATTGGTGCGACTACGACAACTTTGTCGAGACGTTTGACTATGCACATCCAGGATGACACAGGACCAGTCGAACATTGGGTAGTCACACACAAACAAAAACCCACTCACAAACTACTCAAAGACAGCACCGACATCATCGACGCCAACAGCGACCACTATCGCTTATTCATCCAAGAGGCCATATACATCAGCAGACATAAGCCACCACTTAACATACAGAGATACACCAACATCTCACTGGCGCTCTGGGGTGTATGATCCTGATGGGAAAAGTGATGGGGAACGGTCCTTATCGGCCCTGTTCATGTGCTCCAACCGAATAGCTGGAGACTGTGCGTTATGAAAAATGCTTGTCTGTGTTATGTGTATGACGTATGTGTCATTAGGTATGCATTAAGACTCAAGGGAGTTGGAAATGATGAAAAAGTGGAAAGTTAAAGTGATTCAGTGACCCAGTATAGTGAAGTGTAAGTGTATATGTATCTTCGTCACCTGCAATATTTGTAACATGGCTATTTTCAATATTTTGCAAATCAAAATAGCTACACTGACGACCATGTTTAGCGGTACTTTTTAGTACATTCCTTGAAAATGATTGTCTCAAATACAATCGAAACGCGTCGGAAAACATGACTTAAATGAGTATAACCGATATAATCAATACAGTTCCTGATTCAATCAAGAAAACTTTCAACAAGATACAAAAACTTAACAGAAAACTATCTAAAGCCAAAACTGCGGTGCTGTTTAACGACATATGCCTCAAAGAAAATATCCTGCCCAAATACTCTGATGTGAAACTGCATGATCATAGGGCAAAGAAACAGCCATTTACTGAGACATTTCGACGCAACTTAGTCGAGCATCAATTGAATCAGAAACAAACACAAGTAAGTGAGCTTCAACAAAAAGTAGACACCCTTAACAAGAAACTTAGTGAAAGCGACATCGACTCTAGCATCAAAAACAGACTTTTCTTGTACTTAGATGAGAAAGCTGAGAATTCCCAACACCAAGACAACGTAAGAGTGACCAAGAAACTTACGAGACTTTACGGTGGCAGTTTTAAGTTGCCAGAAGTAGAAAAACAACAAGGCTACATCAATCTCTCATCAGTAGAACTAACCGAAGCACAGCATAAGTTACTTAATCTCGGACTCAACTGCCATTTTCAAACCAAAAGAAACATTGTCCACAAGCAAACTGAGTTAGAACTACTTTACCAAAGTATATTGAAACTAGAAGCTGGCGATCATATTTGTGTTCATCCTGACTTGAAAGGCCAACTAGCTGGTGAAGGTAGCAAGCTAAGAGGAAGTGACTACAGCAAACTTTTGACGCAAGATCTTCGAGAGGCGGCAAAACAATTGAAAGAAGACCCCCGTATCATTGTCAGACGAGCCGATAAGGCATCTCTTTTTGTTATCCTAGACAAAGAAAGCTATATTAACAAATTGAACAACATACTATCTGATCAATCCAAGTTCAAACAAATCAAGGAGGACCCAACCAAGAAACTAAAAGCAAAGGTCAACAGAATCATTAAAAGTGCCAACGCTCTTATCAACGGAGTACATTTTGAGTCAATATCTGGTGAGTACACCCCAGGGTACGCCTACGGAACAGTTAAAACACATAAACCAGACAACCCATTAAGGCCTATTATTTCTCAAGTCTGCACATCTACTTATAGGCTAGCAAAAAGACTTAACCAATTATTAAAACCCTATCTTCCTTCCAAATACAGTGTTCAATCCACCGACGAGTTTCTAGATATACTACGCGTTAAAAAGCCACAAGGTGAAATAGCGTCTATTGATGTAGACAACCTTTTTACTAACGTACCTGTAGATACAACAATCCAGTTAATTATAGACGAGGTTTACACCAAGAGAAGTAACGGCCTAGACAAACTTGCACTTGCCCCTGAAATTCTTAGAAGCCTTCTAGAAGCGTGTACTAAGGACTCCCCATTTCGTGGCCCCGATGGAAAGCTCTACACCCAAAAAGATGGCGTGGCGATGGGTTCACCTCTCGGTCCTCTATTCGCCAACTTTTACATGGCTTTTGTCGAGGAGAGTACTTTCAGTGACCCGGACATCAAACCAACGACATACTGTCGATACGTAGATGATGTTTTCTTAGAGGTGAGGGACCCACAGCATTTAGCTGATATCATTCGAGCACTTGAAAACAACTCTGTTTTGAAATTTACTTTTGAAACACACCAAGATGGAAGCTTGAATTTTCTTGATGTTACTATTCAGACCACCCCAGACAGATACCTCACTGGCGTCTACGCCAAACCCACCAACAAAGGAAAAACACTCAATGCCAAAAGCGAATGCCCCTCTCAGTACAAGAAAAGCGTGCTCCGAGCATTCATAACACGGGCAGTAAAAACCAGTTCCACTTATGACTTGATGAACACAGAATTTGACAGGGTCAAACAACTTCTGGTGAACAATGGATTTACAAACACCGAGGTAGACGAAGAAATCCACAAACAACTTGAAAAACGACACAAGCCACCACAACCTGCGCAACAACAACAACCTACCAAGGTCCATCACCTGTATTACAGGAACTACATGAACACACAACACAAAACTGATGAGAAGATCCTCAGAGACATGTTGAAGAAGAACATCACCTGCACAGACGACAATAGTCAGGTTCAACTTTACATCTTTTACCGAAACAAGAAAACATCCCAACTAGTGATGAAAAACAGTCCCGCTTCGACAAAGACATCGAACCGCACCAACGTAATTTACAAATTTACGTGTCCACACAAGGATTGTAGGCCTTGTAACAACCATTACATTGGTGCGACTACGACAACTTTGTCGAGACGTTTGACTATGCACATCCAGGATGACACAGGACCAGTCGAACATTGGGTAGTCACACACAAACAAAAACCCACTCACAAACTACTCAAAGACAGCACCGACATCATCGACGCCAACAGCGACCACTATCGCTTATTCATCCAAGAGGCCATATACATCAGCAGACATAAGCCACCACTTAACATACAGAGATACACCAACATCTCACTGGCGCTCTGGGGTGTATGATCCTGATGGGAAAAGTGATGGGGAACGGTCCTTATCGGCCCTGTTCATGTGCTCCAACCGAATAGCTGGAGACTGTGCGTTATGAAAAATGCTTGTCTGTGTTATGTGTATGACGTATGTGTCATTAGGTATGCATTAAGACTCAAGGGAGTTGGAAATGATGAAAAAGTGGAAAGTTAAAGTGATTCAGTGACCCAGTATAGTGAAGTGTAAGTGTATATGTATCTTCGTCACCTGCAATATTTGTAACATGGCTATTTTCAATATTTTGCAAATCAAAATAGCTACACTGACGACCATGTTTAGCGGTACTTTTTAGTACATTCCTTGAAAATGATTGTCTCAAATACAATCGAAACGCGTCGGAAAACATGACTTAAATGAGTATAACCGATATAATCAATACAGTTCCTGATTCAATCAAGAAAACTTTCAACAAGATACAAAAACTTAACAGAAAACTATCTAAAGCCAAAACTGCGGTGCTGTTTAACGACATATATATATATATATATATATATATATATATATATATATATATATATATATATATATATATATATATATATATATATATATTTATATATATATTTATATATATGTCGGCAAAATTTCTTATTTTGGTTCCTTAGTAAATTATAAGCCATAGTCCATTCATAAATATTTGTTACATCACTGTTTATTGTCTATATCGGACCCTTTTCCTTTCGCAAAATTGCCGGCTTCACGAATATATTAGTCTTTCATTTGAGAAAGGGACCATGTCATGTGAGCGATGCATTCCTGCGACGATGCACTCGCGGTGATGCTCTTGAGTGTCGTTATACATATAGGTAGTAACGATCGAAAAACGATCGAACTAACAAAGTTCTGGGCAAACATTGACGTTGCAATCTTGTAGATCTACGCACGGTGGATCTACGTAGAAACGTAAAAGCATTGGCATTCAACCTTTTGAATGGATTCAGACTGCATGCCCGCTATGATAAATGACTTTTTAGATTAACGAATAAAAGGTACCGATAACGGAAAGGTCGGCATGAAAACAAAATTCAGAAGTCTCTCCCCTGGCACAACGAGTTAGTATTTTAGGATTAAATCCCGGGGGCTGAAAAGTGATCATCAGAAATAATTAATTTCCGGTGATAGAAGACGGTTCACCTGATTTTAAAAAGGCGTAAAATATGTAAATGACTATTTCGTTATCGTTAATTCTATACCTATTAATGAATGAACGTTTGACATCGCGCTATCGCTACGTCGGCCAGGTACCCGCACCTGGACCTATGTGAGGTCAGCAGTACCAGCAGCAGCTCGATCAACAGCAGCGTTCATCACGGCGAGGGAGTCCTGTGGCGCTTTCTGCCGCTGGCTGACCCGTCTGTGGAGCTGTTCATCAGTCGCGACCTCGACTCCCTCCTGGGACAGGTGAGGCGCGGGTGGAAGTTTGGCTCAAACGGTTGTTAAAGAATGAATGTTTCTCCGCTTTTTTGTATTTTTAACGTCTTAAGAAAGTTGAATTGATTTATTTTATTGTTATGTTGTTACACAGCTAACTTAGCGTGTAATAAATGGCACTTGAAATTGAATCGTCGACTATCGTTTATCTTTAAAGACCACATATTTCTTTTCGCGATTGATCCGAGGGGGGGTGTGAAGGCACTACAAGCATGAAGTTTAGCTATGTCGTGGTATGAGAAGTTATTGTCCTTTAGGTACTGGCATACATTTCACCTAATTAATATCGAATTAGATATATGTAGGTACCGAAGTCCCGGCGAATGCATCAAGGTCTTATATTATATCGAGTAATTCGAATTCACCGTTTCGGGAAACGAGCCAATAATTGGTCGATCTGCGATGACATTACGCTACCCCGACCCTAAACCGTGCAGAAGTAGCACACGTATCACATGACCGCGATTGCGTCACGCGACTCGGGATGAACCGGGCGCCTCGATGATAATTCAGGGGTTGCATAGACGTCCTCCTCGCCTGGTGCCAAGAGCCCGGTTCACCGTGGCAGGGTGCACTAACACTGAGATATGGGAGTGCTTGTATGATGCTGAAAGGAAGTTCTGAAACTGGTCTGGTCATGAATAACCACATGCGATGATAAGCAGCAAATAGAAATAATGTTACCTACCAAGTACCACCTTCCTATGGAACACACTTCCTAATTACATCCGCAGTGAAACATCCATTAAACGTTTCAAAAAGGCCCTTATTAAGCACTTGGGAACCCCTCCCCCTCCTCACTATTTCTCCTACGGTACCAAATTTGGGAACAGGGTTCACACTAGGCTTAGGGTCGGGATGTCTCAGCTCAACGCTCACCTTTTCCCCCTACAGCTTTCTGATTCCCCTCAATGTCAATGCGGGTCACCCAGTGAAACTGTTCGTCACTTTCTTTTAGACTGTCCTCTTTACCGAAATGCTCGTGATCGCCTATTTAGAGCCTTGAGTATCCATCTAGAAATGAACGTTCCTGTTCTCCGCTCCTCTGAGTTGCTGACTTTGTTATTAAATGGACCCAGTCCTGCGGGAGGTGGTGACCGAGTGGTGGCCCAACTCTTTCAAAAATTCTTATCCGATACAGGACGGTTCAGGTAGTCTATCGGGTTGGCGGGCTGGCCCCTCGGGCCCGGCCGGAGCCGGAGTGGTCGGGCGGGGCGGCGGCGGTGGCGGCGGCGTGGCGGCGGTCACTGCGGGTGCGGCGCGGGCGTGCGTGCAGTGGTGAGGTGATCCGACTCGGGCGATAGCACATAAGAGCCGAAAGGTGCTGCGATTTAAGCAAGATTGCTTTTGCACCAATTGGCGATCATTGTTTTGTATGTACGTGTTCTGATTAATGAAATAAATTTATTCTATCTATCTTCTATCTACCACCCTGCTGTAGGCATCTCTGTGTGACATGTGGTCTGTGGAGCTTTTATGAAGTTGCTTCACATGTTATACATTTTTCGATGGTAGCTAGTGCTCAAGCCCTCTTATTACAGTCACCACTTTGTCGTTTTGTTCCCAGTCTGTCAACGAAAAGGGGAAACAACGAACAGTGAACCGATCGTCAGGCCTTTCGCTTTACACAGCCCAACTCTTGAGTCTTGACCGACCTTTTCCGTCACTTCTGAACTTATCTATATGTTTTTTTTTCTAGAGGGAGAGCGACGCCGTACAAGAGTGGATCAAGTCCGGTAAAACCATTCACGTGATGAGAGACCACCCTCTTCACGCTGTCAGCATTCTGGCAGGCGCCTGGGGAGCCCGAAACCACCGCTCTGACATCTATCGACCGCTGCGAGAACGTCTGGTAACTGTAAAGGACACTACGACGCTGGTGCTCGGCGAGGACCAGCTCCGCCTCGAGAAGTTCGTGTACGGTCCTGCTGTGGAGCGGGACGATGTTTTGGAGCACGACAGCTACTTCTGTGGCCTGTTCGGGCGTTCACGACCCTTTCCTAGTCGTAGATATCTAGACACGTACCCTCACTTTGTTGGTGATCGGGTAATGTTTCGAGACTACGTTGAGGAGATGCGGACGAATGAAAACTGGTTGTTTTATATTCGAAAGTGTCCGGAGAAGTGCCGTCCGAGTAGTCACCTGGAGTGGCTGTGGTGCTAGGAGTGCGGAGTTATATGTGCTGATTAGAAGTGGAGCTGAAGCTGGTGAGACTACAGTGGGAGGGACAGAAAGGGCTGTACCTACATACCTGAAGCTTCAGGTTTTTTGTTGGGCGTTGCTCGGCGGTCTGTGTCATACACCGACCAAAGCCCAAGAAAAAAACTGAGCAGTGCCCAAGAAGTCCAAGTTGGGCCTGCCCAAGCAAGGACTGATTGGGGCCCGAGTGGGCATTGCTGGCTGGGAGCCTTATGCGAAACATTTATCGGGTGGAACAGGACGGGAGCCTCTGTTATAATAATGCTCTAAATGAATCATAGCTAGATATTCAGGAATACCTACTGTGATACTTATGGCGCTCAGTGGCGGCGGAAGGTATTCTAGGATAGGGGTGCAAACGATATTGAAGCGCCCCTTCCCGCTGGGCGCCCCTTACCATGTACACGGTTGTCGTAACACAAACAGTGAAGAGACGTTTGACAATGTGTTGTACCTGTTAACACGTTCAGAATTACAGTTTTTATGTAACGAGAAATAGTTAGGTACATTCCATAGCGTAAATGTAACCTTCATACAGGGTTACTTTTAAAGGGGGGGAAGAGGGGAATTTCCCCCCTTCAAAAATTCCGCTCCCCCTTTCAAATCGTGTCTGAACGGCTAGGGAGGGAAGGGGGAATTTCCCCCTTTCAAATTTATTTTGGAGCCCATTTTCAATCAATTCGCTATTCAGATTCTATAGTCATCGTTAATCAGATTCTCGTCATCAATCAACGTTGCTGGCGTTAAGATAATTATTAATTTTCAATTTTCAGTTCCATCCAACCATTTTACGTTCAGTGCAGCAGGAACTCCAGATTTGACCCGATACCGATCGGATAGTCGGTGGGACCGTCTCTTGTCTTGTCTCTTCCGTCTTTTCGCAATCACTGACATATCGGTACAGGCGTCGGCGTAGAAACCGGCGGGGGACGGGATTACCTCTCCGAACCAAGGGTGGATACAGGGGGAGGGGGGCAATGGGCCATGGCCCCTCCTTTGACGCAAAAAGAAGGTGACCCTTTTTTGGGCCCCCTTTTATATTCTGTGTTCTTTCTCAGAAACGACCCATTTATTCACGATTATTTTCACTTTTTCATCGACGCCAAGGCCAGACATCTAAAATTTTTGTCCCAATATGACAATGGCCGTGTTTAACCATCCTCCAAACCGGAATCATTGAAGGAAAACAACGTTATTTTTGTCCCATAGGCATCAAAGCTTTGAGTAATAAATGACTTTTCTCTTTATGCAGCATTCACGTTCATCTGCTTTGCATGCAGAGCAGGGCGCAAAAAAAGTACCTCATCACAGCCGGCTTTCCCAATGGAACTTTCACTGCTCACTAATACTAATAGTAATAATTCAAGTTTTGTGCTTCATTAGTTTTTGTTCGGATATCACTGCCCACCTTGTAGTTGTAGAGGTTGCAGTTTTGTAGCGCCGTCGTTTCTCTACATACACGACCACACAAAGAACTTTGGAATTGCTCGTTAACTGTAGCTTTTGTGAGCGTTTAAGAATTTCATGTTTTTTGCTCATTTTTGCTCGAACAGTTTGACATCAATTACTCCTGACCTAAGGTGACCTAAGACTTGAAATTTTGTGCGAAGGTTTCAAATTGATGGCCGGTAAGGTACTAAAAATTTGGCGGCGCTGCGCGCCGCCGTTTTTCGCTTTTCAAGAAAACCCACATGGGGGCCAAAATGACCTCCAATCAGGGCGCGGATTAACCTCTCTCTTTAGAAAGGCGTTACTTAATGTTTGGCCGGGGTATACCTACTAGTTATTGATACCACTGATAGGTTGATACTACTGATTGGCATTTGCAAGGGCGCAGTCAAGTTGGGACCTCCCCCGCCCCTTACAGCCAAGGTAGGTGCGTATATTTTTTTAGCAAAATTATTTTTTGGCAACCTTCCAAAATAAAGTGGCTGAAACCCGAGGAAAGAATAGGATTTGGGGGTAGGTAAGGTTCTGCGGGCTCCATCCTAACGAAAAACCTAATGGTATTGCCGCCCACCCCCCTTTCAGATGCCCCTGGATCCGCCTTTGCCCCGAACTTTATTCCCCCTCTCAACTTTTCCTGTAAAAGTAACCCTGCCTTCATAATGTTCGTTTAGAAACAACCTCATCACCATATCATAAGATTCTCCGAATAAGGCATATCAAAAAGAGTTCCACGGTTCCAATACTTCGTGTGGACTAGTGAATAAGGCGCCGAATCCATAACACTAACTCGGTGACAGAGAATTGCAGGCCGGTAAGCAGCATGCCGCCTGGGCTGCACTGCACTATTGCATTCAGTGGTGTCATCAGTATCACGTCAGCCCTTCGGAACCCGAGACTCTATGCTGAGACTAAGAGACTTCTAGTTACTGCTAACGTGAAGTGAATAGGCTGAGGTTTATGGT
The DNA here is from genome assembly GCF_019059575.1 of Amphibalanus amphitrite. Taxonomy (NCBI): domain Eukaryota; kingdom Metazoa; phylum Arthropoda; class Thecostraca; order Balanomorpha; family Balanidae; genus Amphibalanus; species Amphibalanus amphitrite. Next base: position 395,101 of record NW_024881962.1, read on the forward strand.
GGGGTAGCAGGTTTGTGACGCCCCAGTGAAATAAATGCCGCCTTTCAACACCGATAGGAGCCCGAAATGAATGAATACAGGCAATCAACGCTGGTAGGTGTCCCAGTGAAATGAATGCATCTATTACCACCCAGAGTGCCCCCATTTCAAACTAATACGACGGCGACGCCTCCACACCGATAGGGGCCCATCCCAGGGGAACGGAATAAATGCCGCCCCCTCATTGCCGGGCCCCCTAGGAGAATGAATGTTACACATCAACACCAATATGCCTCCCAGTGAAATGAATTATGAATGTCGCCTTTCGACGCCGGTAGGCGCCCCAGACACCAGTGGATTTACTGCCGCCTTAAAACACCGATAGGCACCTCAGTGAAGCGAATGCCGGCCTATACCACCGATAAGCGCCCCGGATGAATAAATACCACCCGTCAACGCCGATAGGCGCCTCAGTGAAATTAATGCCGCCCCAATCTCCGATAGGCGCCCCAGGTGATACATGTCGCCCATCAACACCAACGGGCGCCCCATTGAAATGAATACCGCCCTTTAACACTGGCAGACGCCCCAGTGGAATGAATGCCGCCCCACAATGCCGATGGCCGTCCCTGCACTGGAAAATCAGTTTCGCCCCTATACAGGCGCCCATAGAAGTTGCAGAGTGCTATTCCTGGTCATAATCTTCTCCCCAGTTAAAAAAAAAAAAAACGCAAAATACGCCCTAGCACTAGGGATGTAACCGCCCATACGGACAGTGCAATTTTACAGGCCCCAATCTCGGACCTCGCGCCCCTCTTTCGCATGCAGGCGCCCCTCTTCCGCATGGCGCGCTTCTCGAGTGGCTGCGCCCTCCTAACCTTTATCGCCTGGCAAGATTATATTCGACAGGGTCGGCAGCATCTGCCTTTGCTTCAGATAAGGATGCCCTCCACTCTTCAGCATATTAAAAGATACTTTTCCCACGTCATTGCCACCCTCTTCGTGTCACAAGTCACTGCCTTTATCAGTTGCGGTGTCGCACTGCTCAGCTTTATGGCTGCCGCACCTCTTCCTCCTCTACAGATTTTCGAGGCGCCCCTTTCCATAGCTTTAGGGTGCAGCTGCCCCCCTTGCCCCCCTGCTTCCGCCGCCACTGATGGCGCTGTGACGCTTGGTGCTGAGGCTGAGCTGGACGTAAGCGGCTTACCTACTGCAGCCCGTATTGCACATTTGTACTTATTGATGAGCATTTGTATTGAATAAATAGGAGCATTCGCAGCAAACATCTGCATAACTTTAAAAATATGCAATGATGGTCCAAAAAAAGCGTAAAAAGGAGCACGACACTCCGCGTCAAGCATCCCTCAGGCTCCGCGGCACTGCCGGCCCAAGCCACGCCAGGACTAATTGGGTAAGGGGTTGGGTGTTGGGACCTGGGTGTGAACAAGCGCCGAGGGTGACGGTCCCAAGGGATCCAAAGTTTGGTGTACTAATGGTGCTGCTCTCTTTCACAAACATGCTCTCTTTCACAAACAACTTTAAAAGAAAACTAAAAACAATCGGGTAATAAAAGGACGGCCATGGCCTTCTTGTGACTAATAGCCCGGAACGAGGGGATCATCTCTTCTCCCCGTCTCCTTCCGCCCTGACCTGAGCCTATATTGTAGGAATACTTGAGCTCTCGCTCAAGTCAAGTATCTTCTTCGACTCGTATAGGCGAGGGTGTAGGTGTATTTAAATCCAGTATGAAAAGAACATGGTCATAAAAACAACCTTTCCTACTCACCTTACTTTACCTAGCCTAACCTGTCACCTGAACATCTTAGACCATTTTCACTGGCCTTTTTGAAATACGAGTTAATTCAGACTATTTTGCGTGCTGTTTTTCAGACCTCTCTAAAACAATGAATGCTTTGCGCCGTTTAGACTTGGTTTAGACTTGCTGTTTTGTAAAAGATTGCAGCGTTTTAGTGACTGGTCTTTGACCTTGACGCACCTTCCTTTTCGTTTGTCTCCGCCCCCCGCCGCTGCTGTCAAATCTTTGAGACAGGCAGCGGAGTGGGGTGTCTGGGGCGCTCGTCTGAAGCTGAATTTGTTGGTGCATCTGATTAAAAATTAATAAAAATAGAAATAATTGAGTATACTATTCAATGGTACATTTTACCAGTGCCTGAGAAGATTGACGTGCCAGTTTTGAAGAAATTGAGCGTGCTGTGACACAGACAGGTGTGACTGAATTTGGTGAAGCAACGTTTTAATTATTATTCGTTACAGTGCATGTGCTGACTACATCAACTACCTAATTCCTAATGGCTGGAAAATTCAATAAGAGATTTTACCGGTCTGATAGTTTACACGATCTTTTCTTAGACAAGGGCAAAGAAGCTTCGGAAACCAATCAATGGCTGTTTGAGGTCAGTCATGAGGCAGCAAATAAAGGTAAGCCAGGACCTTGGCCAGGACTAGCAGCTGGGACATGAAATTATTTCCTGTATTTTTTTTCAGAATGGCTATAGTATTTTTTCATTTAATTACACGCCTCAATTTATTCATAGGGTTCCGTTCATTGTAGTGTTGATGCATATTAATAAAGGCAGATGCTAACAGTTCACACTACCTGCTTACTTATTTTATTGTGAATAATTTTTATATCTTGATTTTTTAATTATATCATCATTTTTCCTTTTATATACATTGTGTGTAATACACAATGTTCTTGGTTGCTAGTAATATGGCCATTTTCGTTTGTGGATATATACAATGTGTGCAGTACACCATGCTTTTGGTTGCTTCAGACTTTTTGATTGAGCTATATGAATTTGCATGATAAATTTTCCATGTCAAAAAAGGGCTTTACATGTTAAGAAGGAGTTGAGGTAGAATTTATCTCTATTTAAACATTTCAGGCTAAAAGTAGATTGACATACCTATTTTGAACTGTTTGGTCATTAGTTGCATCAGCTAAGTTAAAAATTGTTTGATTCATGAACTGAAAAGCAGACAGCCTGCTACAGTGTGACACCTAGGAGTGCTATTCACAACCAAATGGTCTTTTTAAGGCTTAATATTGTCCTTCAGCTTTACCCTCTGGCTCAGTAGTTCAGTGTAAGTTCATAGAGGCAAAACATCATGACAACCCCTTTCATCACTACCTCATTTTTGAATAGTCCATCCTACACTGTGCTGCTCCTAGTCTTTCATGATACCTACTCATGGTGTCTCCTTTATTACACCTCAATTTGAATGAAGTTTAAAGTAAATCTATCTTCTACTCCATTGCCAGGCTAGATGATTTTTAGTGAGCTCCAAATGAAGTATTTGTAGTAATGTCACATCCATACATGCATACCTATGTACTTGCTAGATATTCATTCATTGGTCTGCTTTTTTAAGTTTTAGGCTTGGAGTGTTTTCTTTTAAACAGCGATGGTGGTCTTAATAAAATTGACCTGACACCTAATCACAACTTTGGCAAATCATAGATGCACCATTTATTACTCATTTGGTAGTTTCTGATTCTTGCTGGTGAGGGCCCAATCCCAGTTTGATATCAAGATTCTTACGTTTATACCACTCGAGTATTTTGCTGATACGCTTATACCGTACGTTCATACCGCTCGATATACGATTCTGTGCCTGATAGATGATTCGCTTGAAGGGGTGGTTTGCGGTTGATGGAAGCAGCCCCCGCGCCGGTACTCGGAAGCCAGTGAATGAGTCAGAATGTCTTAGACCGTGAACATGCCCAACGTTTTGGGCGGCAGGCCCGCTAAAATTTGGTTTTTTCAAGCCCCCGATTACATCGAAATAATGTGCAATTTTGACCTTACTTTGACGTAGGAGGCGATCGGGGTAGTCTTTTTACCTTTGCTATGTGCCATATCTAATTCATTGTGTACCCGAAACGGGGGGGGGGGATTCGGGTACACCATGCTTTTAGACAAAACTGCTTTTAAACATTCGCTATAATCGACCGTTGTGATTTTAGAGGAAATATTCGAAACCCGCTAGGTATGAATCCAATGCTCAACTACTCGTTGCAACACCCTTATACGCATATTGAGGACGCGAACCCAGTGTTTTATATATTTTAGCCGAATGTCTGAATGGACCAATGGACAAAGTCAGGGTCAGAGCCCACTGGAAGCAAAGCTTGCTGCGCAGTCCCCCGACCCCTACCGTCTTTTCGGGAAATTCCGGGTAACGGAGGAATTTAGGTGTCAAAAAGGTGTAGGCGTTCCCATGAAAGCCGGTCACGATCCGTCCCATTCAACTGACTTCAACTGGCTGCAGCTTTCCCCACCAACCGCAGGCCATTCCTTTCAGACGTCTCGTATATCGATCGCCAGAGTGAGCCGAATCCGGGCTCTCATCACGGTTCCATGACAACTGAACCAGTGACAACTGAACCAGGACAACTGAACCAGTGACAACTGAACCAGGGATAACTGAACCAGTGACAGCTGAACCAGGGACAACTGAACCAGTGACAACTGAACCAGGGACAACTGAACCAGTGACAACTGAACCAGTGACAACTGAACCAGGGACAACTGAACCAGTGACAACTGAACCAGTAGACAACTGAACCAGTGGACAACTGAACCAGTGGACAACTGAACCAGTAGACAACTGAACCAGTGACAACTGAACCAGTGACAACTGAACCAGTGGACAACTGAACCAGTGGACAACTGAACCAGTGACAACTGAACCACTAACCAGTAGCCCAGCAAGCAATTTTACTCCGGGCCCAATCAAGCTGGAGTGCGGCTTGCCCGAGATTTTTAGTCGGGCTAAAGTCGGCTAGCGCTTGGACTAAAGTCGGCTAGCGAGCTTGGGCTAAAGACTAAAGTCGGCGTATGACACAAAAAACGCCGACTAAAGCCCATGCTCTGCCGGAGGTATGCCCTCTGGGCCTCTCGGCGAGCTCAGGACAGCCGTTGTTTAGCCCTAGTTGTGCGACGTTTGGCGTAAGCCCGATATAAGCCCGAGCAGTGAATCCATTTATATACCGGAGATTCCTCTGGGCCCAGGCGGGCTGAACTCTGCCAAGCCCACGTTGCGTGCCCTGTCTGTCCCGAGTTAGGCCATCAAAGTGAATATCATTTATACGTTGCTAACTATTCGGGCGTCCCAGGTGGGCGTAACGGTTGCCACACCAGTTCGCGACCACCAGGCTAGCTGTCAGCCCTGTCAGCCGTCGTACGGCTCTCGGACGGACACTCTAATAGATCGGACACAGATCAATTGGCAGACCGGCAAATTGGCACAGACCGTCCGTCCAGCCACCCGCTACCTTATGCTTATACAGCGCAGTACGACATTGGTTGTCCACTGGTTCAGTTGTCCGCTGGTTCAGTTGTCCGGTGGTTCAGTTGTCCGCTGGTTCAGTTGTCACTGGTTCAGTTGTCCACTGGACACTGGTTCAGTTGTCACTGGTTCAGTTGTCACTGGTTCAGTTGTCACTGGTTCAGTTGTCACTGGTTCAGTTGTCACTGGTTCAGTTGTCATACTGGTTCAGTTGTCACTGGTTCAGTTGTCACTGGTTCAGTTGTCACTGGTTCAGTTGTCCACTGGTTCAGTTGTCACTGGTTCAGTTGTCCCTGGTTCAGTTGTCACTGGTTCAGTTGTCACTGGTTCAGTTGTCGCTGGTTCAGTTGTCACTGGTTCAGTTGTCGCTGGTTCAGTTGTCACTGGCTCAGTTGTCACTGGTTCAGTTGTCCCTGATTCAGTTTTACTGGTTCAGTTGTCCCTGGTTCAGTTGTCACTGGTTCAGTTGTCTGCCTACCCTCATCACCGGGAGTCCAGCTTACTGCTAACAGAGCTACGAGACGGACACTGAGTTACAGGACTGACTTGATTAATGAGTGTTTGCTCTTGTCTAATTTGTGGGTTTGAGTAACGTCCACTTGGTGTTTATTCCTTTACTTCGGTGTTTTCAGCTGCAACTGTGCCTTTTGGCTTCAACTTTCTGAAAAGAACTTCAAGATGTCAATCATTGTGTATGTAGATGATTATCCATGCACTTCCTTGGCAACACTGCACGTGGCCGCACTCGGCAACGGTGATCAGCCTTGCGAGTCTTGAGCGCCGAGCTTGGCAGACCGGAAAATGGTTTCGAGAGTATTTATAGCGTGGCAACGGAATGCAGCCAATGACGTGTGTCCAAAATGTTAAAACTCAAGAGTTTTTTTACTCCCAGTTGAGATCATGCATGTGACGTGCCCGTAGATACGATTAATTTGTCGTTGCTTTTGCTTGATGGTTTATATTCTTTTTATCCATGGATCATTTCTACCATCAACCATGTTTGAATCGTTGTCGGATATAACTTTGCTCTGATGAAATGTTGGGTATCATTAGTTCAACTACGTCACCTTATAGCGTGCCGTAATAGCTGGCTGATGTCGTGCGGCGGCGTTGGCCCGGGTCCGGACGGGCGCCTGACCGTCCTCTGGTGGGCGCCGGTCACATGGCGCCCCCGTCAGCCGACGCCACAAGGTCACCCGGCTGGCAGCGGCCGCCGTCTGTACGTCAGTCACGTGACACGGCCACCGGCGCCCCGGCCGTCTGTACGCTAGTCACGTGACACGATCGCTGAGTCCGATCGGCTGCGTCGGGACTGTGCCCGCGGCCGGCCACCGCGCCGCCGCCGCTCGGGACGACGGTGAAAACAGGGCGCCTGGGGCGATTTGATCAAGGTTCGTGAAATTTACACGTGACGTTTGGCACATGGAAGGCCCATGGAGCGGGAGAGGTTCCAAATGTCACGTGACTAATATGCCCTCCGGCGCCCTGTTTTCACCGGCGTCCGCCGCTCGGGCGATCCTCCGACACGCCCCCTTACCCCTCCCCCACCCCAGCACACCCATTCCTGGCCCGTCTGCCCGCGTGTGGGTCGGTGCTGACGCAATGGGATCGATCGTGGATGGGGACGGATGGCTTCCATGCTTCGAAATTCTGAAAATAACGCGATTAGATCTTATTCTTACATGCTATTCTAAAAGGAAGTTGTTGATATTACACTCTTGTCTTTGACTTACGTTGTCTTGTGACCCCGGGATCAACTTTGTTTTCTAGCTTTTTAATGCGAATCATGCAATTATTCATTGAGATTGTGGCGACTTGAGATGAGTATGGCAGATTACTACGTACGGGCTTATCACTTTGTCATCATATTGTATAGAAAACACCTCATTGATGAAGACTCATAGTTTGCTGGTTTTGGTGGCGGGAGGCCCAACACAGTCCTGTGCTGACGATGGAAGAAATGCACACTGCTTGGTGCATGCACATCACGTGATGTCGAGTCCTTATTTGGACAGCATGGTTTACATTTCAGTGACCCGAAGTGCCGAACCCATGCTGCTTGTCCGTGGGATATGCCACTTTCGACAGATCATTGGCTGGGTTCCGTTGCTACGCTATAAATACTCCCTTGACCATTTTCCGGTCTGCCAAGCTCGGCGCTCACGATTCGAACGGCTGATCACCGTTGCCGAGTGCTTCCACGTGCAGTGTTGCCACGTGCATGAATAATCACTCGCTCAGTTTCAGCGTAAACATTCCACATGGTCCAGACCTGTATCATAAATACCTACGTCTGGTTTCAGTCGGAGGAATCTACACCGTTATCCGGTCCAAGTGCAATGTGACAGTGGAGGAGTGGGGCGACCAGTACTGTCTGCTGGGGCCCTACAAGGAGCACCAGGCGCGCACCGAGATCGAGCCCTTCGAGTACCCCGAGGGCAGCGTCTTCCACGCGGTCGTGTCATCGCTCAGAGAACAGGGATGGAAGGTACGGGATATCAGGCGGGAGTGATAGTTTCATTCATGTTGTGATTGTTAACGATAGTCACGATGGTTGACATTTCACATTGTCATGATTGTTAACTATCGTGACTAGAGTGCCGGCTGGTCGAGTTAGGTAGGATTTTCATTTGTGAATTGCTGACGCTTGCGTTGAGGTGCGTGTCTCCGCTTTGCTGGCATCGCATTGGCGTTATGTAACCTTCAGCCGCGCTGGTGTGAGGGCGTTCCCTGCGCGGTATCTGTCAGCCCCTGACATGTATGATAAATATTTGTACGAGCGCTGCCTCCAAAAAAATCGGTCTCACCGTCCAGCCGTCTATGGAATGTCAAATCGCTTCTTTCGAGTTTGTCGTATGATCGAGTTCGTCCATGGTACTCTACTGGTCACAGTGAAGGAAATTCTAACCGCGATCATGATGCAACCCCACCGCTAAGCCTGCCTGCGGTGTTTCGTAATCTCACTCCAAACATCCTTCGCGTTATTTCAACATAGTTCCGTCGTGATTGCGTCTGTTTTAGTCGACTGCGAGCCATCATTGACTGACGCCTCCCTTTCCTCGTAATATACAATAGAAATAACCACCCTGACTTACTTCTCTCTTTCCTCGTCCATCGTCCGCAGGTGGTCACAGGCCGCTGGCTTGTGGACGGCAACCCGCAGATCATCCTCTTCGACGTCGGCTCGGCGTCATGGAAGATGAACGAGATGAAGGACGAGCTGTGGAACCTGGCCGGCATCGGCATCCCCAACCCGGACGTCGAGTGCAACGACGCCGTCGTCTTCGGCTACATGGTGGCAGAGTTCCTTCAGCAGGTGCGGCCCGCAGCGGAAAACACTGAGGGGTACGGGGCGAATAAGGCTATGAGACGAACTTACTCGTATATGGCCTCGGTTCTTTGCTGTAACTATGTGGTAATAAGTCATAACTCATAAGATATTCTTGGGAGACTCATTCCCGCTTGCTGTCTATAAAGTCAGATATCAAGCGAGGGCGGGCCAAGATTAATCTATTATGGAATAGTACGAGGCTAGATGGATTTAGATATCAGTTCAGATGTGTGCCGGAATATCCGCCAAACCAATCTACACGCAGCACTGACACGCTACCTCGGACAGTATTTGCCAACCCACAAAACACTCTTCGTACGTTTCCCTTACCACGGCGTGTTTTTATCCTCTGTGGGCGCGCCGGTGGGCCAGGGCCACCGCTCCTCTGGGATTGGGCAGACTTTGGCCGATGTTTGGTCGCGTCTCAGACGGGAATGTGGGTCGTGCCGTCTGAGACAGGGTCAGCCCAAAGACGGTGACTTGGTGATAGTGCTGAGCAAATAGAATGGTCATTAGCGGGAGAAAGAGAGGATGGCAAGAGATTGTTCCGAATAGAACCTTCGTGGTGCGAGAAGGTAGCAATCTTCTACAAATCCCATCGTGTTTATGGCTGTGTAACTCTTGTTGATAAAATGAGCACCTGCCCATGTTTACCGTAATAATTAGTACTGTGATTACAATTTGCCACCTTTTCGGCCCGTCACAATTTTTCACTTCGATAAACACCGACTTCCTTCTTTCTTATCCTACCTAATCTCTCTTCTGCCTGCACCGTCCCATTGGCTGTGTATTTCTCGATCCGAACTGATTGACGGCTATTTAGTATTTACACAAAGTTGCCGGTACGTATGGATGTTGACATCCCACCGACACCTGTCACACGAGCCACTCACTTCACGCTCCAGTAATTTCACATAACCGTCACCACAATGACTGACAGTGCCCAATACCAACCTACCGTATCATTGACACTCTACTGTCACCCCAACATACCGCCGCTCACAACAGTCACCGTTCACCGCCCGATGTATGACATAACAGCGTCACACTCAATAACCCTTCTGTCTGTCTGACGTCTGATCTGCCCTCCCAGTTCCGTAACCGACTGCCGGAGTTCACCGATGGCCCTCCGCGCATGGTGGCGCACTTCCACGAGTGGCTGGCCGGTGTCGGTCTCATCCTGGCCCGGCTCAGGAAGATTGACCTGGCTACCGTGTTCACGACACACGCCACGCTGCTGGGACGCTTCCTCTGCGCCGGAAATACCGACTTCTACAACAACCTGCCCTATGTGAGTGCGGACAGGGAACTGAGAGGAGCTGGGGAAAGTTTTTGTTTGATTATGAGCTCGGATGATAAATGATTTGTCGAATTGCTGTTTCCCGTTTAGTGGAGGCTGGTGGAGTTTTAGTAGTTTTACTATGCTTGTCTGCTAATGTTCGTCTTTCGCCTTCGCCTTTGCTATTAGTTTTGTACGATTTTAGCTAAACCCAATTCAAATATCACTGCTTTGTATTTTGTTCGAAAAAGTCAACGTGAACTCCTCCATCGTGTTTACTGTTCAAACTATTGAACATAACTGAGCCAGTGATAATCCTTGTGCGTAGGCGAACGTGTCAGTTGACCTTGTTTTCCTGTGTTTGTACGTATTCCCCAGTTCAACATTGACGAGGAGGCTGGTAAGCGTCAGATCTACCACCGGTACTGCATGGAGCGGGCGTCCACCCACCTCTGTCACACGTTCACAACCGTCTCCGAGATCACCGGACTGGAGGCCGAGCATCTGCTCAAGAGGTACGCAAAAGGGGAGGGACGGGGTGGTGTTTGAGAGTACCAGGGTTACATACGGGGTTAGAGGTATTCTTTTGCTTATTTACCAATTATTTACGATGCTTGTGACAATGTTGCCGTAATGTCGCAGAGTTTGATCAAGTGCGCTAATTGAAGTCATATGACATTGTGTATCTCGAAATGAATCGGGAGTCGGTTTCATTTCATTGCCATGACATCACTGTTTTTGTGTGTGTATGATCTCCTTTTTACTTATACCTCTTTCTATCCCGCGGCCAGGAAGCCAGACATTGTGACTCCGAATGGTCTGAACGTGAAGAAGTTCTCCGCGCTGCACGAATTCCAGAACTTGCACGCCCTCAGCAAAGCCAAGATCAACGACTTCGTCCGCGGCCACTTCTACGGGTGAGTTGACGTTGGCACTGGTCACCCGTCTCGATACCGATGCGTTCCAACACCTTCAGGTTATTTGAAACTCAAAATAATCATGTTTTACGCCAGTCAGCGACATTTTTCAGGCATATGAAGTTCAATGTGTTGCATTTTTGTGCTTTTCTGGATTCCCTGTTATCTATGATTAATGTATAAGGCGTAGGTTTTATTCCAAGCTAAAATATAATGTGGTCCGTTTGGCGTGAGTAGCGTATCCTTTCTGAATGAATAAGGCGTAGGTAACTTTCAACTGTTATCCTTCTCATTTTCTGTTGCATGTTGCAGTCACTTTGACTTCAATCTTGACAAGACGCTGTACTTCTTCATCGCTGGTCGTTATGAGTTTGGAAACAAGGGAGCCGATATCTTCATCGAGTCACTCTCTCGGCTCAACCACTACCTCAAGGTGGATACATTTGTAATTGTTTTGTAGTTAAAAACATTTGTATTTTTTCTGTCTGTGGATTTAGCGCATACACCCTGTGCTTCGTTTTAGTTTTTGTGACATTACGAACGCGGAGTTCTACGTTCTGTGACTTGATCGGAGTGGATTATTACGGAGCGAGCGAAGCGAGCGTAGTCTTTCCTTAGATTAACGGAAATTTCTGAGTATGAGCGGCCGGCCGGCCGGCCGGCCGGCCGTGGTCACGCTTTTGCGAGGCTTATATCTCAGCAACCACTTGACCGATTTACACGCGGTAATTTTTGTAGGGTAGCTTCATTCCTTCTACCAAGTATTGGACTATTCCCGATGCATGTGGGTGACCCCTTATGCACGTGCCACGTGCAAAACGAAGAGGTGTCAGTTTTGTAATTGTTGCAATATCTCGGTAACTACTTGGCCGATTGCGCTGAAAGTTGGCATGTAGGTAGGCACCCACTAGGCACTGCATATACATGTGCCAGAGTTGGGGTGCTGCTGCACGTGCGCACGTGCAGGGGTCGTTTCCAGATCTCGGGAACGGCTGGACCGATTGCGCTCAAATTTGGTACACGGTTAGGGACCGGTTAGTAGGGTGCCGTGCACAAGTCAGTTGGGACCCATTTTGCACGTGCGCACGTGCAGGGTGCCGCTTCCAGATCTCGAGAACGGCTGGGCCGATTGTGCCCAAATTTGGCACATCGCTAGAGACCAGTTAGTAGTGTGCCGTGCACAAGTCAGTTGGAGGTACCCCCTCGCAATTTCGCACGTGCAAGGCCCACCCTCTCGCTCGCTCCGTTAGTCGCCCCAAAAGGCGTTATACTGGTAATTACGGAGCGAGCGAAGCGAGCGTAGTCTTTCCTTAGATTAACGGAAATTTCTGAGTATGAGCGGCCGGCCGGCCGGCCGGCCGGCCGGCCGTGGTCACGCTTTTGCGAGGCTTATATCTCAGCAACCACTTGACCGATTTACACGCGGTAATTTTTGTAGGGTAGCTTCATTCCTTCTACCAAGTATTGGACTATTCCCGATGCATGTGGGTGACCCCTTATGCACGTGCCACGTGCAAAACGAAGAGGTGTCCGTTTTGTAATTGTTGCAATATCTCGGTAACTACTTGGCCGATTGCGCTGAAAGTTGGCATGTAGGTAGGCACCCACTAGGCACTGCATATCCATGTGCCAGAGTTGGGGCGCTGCTGCACGTGCGCACGTGCAGGGGTCGATTCCAGATCTCGAGAACGGCTGGACCGATGGCGCTCAAATTTGGCACATGGTTAGGGACCGGTTAGTAGGGTGCCGTGCAAAAGTCAGTTGGGCCCCATTTTGCACGTGCGCACGTGCAGGGTGCCGCTTCCAGATCTCGAGAACGGCTGGGCCGATTGTGCTCAAATTTGGCACATCGCTAGAGACCGGTTAGTAGGGTGCCGTGCACAAGTCAGTTGGAGGTACCCCCTCGAAATTTCGCACGTGCAAGGCTCACCCTCTCGCTCGCTCCGTTAGTCGCCCCAAAAGGCGCTATACTGGTGGTAATGTTTGTAGTTACGGAGCGAGCGAACTGAGCGGAGTCTTACGTAGAATAACGGAAATTTCTGAGTATGAGCGGCCGGCCGGCCATTCTGCGACGCTTATATCTCAGCAACCACTTGACCGATTTACACGGGGTAATTTTTGTAGGGTAGCTTCATTCCTTCTACCAAGTATTGGACTATTCCCGATGCATGTGGGTGACCCCTTATGCACGTGCCACGTGCAAAACGAAGAGGTGTCAGTTTTGTAATTGTTGCAATATCTCGGTAACTACTTGGCCGATTGCGCTGAAAGTTGGCATGTAGGTAGGTAGGCACCCACTAGGCAATGCACAATTGCACATCCATGTGCCAGAGTTGGGGTGCTGCTGCACGTGCGCACGTGCAGGGGTCGATTCCAGATCTCGAGAACGGCTGGACCGATGGCGCTCAAATTTGGTACATGGTTAGGGACCGGTTAGTAGGGTGCCGTGCAAAAGTCAGTTGGGACCCATTTTGCACGTGCGCACGTGCAGGGTGCCGCTTCCAGATCTCGAGAAGGGCTAGGCCGATTGTGCTCAAATTTGGCACATCGCTAGAGACCGGTTAGTAGGGTGCCGTGCACAAGTCAGCTGGAGGTACCCCTTCGAAATTTCGCACGTGCAATGGTCACCCTCTCGCTCGCTCCGTTAGTCGCCCCATAAGGCGTTATACTGGTAAGATACGGTACGAAATGGAATTAGGCCTTCCAAATATTTTTTCGAGTCGTCTTGCCTGGACTCACGTCCTGACCACTAGGCATATTACTTCATATGCCTATCACGTCATACAATTATTTCATGAAATGGTTCGTCTATGCAATCATTTTAACAATTGCTGATATCTCCATGAGTCGCAATGTCATGACATCGCACATGTTCCCTGCACCTGCAGAGCTCAGGCTCGGACGTAACGGTCGTCGCGTTCATGATCTTCCCCACCAAGACCAACAACTTCAACGTGGAGAGCTTGCGCGGCCACGCCGTCACCAAGACGCTCAAAGACTCCATCGAGGATATTCAGAAGAAGATCGGCAGCCGAATGTTCGAGATCTGCATGACGTGAGTGTCGTGGGCGCAAAATGACCTTTGCAGTTGACGCGCCCTAAAGCCCCAATAAACAAACAAGACGTGAGTGTCGGTGGTAGGATGGCGATGAATTATTCTGCTTCTAGAAATAGTTGTGAGCGATGTAGCTTTCTCAATAAGACAGCGTTAGGAATGTTCAATGGCATAACGGGCAAAGACACGGACGCAAAAAGTGTAGTCAGGTGCTGCGAGCAGGCCGCCATTGTAGCACCGTTAAAACGATGTTATTTGAATAGATTAGAATCAGTGCTCCTCTGAAATTTACGCAATACTTCTCTCTGTCCTCTGACGTCATGTATTTCCGTCAACTGATTGGCTCACCACCCGAACTGTGACGTGACGCCGTCAGTGATTCGCCGTTTGATTGGCTAACACCCGTTCTATGGCGTGCCTCCGGCAGCGGTCGTCTTCCCGAGAGCACAGAGCTGCTGACGCGAGAGGACAACGTCCGCCTGAAGCGGTGTATCTACTCGATGCAGCGCTCCTGTCTGCCTCCTATCACCACACACAACGTGGTCAATGACGGCGAGGACCCGGTGCTCCGCTCGCTACGGCGCTGCCACCTCTTCAACGACAAATCCGACAGAGTCAAGGTGGGTTGGTGTGCCTTCAGGGTCATCCAACTGATGATTGATGAAGTGTGACCTGTATGGCGTAGCTCTGTATTGCCATGCTCGGCACAAACAATAGGTCAGGGGAGAAATGATGATAGGCTTATCATCTAACTATTTTGGGGTATTTGATGGAAGTTAGGCAAACGGGGCGTGACGTAGCGATGTCAATATCGAGCCTATTATAGGACTGCCGCTGGGTTTTCTGGACTGATTCGGCTTCTCTCGGACCGGCACATTCGCGTGATTAAACGATAGTCAGACATCCCTGGTGCCTAGTCGTACGATCGAATAGCGCTAGGCATGCACATGCTTATGATATAGACTGTTTTGTTTTGCTTGTTTTCCTTTTAAGATTCTTTCCCTTCGTTTGTTTTGGGGTTCGGGTCATTGGCTTGGCCATGGTGAAAATAAGTGTGGGTTTGGGTGCGATTTGGTCAAGGCCAGACGCGTAGCATAGTTTGGCGAGAGTTACGGCCGAAAGACGTCATCGCTGGATCGGGGCCAGGCGACTGGGACGGAGGGGTGGGCTCGGCTGACCTTGTGAAAACTGCGTAGGCTAACCATTGATGCTAACCAAGTATCAATGGGACTGATATTCGTGCAGCTTCAATCTCACCTCAGAGGAAACAAATTTTTGTTTGAATTTATTGCAAATATGCTCGTACCACATATTCGTTGAATAAGGGCGTCGATTTACTTTTAGTTGCAAGAATTTGTTCCTTGCTGCTACTTGGTATTTTGGACACTGGACCACCCTGCCGAAATTTGACAGGTACTGTCCTAGTTTTTGGTACCATACCTTCCCAACTGACCTCCGTGACCGCGTTCCCAGGTGGTGTTCCACCCCGAGTTCCTGTCGCACACCAACCCTCTGCTCGGTATGGACTACGAGGAGTTTGTGCGCGGCTGTCACATGGGCGTGTTCCCGTCCTACTACGAGCCGTGGGGCTACACGCCGGCAGAGTGCACCGTCATGGGCATACCGTCCATGACCACAAACCTCTCCGGTGAGTGCCAGATGACGTGCTTTCGATGACGGCGCAGTGGTTGACCGTGGAATGTAGATGGCAACAAACTCTTGGCATGCTATCCATGGTTACGGAGCGAGCGAAGCGAGCGTAGTCTTTCCTTAGATTAACGGAAATTTCTGAGTATGAGCGGCCGGCCGGCCGTGGTCACGCTTTTGCGAGGCTTATATCTCAGCAACCACTTGACCGATTTACACGCGGTAATTTTTGTAGGGTAGCTTCATTCCTTCTACCAAGTATTGGACTATTCCCGATGCATGTGGGTGACCCCTTATGCACGTGCCACGTGCAAAACGAAGAGGTGTCAGTTTTGTAATTGTTGCAATATCTCGGTAACTACTTGGCCGATTGCGCTGAAAGTTGGCATGTAGGTAGGCACCCACTAGGCACTGCATATCCATGTGCCAGAGTTGGGGTGCTGCTGCACGTGCGCACGTGCAGGGGTCGTTTCCAGATCTCGGGAACGGCTGGACCGATTGCGCTCAAATTTGGTACACGGATAGGGACCGGTTAGTAGGGTGCCGTGCACAAGTCAGTTGGGACCAATTTTGCACGTGCGCACGTGCAGGGTGCCGCTTCCAGATCTCGATAACGGCTGGGCCGATTGTGCCCAAATTTGGCACATCGCTAGAGACCAGTTAGTAGGGTGCCGTGCACAAGTCAGTTGGAGGTACCCCCTCGCAATTTCGCACGTGCAAGGCCCACCCTCTCGCTCGCTCCGTTAGTCGCCCCAAAAGGCGTTATACTGGTTGTTAGCCTCTCTTGTGAGTCGGCGACAGATCCCTCCGAAACAAAACCGCTACAAAGTGGAGGCCAAGCTGAATTATAGAGTTCAATATTTGTCCTCAATAACTTGTGTTCGTTGGCTGGAATAATTGACTGTCGATTGTTTTATTTTGCAGCATTGTTGTTTGATAAACTAGCCTAAACCATGCCTTTGTCTGCTCCGACCATAAGACATCTAACCCGTTCCTTCTCGACAGGGTTCGGCTGTTTCATGTCGGAGCACATAGCCGACCCGATGTCGTACGGCATCTACATCGTGGACCGGCGCAGTATCGGCCTGGAGGACTCGATCCGCGAGCTGGCCAAGTACATGTACGACTTCACGCGGCTGAACCGGCGCCAGCGGATCATCCAGCGCAACCGTACAGAGCGGCTCAGCGACCTGCTCGACTGGCGCAACCTGGGCATCGTGAGTGGCACAGCGGTGACTGGTAGATGCGTTGGATGGGGGAAATTGTCTACTCTGACAGGGAATAGATCCTCCTATAAAAAAGAATTGGAGAGGGAATCGCTGCAGAAAAGTTAAGTCTTGGTGTTGAGGATCGAGTTAGAACCTTCTATCAATATTACAATGCCTGCTTTTCAATGATATAACGTAAATGTCTTGGACAGTATATGAGTATATGTCATTATTTCACAATGCGAGCCAGATCGGCATACACCGCTATGTAATCGCGCTGGCTTGTCCGCTCCTCCTGGTTTCCAGGCAGAGACCACCATTTATGACATTCGAGCTCCTGTTGCTCGCCTCAGTGCCACGTGCTCAGTGCACCATTTAGTCACGTGACCTCCCCCTCCCCTCGTTGATCTCAGTACAACCCACACCGCCTGACCACGTGACCTTTCCCCCACCGCAGTACTACCGGCGCGCGCGTCAGCTGGCGCTGCACGCCGTCTACCCGGAGATGGCCGTCTCGGAGGAGCACGGCGGCCGCATGAGCTACCCGCGGCCCCTCAGCGAGCCGCCCAGTCCGACCACGTCGCGCTCCACCACGCCGGCGCCCTCCGAGATCGGATCAGATGATGAGGTCGACGATGAGGAGGAGGTAGGTGGCGCTGTTGGTGGTGATGGTGGGTGGGGTCGTGCTGAAGGGCCGTGGTCGTGTTTATGTAAAAGCCTTTATTCCATTGCATCTTAGATTCAAGTGTCAACCATTTCCAAGTGGTATCTCCTGCACGGACTATGGAAATACTTGCACAGAAATTACTAAGCCGGAGTGTATGAAGTAACATTTGCTCTCTCTTAGTGGGCGGCTGATCCATAGCAGTTTCCCTGCTTTGCTTAACTTTCCACATTCCAGTTGCTTTTTGAACTAAACCATGTGGTCCATCTCACACATGATATTATAGCTGGTTTACCGATGTGTTACCTGAACTGCTTCCTTTCGTCGCGCCCTGGTGTTCCATCCGTCACCAGGCGAGCTGGGTTCGAAACGCGAACGGCATGTACACGCTCCAGTACCGCTGATCCTCACTGTCGCTCCTAGTCCTGTCCTACGCCCACGTAACCCAGGTGAGACAAACAGGCATCCGGAGATGTCTCAATTATCATCCTACGAGACCTATCCACTAACAGCCGGTTAGTACCGTATTGCGTTTCTGTTTGAGTGTTTTGTTTTGTGGGGTTGAAGCCGATATTCTCATGGATTTTTTTCTTCTGGTAACCAGCTAAGTGTAGAGATCCGTTATATTGATTAATTAGCTCGTTTTCCATCATTTGACCGTTACTCAGCGACCTTGGAGGAAAATTATATCGCGCATTTTATTTTGGCCTTTTATTTTCACGTGATATGGTTCTTCCAATAAACTGCACTGATTGAACAACTTCCTTGTTTTGCGTTTGGTAACCAAACCCGTTATCGCTGATTGTGCTGCTAGTGTCATATGTTCCAACCTGTTTTATTTTGCATCTTGCTGACGCTTCGGTCCCGTTTTTCGACAGCTGCTGGAGCTGGCTATCAAAGACGACCAGTAAGACGTCCGAGCGGCCAGCCTCGGGCTAGTGTCGCCACTCCGCGACGGCTAATGGAGTGTCTGTGAACGCCGGGCTCGGTGTTACGCGCGCGCATGGGTGTGTGCGTGTCTGCGCTTATCTGAGAGAGAACTGGAGATCTGACACCCGATGATCTGTTTCGCCGAGGAGCGGAGGCGGTGCTGCGCGCGCGCGCGATGATTTAGTAGCAGGGCTCCGTTTTGTCACCGGTGTATGAGATGTGTCGCTATTCTGGGTGGGGATATGACGTGTGATTTGCAATTAGCTCGCTGTGTGTGCTGTTCTGATTCTGTTTTCTAACGGATGCTAACGTGAGGATAAGTCTTGCCGTACGATAAACTTCAGTCATCATTTTTTTTTTTGTCGAATACTCAAGTCCATGACAATATTGGATTCCAGTCAGTTCTTGTGCAATAAATAGTGAATTGATGTATTTTATAATTGCTGTTGTCAAATTGAGCTAGGCTCACATGGTACCTACATCGTTCAACGAAAGGCTTCCCTTTACTGTGTAGCGAATGCTTATGCTCGCGTCTAACTACGATGCCTCTGTGTTAAACTGGCACGATAGTTTGCTGTGCTTTCAATGTTTCGGGTGTCAGACACTAATGCCACAAAGGCAGGCAGTCCTTTTTGGAAGGCGCTAACTATTTTAGGCCACGTATTTCCGATATTAATCACTAATGACAATGTATAAGTGCAATTTCTGTTCTTAAATTGATGTTATCCATCTTGCCGAGGATGCACTGATGAATTATCGGCAGGGCTGCCCGGCCGCTGTTGGCTGCGCCAGTCATGTACTACTCAGGAGGAGGTGGGATCACTCCTCGTACTAACGCCGCCAGTTTGCGCACGCGCGTGGGACGCTCAGGTGTGCGCCGTCTGTCAGGGTGTGCGTTTACGAACGCACGTGTGTGTATGTGTGTGTGTGCTCGCGTGTCTGCTGAGGCGAGGACTGCTCGGTGTTGGTCAGAGGCCGGCCGACGGTCCGTGACGAGGGCGCTCTCGTCGTCAGCTAGTCGTGCGACAACCAGCGACACAGTACTGCCGACCGGGGTGGCGCTCGGACGTCACGTCCTGCGTGACGTGGGACGTCACGTTATGCGTCACACGCCGCCCCGCGAGCGGCGGCCGGTGGAGGTCGGACGCGCGCGCGCTAATCATGTTACGGGAACTAACTGCCAGCGGGCCTTCTGTGAGCTCTGTACATACGATTAACATGTCGCCCGAGGGAGGAGCGTGTATTAGCCGGTCTGAGGTGTGTGACTGTCTGGGTGAATGGCTGTTAAAATACAACATCATTGGTAGATGTTTTTTGTGTCTGAAATTATGCTGTTGTGTGCTGTTATGGATTGTCAGAAGAATCTAAACGAAACTGGATATTTACCCTCCTGCCATTTTTGTAATCTTTCATGCATTTTCTATGCTTTTTATTCGGCCGAAATAGTGTGGATTGAAGCACAGATATAAACGAAACGTTATCGTCCTTTCGCTTGTTGAATGCCATCAGTGCCTCAGCGGTGTCTATGGACATTGTGCCTCTTCATTTGAGTTTCGTATGTATGCGATGGATGTGAATTGCAGTGGTTCCGTCAGATGTATCCAGTAGGCGTTCGAAACGTCTGCTGCATTGTTCCAGCGACCTTCGGAACAAGTGGGCTGGCATTTCACTGGCTGGTCACATCTTCTCTGGCGACCTAGGTATGTGCTAATTGAATTGCCGACCGAAATGTGCCAGTCAGTGAGTGGATGTCTGATTTTGACGGGGATGAGCAAGAATCTAGTCGTCATGAAAAGGACTGAAATCCGTATTTCCGAATTGACAGCATCACTGAATGCGCTCAGAGCCTGACCTGTGCAAAATGATCCCGACTTTTTGTGCGTACCTTTGCAGATATCCTGATTCTGTGAAGTACCTAATCATCTTATCCTGCGTGTGATTATATGTGCTGTAATGTTACGGAGCCCGACGCTCACCACGGTCTTCATTTCTACGTGAGTTGGCCGACATTGGCTACCTGCATAGTTTTCATTTTCGGGAATGTAAAATTCAGCTAATGTTATTCCGTGATCTCATTCAAACGAATACGGTGACGTTGAACACAGAGCACCCTTTGGTTCGTTGCATTATGGTTAAGCCATGGATTAGGTATTCCTCATGAAGTCATTAGTCATGAAGTATTCCTCATGGATTAGGAATACTTCATCCATGGTTTAGCTGAAGTTAGCTACTGAAAAGTGTCATTTGCTGTGTCAGCAATGGCAAAAGCGTTTTTGATTAAGCGTGGATTCCTTTTGTTCGCGGACAGTGATTGATCTATTCTGAACTTTTTGAACTGAATAACTATAGAGACTGCAAAGTTCACTGCTGATTTTCACCGGCAGAGTCACCGCGTCTCTGCCCCGGCCGGCGATAGTTTCGTTCCGCCTCACTGGATGGCGCTGCGATCGGCGGCCGCGGGCGCCGCTGCGGGGAGACGGGCGCGCGGCGGGCCCGGCGGACGGCGCCGGCTCGCGGCGGCGCAGTACCGCTCCGGTCGTGACGGGTGAGGTCCGCACGCGCGCCGCCGCTGTCCGATTCCTCCGCCGTGCGCCGCGCCAGCCAGTCGTCCTCCCGCTCCGCCATGGGTCGCAAGGACAGCATTCCCGACGACGCCCCGGCGCCGCGGCTCTGCGAGCTCGTCAAGTGGGCGCACTTCCAGGGGTACGGCTTCAACCTGCACTCGGAGAAGGGCAGGGAGGGTCAGTTTATCGGCAAGATCGACCCGCAGTCCCCTGCTGAGGCGTGCGGCCTGCAGGAGGGAGATCAGATTATCGAGGTGAACGGTGTGAACACGAGCAATGAGAACCACAAGCAGGTGGTGAGCCGCATCAAGACGCACTCGGACCATGCCAGCCTGCTGGTGGTCGACGCGAAGGCGGCCGAGTACTACAAGAAGCGGAACATCGTGGTGAATGGCTCCATGCCCAACGTGAAACACATGAAGAGCGCCCCGGTGACGGCGGCTGGGGATAAGGAATCTGAGAACAAGGTAAGTCCGCCCCAGCTGCCTTGTCGGTAGGGGCTGGGGAGCTTGGTCGGGTGTTACGTTCGTGTTCGGTGTTTAGTGTTCCGCTGGTAATGAGTTGGCTGTTGTGGTTGATGTGGTTCGTAGTTCTTTTTTGTTTTGGTTGTGGTCCGTCGTAGAAGCACGTCCTTGGTTGACCTGATTGGCTGTCTTTTTGTCTTTTGTGTCTTTGTGGGTGTCTTTTGTGATCAGATTAGTACGTGCTCAATGTCTTAGATCGTAATGACTCGGTGCACCACAGAAATACACGCCACACGGCGCAGTATCAAACTCACCGCTCAACAAACGGACATAACGCAGCACAGTATATCACAGCACACACGGCACATTCACGGTGCGTCACCGCACACACCCACTGCTGCAGCCTGCAGCTATCTCACCGGTGACATCACCCGTTTTTGCATGTTTTCTGGCTCTCTCATCGAATGAACGGTGAATGTTTTCGACGCCTGTTTTGCTCCCGTCCACCAATTGATAGATGAAGTGTGTTTGGGATGTCGCAAGAATAGCGGGCCGGGTTTCATTCGTGAGGGACCGGCATCGATGCCTTGCTTCACTCTGAACAAACGGTTTCTTCTGAGAGGTGACCCCGTACGCGTGGGTGGTGCCCTGCCTTGACCTGAAGGTGGGAGCCGGTCGGCCAGGCATGCATACTGCAACTCATGCTTGGTCGGTTGCACCCTTGCGCTGTGCTTTTCTTCGTCTGACATAAGATAATTCATTTGTAGCATTAGCCATTATACTGTGACGCTGATTGCTGATGGCTGCTCCGAAACAAAACCTCAACATTGTGATGAGCGATGCGCACATACCAGCGCGTGAAAGCGGAAGATCCAATTTCGGGTTTCTCGTCAGAGGCGACAGTGATGACGGGTGGCCCGTACCGGCTTTGGTCCTTGGACTGATGTTGGGGAGAGAGTTGTCTGGTCGGCAGGGCTAAGCCGGATGGACGAAGCTCGTAACCATCCGCCTACAAACCGCACAGACGGCGATACCAGGCGAACTTCCTCTGTTCTCGGCCTCGACTGGATAGTGCCCGCAGTGGTGTCTCACATTTCCTTATGTGTCTCACATTTGAGTGTGGCACTGTGTGAATTGTTTCACACTACGACTGGCGACACTGTGCTCGCACGTTGACACCCTCGCAGCCCCGTCAGCTCTCGGCCTGCAGTGTAGGCGCGCGCCACTGTCACGTCACGAACCCGTGGGGAGCCTGTGACGGATCTGTCACACGGAGCTGTCACACGGCTGTGCGACGGTCTGTCACGACACCTGCCGGTCCCGCGACCTATCATCGCGTCGTTAGCAGAATGACGGGCTTCTGTAGATCGTAACTCTGTCAGCTTCGCGATTTTTCATCCCTCGCTCTCTCCTAACAATCATACTGTCATCTCTAACCTTGAAGGGCACTGATCCTTCAACGAATTCCGGCTAAATCGTCCACATTCATGCTAAATATCGAGCTCTCTTTGACAGCCATCAAGAACTGCCTCCGACTCACTCAGTCCCTCAGTTTCCCATGGCCACAGCTCCATCGCTCCTCGATTGAGTTTCAGGCGACGTGACGCTGCTTTTTGCCGCTGGTCCCGGGGTGCGACCACCGGTGAGCAGCTGACGTCCGCGCCGTTCGGCCGCTGCGGGCGCCGCGTCCGGCGAAAGTCGGACGCGCGCGCCGTGCCTCGCTGGGACCGGGGGACGCGGGCAAGGCCGGCTCCGGCTCCGGGAGGCTCCGGGAGCCGTCCGTAGAGGGGCGCGGCCTCCCCGCAGCCGGGGGAAGGGACGGGCGACTCGAGGAGGGTGGGTGAGCGGCCGGCGCGCCGCGGTAGAGCTCCGGCCCGGCCAGAACTCGAGCCTTGTAATGGGGCGACTCGGCGGCGGTTAGGAGAGTGGGCAGACCGGTCCGGCGGCTGGGATAACTGCCAGGTGACCGGCGGGCCATCCCGACGGGAAAAACAGCCACACTCGCCGGCAGCTCAGTGTTTAAACGGCGCATCAGCATGCAGGCCGTTCCTAGTTGCCCGTTTGGGACGAGTCGTCTCGTTTCTGTGCTGGCGGCGAGTCAGCTCTGCATCTGAAGGGCACGCCGGTGGCGGGACGAGTCTGAAATTAGAGGCGTCATGGGCCGATCATGCCGGGTTCATCTGCATCCACTTGTTGACTCACTATTGCGGTGGACGGGAGTTGCCTTCGTGCGTGAACTTCCAACCGCGTTATGAAAAGTTCTCGAATATCATATTTGAGTTCCAGGTTGAGCTCACGGGCGCTGGATATGGCTCGATACACTTGAATTTAAAGTTGAAGAATGAATATAAACGTGCGAGTCACGTTTGTTGAGAAACCCCAATGCGGACTCCATATTTTAAAGCCGCAATATTATGAGCCTGTGCAATGTGCATGAGCAAATATTGAATAAACCGAAGCTGTAGTATTGTCTGGCCCAGTTGCTTTGTTTGCCGGTGCAATCTTGACCTCATTCGTAGTCGCTCATGTCGCTGATATGTTCATTGGCGTTTGATTTCCCTGCCATTGCTATCGGCGTAGAATTTGTTCCTTGTGCCGGAGCACAAAGGTCGTAGCGTCGATAACACCAGTCTGTTCGAAGCGTAGTCCGATGAACGCTTTCTTTTCACTTCCAATGGCTTATTTGTTTTAAAAAAGCGTGTGTTTGATTAGCGGGATTCCTGGTAGGCAGCTTCTACCTAAAATCCTTCTTGGTAATCGTAATTCCCTCATGAACGTTCCGTTTATCCCTGCCATTACGTGCATATCAAATTAGCATTCCACAAATCTTCCAAGGCCATCCAAGCATGCGGGTCGCAGGCCGTGGGCTAGTCGCTAGAAAAACGACAGTGGCTGCGCCCGGAAGCGAAAGTGGGTAGTAGTATGCGGGATTGGGTCTGGGAGCGTCAGTGGCGCGCGACTCTCAGTGACGGGCCGGTAACGACACCGGTCGTTGGCCGGGCCGGCGCCGTGGGGTGCGCTGGGCGCTCCCGTGAGTGGGCGCGCACGGCTCACACCAGTGACGGTTACATTTCCAGGTGAGGTCACACGTTATGACATCATGTCTGTCGGGCCCACGTCATGTCGGGAATGTGTCTCGGAGACTGGTGCGTTGCTACAGAACAGCGCTGCTGCTCACTTTTTACCTGGAATACAATATCTAGGGACACCTTTACTTAAAAAGGGCATTTGAGGGACAGAATCAAATCCCTGGTTGGTCTTGTCTCTCTGCAATTCGCATTAATGACCTTCATTAGTTAATTGTTAATGCTATCAGCTTTCATTTATTAGCCCTCATTTCCTATCTACTCAGCTCAGCTAACCGTATCCCGATTCTCAGCATGACATTTATGGTCTCTTCTGGTTGTCCGCTATATCGTTTATTGCTCGATTGTGGTGTTTATCTGCGTCGCATGCCGCAGCCCGTCCCCATTCCTTCGGGAAAAAATCTCCCGACAGCTTAGTGAAATCATCGAAAGTACGCGTTAGCGCGCGTTCACCCCAGTCACCGCATATTCTCAAATCCTCATCAGGAGAAACTTCCTCTGATAAATGGATAATAATCACTTCGCTGAAAAAAGCATGTGGGACTGACATGACTGTCGCTTCTGTCTGACCCGCGGACTCCGCTGTCGGGCCTCTGCCGGGTCTGCGGTCTCAGTGTGGCTCGACCTACTGCGGGATTCTCCCGTCAGCATTGCCCACATACGTCCGTCAGTAGCATCGATAGTGGCGTCTGCGCGTCACCAGAAGGAAACCGCAGCCGCATTCCTCGCCGGACAGAGGCGACTGTCAGTGTACCGGGAACCGTCTCCGTCGCTCTTCGGCCGCTCCTCTGTGCTGGAGTGGTGATGACGCTCCGCGCCTGCCGCTTGCGTGAAATGGGCGAATCACAGGACCGATTCTGAGACGGCAGAGACGGCGAGCAATTACGCATTGGATCTGTCGATGGGTCACGATTCTTCGTTGCTCGTGGATTCTGGGTGCAGTGGAAGAACGTATCACATTCAATGACAATCGTATGCAGGGAGGGTCTTACTTACGCACTACGCAGCATGCTCAATTGCTTCATTATCCTTGAATTTTGTGCCATTTAATATTGCTTGGATTGCCTTAGTTGCATTAACGGGAATTTAGCGTTGTTATGCGTCGGGTGGTGACTCAAATGCCGCTATCGACGGTCTTTTACGTGCCATTTGTTTCATATCTAATTACATGTTTAGGTTCGGTACTTGACTGAGGGAGAACTTTGCCTCGGAAAAGGCAGTGGAAAGAACTGCCAAAGGAACTTCGTCACAGGCTGATGCATCCACCTCACATAAGTCGACATGGCTGAATGGTAAATAGCTACGTTATAAATAGCTCCGTCGTGTATACCACAGACGACTCTCCAGCCCACCCACTCTCCAGTCTCCATACAGGGAGCTGGTAGGTGGCCGTTCCAGAACGATAGCCGAAATGGATGGTTGGACGCCTCTTTTCTATCATTTCCACATTGTTCTCGTCGGCGTTTCTATCGTTTTTGTCGTTTCGGCCGCTGGGCGGCACGCGTCACCGCCCCTTACAGCTGCGTCGCTCTCTACTCGACTGTGTCTGCCGGCTGCATCTGCTGGTCCGCCACGGCGCTGCGTCGATGTCAATTGTGTCGTGAGTGAGCTGGCTGTCCAGCGGCGCGACCACCCGCTGGGCCCGACCAACCGCACCGATCCGAGGCGAAGGGAATCCGGGCGGACCGAGGCGAACGAAACCGAGGTGAGGCGAACTGAGCCAAGTCGAAGTGAGGTGAATCAAACCAAGCTAGACTGAGACTAGCCGAATGCATAGAGCTGAGGCGAAGCAAGCTGAACTTAGGCTAGTCGAACCGAGGCCAGCATATTTTAGTCGGTTTGATGTCTACCGCCGCCGGATCAGCCCAGCTTGGCCGCGAATTGGGTCAGCGCATACTTGACAACCTGGGGCCACGAGCGGTGGTTACACCACGGCGCTTCGCTGCGGCCTCTGATGGCGATGATGGGATTACGCACCTGCCCACGATCCCTGAATGCTCACCTGTTCGGTGCAGCCGGCGGTGAAAAGATAAACTCATTTTGAACTGACGTAGGGTTCTTTTGTGCTCTCGTGAGCAGTGTAAGCTAATTAATCGCCCGACGCTGGCATTTCCATCCGCGAAACTGCACATTGCGCCGGGTTGCAGAACTGGTGGTCCGGTGCAGGTCTGCTCATAGGTATATCGGGCTTGTGCATTTCGACACCGTGCACATCGGAGTACAAGGTCGATCGTTCTTTTTAAAAGAACCATCACCAAAAATCAAGTGAAAATTAATTTATCCCGTAACATGCCGCTTGAATAATTATTTCATTACCTGATTCAGACTAATTGCTGGTAATGCTAAACAAAGCCGACCGCAGAACAGCGTCATTCTGCAGCATTCTGCACTTCAACCACACAATATGAGTTCCGCCCTGGCAATTTATAGTCATCCACCCATGAATTTTATTTGTGAAGCATGGCTGTAGTCACCGGATGGAACATGTCACCGGGCTGCATTGCAAAAAAAAAAAAAACAGTGACTAAATGCGGGAGGGAATATCCTGACACCTATCCGCTTTCAATTTCATGGGATGACGTTTAAGTGTGCTTGCTCGGAGTCGCATGTAAGCGAGCCAAAATGAGTCCGAGAGGCGGTGAACGTCACACTGTCTCGTAAGAACGTGTACTCCTCTCGCCGAACAGAGGCCGTTTGGCGTCGGAATTCCTCCATGCTGTGTCGAGCCGCGTGTTGTGTGGACTGTCCCGACCTCCGCAGTGGCCTCAGTGAACTCGGGTGACCTCTCGTCGGGAGAGGGCTGGTCCCAGTCACGGCCACCGGAAACCTCCCCTGGCTGTTTTCTCCGAACGGTCTCGAAGGGTGGGCTGTGCTGCACCGCCGACCGCTTCGGCCTCTGAAATACGGCACTGGGTGCAGGCAGCGGACGCCCATAGGCCTGTTCCTTGCGTTGTAGTACGGGTTTATCCCCCGAGTCGGGATGATGGAATCAAGCACGGTGCTCTTCTAGCATGCTTGTGCGACCAGTGCATGGTTATTTATATGAGGCCACAATCTGTGTCTTGTTATATAACAACGTTCACCAGGACAAGGTCGCCAGTCATGACTTCGTTCTGAGATGTCGCCATAAACAAGTCCGATCAGAGCCGGATAGTGACATTTTATCTCAGAATTTGTATTCGGTGAACTCCCAAAACCTGAACACCCATCGTGACGAGCAGTTTCTTTGAATGGCATTCACTTGTTTTGAATGATATGCTTCGTCATTTTGGACCGCGTGAGGTTGCAATTACGAATTTCTCTGAGAATGGACATCATAATGTAAGGCGACGATCATTCATTCACATCAATAAGTCGAAAATGATCTACTCCATGCAGCAAAGTAAATCCTCACCTTAATAATCCAACTATCTCACTCTCAGAGTTCCCCAGGCCTTCATTGAGACCGCAATGTCAGTACGTCTGGCGTCATTCGAAGAAGACCTTTGCTTTTAGCAAGCCCGGATTGTCACCAAGCGCAATAATAAGGTATGAAGGATCAAAGCTTACAGGCTCCACATTATGTTCGCTTGGTCATCTGACAGATGAACAATACTTAGTTGCGGAGACGTTTCCATAGTTTATTATGGTAGCAATGTAAATTAAACCGTGCTTCTCAGTGTTTGGTTACCTGGCGGTCGAATATGTAAGATAATAATAAGCAATGCGCTGTGGAACCTCTACTGCACTACTGTTGTCCGTTCCCAGACACTCGGGCACAATGCACGGCTTCCCTCGAGGCAGCCCTCTGGCATCCTTCAATTTCAGCGCCCGTCCTGGCCAACAGTCGTACTCGTAGACCCGGCACGGGCTTCAGTGCGCCGCGAACCTTTCAACCCCTACCCCACTCGTGCCGGCGTCTGTGAACGTGTCAAAACCACGACAGGCCGTCACAGCACACAATGCCTCGCTCCCTGCCTGAACGCCACTCGACTCATGTCGGAATGCTGCACTAGACGGATTGACGGCCACACGATCAGGTGGGTAGACGGGTTAAACCCCTCACCAGATCGTGAGAGGTGTCACACCGGCGGTGGTGACTTGTACAGAGAGTAACGTGACGTTACGTGACGCTAAATGACGTGACGTGACTGGCTGGTGGGCGGATTGATCGCCGTGAGGTGGCCGTGACCGCTGGAGAAAGCCAACAGCGCCGTACCGTCTGCGGTGGTGTGAGCTGATTAATGGGGCCCATTACGAGCCGGATGGGCACCACTCGTTTTATTGGCGGCCGCGCAAAAAGAGACGCCACTCCGGGGCGACCTGTGACTCGAGTGGTTTGATCTTCCGGGAGCTTTACACCTCGGGAAACCACTACGAGACTCTCAGCGTTTTGTGGTGTGTGTCGATCCTCACTTTTTTAGACCTACTCGATTGTAGAAGAGGTGTTTCGGTGGTTGTTCGATACTGCACCGATCCATTTTTGGCTACCGAACAAGGGTCGCGTCCGGTGTGTGTCGTAGTGCTGCAGCCTCCGTGTTGGCAGTGGCCATCCGGCTGTCAGTACCGTGATACAAATCTGATGCCGGGTGATGGAGGGAAGCGTGACCGGATACCCGACCGCCAGCGGAATGTTCCGGCACGTGATTGCAGCGGTCGATCCGTGGCCACGTGTTCTGGTGCAACGTGCAACGTGCAGCGTGCAGGGGGCTCCGTGCACCTCACACCACCGTCCTCCTGCTGCTATTCGTTGTCGTGTTCTTTGATAAATTTGTGGTCTGGGGGAGATGCCAGGTATCCGCATTGGAAGTTGTATTAGAAAGTAATATTGGTTTTAGACGAAAAAGCGCTGCAGTGGTTCGACAAACGACTCGAGTGGTTCTATGCTCGAGTGGTTCGAGTGGTTCGAGTGGTTCCATGGTTTAGTGCTCGCTGTTCTCTGCTCACCTATTTTGCTGGTGAAGATGTGACCGCAGAGTCAGACGTGATACTTGTGAGTGTGACTGTGATAAATACGGCTCTCTAGTGGCTCTGATTTGAGACATTAGTCAGTCATGTGGGGCGACGTGTGTCGCTTGTCATACGCGTGAGGTGCCCCCTCCCCCCACTCACGTCTAAGGTCATTTGACGCACGTAATATTGCGTTGCACGTTGACGGATCCACAAGGGTGATGGAGCGGCCCTCAATGTTGATAAGGTGCCGCACAAGTGTTCACTTGGTGATCTGACCTGTGAGCTTTTAATGTTACAGCACGCGTGCTGCGTCCTATCAAAACGGGCCTTTATAAACCTGATAGTGGCAGTTGCTCTGTTCTCTGATAGATGCTAAGTAGGTTGCGGTTGATAATATTGAGACAAGAAGAACCTTCAGCGACCTTTATCAATATATGGCTAATGAAATAAACTAAGTTTCATAAACTAAGTAAATTAGCTCAAAGGTGCTGTGTGGCCATTGGGCATCGTGTTGATGATAATAATGCTTTCTTGTATACAGTATATTTTCAAAAATAAGTTAGGTACTTGCATTATTGTGCTCTTTATCATAAGTTTTTCATATGAAAGAACAAGGCACAGTCGCGCGTCCGATGACCCGCCGCGGCGCTCAGCGCTCGCCTTCTTACACCGACCTATCAGCTCCCTCCTGAGGTGTTGGGACCCGCGGAGACAGGGGCTCCTCACCTGTGCCCGCCGTTTATGGCCGGACCGTGACGGCCTCCCGCTATCGCCGCCGCCGACGGGCAGCCGTCGTCAGCGTTTTACGGCCTGCCAAAAGCCCTGGTGTCCTGTCATACCGCGCCACTATCTAGCGCGCGCCGCGCCGTGCGCCACGATAGGCGCCCGCCGGCGCGGCTATCGTGGCGCAGATAGACGATTCCGGCGCGGAACGCACGTCACCGATAGCAGTGACGGTCATCAGTGCAGTGTGGTGATCCGATTCGGTAGCTGAGGCGTGGTGAGGGTCACCTGAAGTTTGACCTGACCTAAAGGTGACAGAGTGACCTACCTAAATAGCCTTCGGAATCCTGAACAACAGAAAAGTCAGACGCTGTCGCTAAGCCTTGCTACAGATTTCACCCGCCTGGTATTAAAATGAAACTCATCGAACGATGACTGGGAATCGAAAGGCATCCATCAAACGATCAAGTGACAGCTCGTCCGTCCTTCGGTCCGACTTTCCCTCTGACGAGCCGGACTGGGACGCCCTGCTCATTCGGCGGCTACAGGAAAAGAGGGCATCGGTCCCGTCTATACCCGGGTCTTTAAACCCGTGATGTGTGTGCGAATATAGTGTCAGGTGGCTGTCAAAATGTTGTCGTTAGAAGTGACCGATGATGACCTCTCGAGTGGAGAGCCCCGGAGAGGAGATGTTCCGGATGACTGAGAGCGCTGCTGATCCCTCTCATCTACAGAATTCTCGAGTGGGTCCTTTCCGATGCGGCACCACTTTCACTCTCTCGTGATGGCCCCACCACTTTTTGTTGTCTTTGGTGAAGTGAAGGCATGGTGGGTTGAGGATAGGTGTCTTTTTGCATGCTGTCCTACGTGAGAGGTGACCGATCAGGTTTTGTTGTCTACAGGAAAGGTCACTGTTGTCACCCATGCAGGAGAAGTGACCGCATTGCATAAAAGCGAAAAGGGTAGGTTATATAAGAAGTTAAAGTTCAATGTTGTCATTGTGCAAAATAACATCAATCAAGTACACGACCTACCTGTTTAAAATGTTTGAACAACACCTTCACATTGCTCAATGCTCATTCGAAAGTCGCCTGATCAGGAATACCTGTCTTTGCGGAAATGTTTGTTCGTTTCGGGAGGACGATGCACAGATAGCAAGTCTTCTGACTTCCCGAAATCACCTAGCTTTGTGACACGTCATGAGTCCCTGCGTTTTATGTTGTTTTAAGAAGTTTCGGCCTCATTGATATGTGTGACTGAATACGAGTATGTACCGCTGGTGGATGAATTTTATGCGCTATGGCTCCAGTCGTCTATAGCAGTCGTCCTCTTTCGAAGCCTGAACCCCGGTCCGAGCACCGAACAGTCCCTCCATTATCTGTCAATGACTGTGAACGGCACCTTTCTCTCGGCTCGCCCAACGCCAACCGCGCCCCTCGGCCCTCTCCCGAGCGGCGAACCCTCTCCACTCCACTCCGTTCTGCGTTCCACGGCGGACGGCGGAGAGGAGAAAGGCCGGCCTCGGAGGGAGGGGAGGGGCGAGGAAGGACGGACCAGCGTGGAGAGCGGCGCCGTTGATGACACTGCGTGGATGAATAGGTGTGCAAATACAGCCCGTAACAAAAGGGTGACCTTCAGGCCGTGTGCGATGATGGGAGGTTCATTTGTTTCGGTCATTCGAGCCAAGGTCTGCCATTGGTGATGACGGCTGAGTGCTTCATTCTTCCAATGATGTGTACTGTAAAGCGTTTGTTGTTTGTTTTACCCTTTGCGATACACACTCCTTTTTCACTCATGATGCAAATGAAGAACGGCCAGCGATGCTTTGCCCTTGTTATGACGGATCCAAGATGCATCCGCGCAACAGGCAATTTCCCCTGTTGCTTTTTGCAAATTTAACTTGCACAACACAGCCGTCGTCGTATCGGCGATCGCCGAGGATGTCATCGGATGTTGCATGGCATTAGATATTGTATCGGACGCCCACGCGGCGGCACCTTCAGGGACACGATTGCATCACCGATTGATTCACTCCGCTCGTAAATGCAGGGTGAGCGAACATTTCCTGTGTGGCTCAACAGGCGCTTCTCTTCTTCGGCAGTAGGACCGAGCCCACGCATTGATCCGTGACTCCGTAATATGCCTACTTGCACATTGGCCGACCCGCGAGCTGATGCTCGGCCGAATCTCCCCTACAGGGTGTAACGAAATTATCCGGACATCTTTCTCCGCGCTGTAATTAAGAAGCAAGACATTCTGATATTTTGCCTTTTGAATTATTATATAGCCACCTTTCATAAGAGCGCAGATACAAATTTTTGGAGCATTCCAGCCACTGGATTTTCCAGCACAGTGGGTTTCATATAGAGTAGCGCCTTACTAACCTGTGCCCACAGTGGGGCGGCGCTGGTGGCGGGTGTCCCCTCATTCATCTCCTGATGGACAATAGTCCATAAGATATCGATGGAATTGCATGGGAACTATTCCCAAACCATAGCCCTTTATCCCAGAAGAAAAATAGGTCCTCTCGGCATCACTTCTCATTCTGCTAGGGACTTGAAGGTGGTGCGCCGCCCCGCATGAAGACTGCGCGGCTTGAATCAGGTATCGGTACACGTTCAGAAACCGAGCCCTCCTGTGCCGTCTGGTTGAGTGGCTCCAACCAATCGCTAGCCAGAATGTTGCGCCGGTAATACTCGTCACTGATAGTGGTTTTCTGTGTCGTCATGAGCAGCTTGAATATTACACAGCAGCTGAACATGCTCCAGGTCTGGATTTTGGCCGGATGTTTGACGCCGGCGACGGCCGGCACCTTCGAGCTGCTGGCAGCCCACACATGGCCGATTTGACGACTCAACGGATATCCCAGCTCGAACAGCTTCCCATCCGACCAGGTCACCTCATTCATGTCTTCCTTCGACCAGTGGACACGCCCTGGCCTGAGGCCAAAGGTGGTGAACTGGTTGTTTTCCCATCAATTTCATTGTCTTTTCCAGTTTGAAGGGCAGTAAAACCAAGCTAAAGGGCGGGTAACGGTGAATCATGATGTGGGCCTCCTTTTATCTGCCTTGGCAAGAATTCGAGTCAGTATGCGGATTAATTGGTGCCGTTTCCTTGTCGCTATCTTGACAACTCTCGTCACCACTTGGCAAAGGGCGCCTTTTGCGATTGAGGCCGGGCTGAGTCTGCCACCAAGTCGCAGCTTATTACGCCTCAGGCAGATGTGCTACTGGCTGCTGCTGATGTCCAGCTGCTGACAGACCAGCTTCTGGCTCATGCCACCATGCCACCAACACGTAGCCTTACTACGAAACCAGAGACTGTACTCCCTTCTCTCCACTGCCTTAAACGAAAACTATCTTATGAAACCGTCGGCGACTCGACTCTTACTCAGAGCAAGAGTCATTTCGCAAGGTCAGGTCACTGCTGAGTTGAGAGCAGATACCAGAGGTATGCATTCATCCAATTTTCCAGTTTCTGACATTAAAAAAGAAACTGTGCGAGCAGATATGGCGAAAAAATAGATGTCCGGATAATTTCGTTACACCCTGTATATGCGAAATTCCCGATATCAATATAGGTCACTTTGATTGGCGGGGGACTTCTTGCAGCTTTGCCGGAAAGATATGAACTTATCAGATAAGATATCAGGTATCTTTTATCATGGACATTTGCCGGGGCGTTGAAACTTGTTTGAAGCTGTCCATGATCGCGTCTGATTGCGGCAATGTCAGCTGTGCAAGTTAATCAGCTCCATTGCGTTTCAATCATGACTCATGATTAGTCATGCTTGCACATTGGCGGCTGGTTGTCATGATGCGTCGATGTTTCCTTCCGATAACGCATCTCGATCTTCACTCCGTTCTGTCGGCTTCTCTTCTTGCTGTCCTCTATAGCCAGATAATCTATGTTTCTCTGTCCCCTACCACTACAACCCGTCTAATTCTCTCCAACCATCCACCGTCTCCCCTATTCTCTGTTTCCACACCTTCTCCCTGTTTGACGCGCTCCTGCCACCGCGCTGCCACTGCTCCCGGCGAGACGGCCCGGTTTTTACGGCGGTGCTTCAAGGTGAACAGGCATCCTGACGTCATGATGCCCCAGGCGATCGGTCTGTGGAGTGAACTGTCTCCCTCCCTACCCGCGTCGTAAGGCAGCCCCTGGGGCGTTCGACGAGCTCACGATCCGCCTCGAATGCTACCAGTCTCAAGTCACGAAGGACTATGACTGTAGTCAAACCGGGGTCCGCACAGCCTTTTGAGATTTGTGTGGCTTGATACTTCAGATCGCGGCGTTCGGATGTTTCCATCTAGGGAAGCCACAAGAGAGAATAAATTATATCCTGCATTGCGTGGAATTGGTTAATAGCATCATGGGAGGTTATAAGTTCCACATCCTTTACTTAAATATTAGTTTTATTAGGAAATATTTTCCAGCTTTGGTGCTACCGGACGACCCCAAAGTAGAGGTAATCCCGTATTTCACGCAGGATTTCAGGCGGCACATCGCGTGTTCCTGCTGACCTAGGCTACGTAGTCGGACTTCCAAATACGGTCGGTGCATGGTGGTTAACAAGGTCGGTGATGCCTATCCAATAAGGCCTGAAATTGAGCGACATTCTATGCAGACTACGTCACTGAGACGTTGTGTCTCGACAACGACAAATGTCAATTCGGTGATCGATGAGTGTTAGTTGAGGTCTACGTCGTAAGTGCTGTTTTTGAATAAGAATGCAATGCGAAACATGAGTCTCGATTATCCCGCGCCCTGCTGGGGGGGGGGGGTGTTTGAACACCCCCCCTTGTGGTTTTTCGCGAATATCTCAAAAACGGCGGCGCGGAGCGCCGCCGTTTTTGGTACACCTTATCATGCATCAATTCTACACATGTTGTGAAAATTTCAGACCAAGGTCATTCAAGGTCAGGTCACCAGGTCACTTGAAGTGACCTCACCTCATAAAAAGTTTCAATGTCTGTCATAGCTACACCGAGTGACCGATCGCTTTGAAACTTTCAGCGATTGCTAAGAGCAATAGCATGTACAAAATGTATATCTCAGAATTTTGATATCGATGACCTAAGGTCAGGTCAATTTTGCGACCTCCCCATTATAAGTCAATGGGAGAAAATTGAAATGCGTCTCTTTTGGACGAAAGACATTATAAACACTCCCAAACACTGAATTACAAGTGTTTTAGGCACACTGAACATGAAAATGGTGTCCGTGACCCCTGTTTATGCCCTGAGGTCATCTTAGGTCACGAATGGTATCTAACAGTTTTTCGCAAATAACTTTTGATAGAGGCATGCTAGAGCGATGAACACACCTTAGATGTGTTCAGCTCGACGATACGGATCGACTGATATGCAACATGACCCTTTCCGGTCAGGTCATGACCTTGACCTGAGGTCAAATTTTCAAGTT
The DNA here is from genome assembly GCF_019059575.1 of Amphibalanus amphitrite. Taxonomy (NCBI): domain Eukaryota; kingdom Metazoa; phylum Arthropoda; class Thecostraca; order Balanomorpha; family Balanidae; genus Amphibalanus; species Amphibalanus amphitrite. The sequence continues at coordinate 430,617 of NW_024881962.1, forward strand.
GACCTTTCAAGGTCAAGTTATAGTTCATTCGATGCGTCTTGACGAGAGGAACACGATGCCGGTAAAAGTAAGCTCGTACAAGGCTTGGGTCAAAAGTTATTGCAGAAAAACTGTTTCCGAAAAAATCGGCTATTTTTGCAGTTTTTGCCCCCTGCAGGCAAAACCGTTGACGTTAGGTCAAATCTGAGAGAATTACTCAGAAAGGGCGTTAATAGGGCTATCTAATGCGCTTTTCTGCGGCGCTGTAGCTCTATTGGTTCCCGAGTTATGCGTTGGCTTCTTGGAAATTTTCGACATTCGACCTGGAAATCGGCGAAATTTTGCCTTCAATGACCTCTGGTGACCTGACCTTTGACCTGATCAAAAAATTGACCGAAGTGATTTCGTCATTATTTTTGACGCTCTTTCGAACGCCGCCTTCCGCGTATCGCTACGTGGCCCAGGAGCCGAGTTAGAAGGGGGGTGTTCAAACACCCCCCCCCCCAGCAGGGCGTGGAAATCCAGGACCCCCAGCCGGGCGCGGGTTATTGTGTCTATGTAGTAGAGTTCTGCACGGCTGCAATTTTCCACAGCCTAGCCGCCCCACAGCCGTGGCTCCACAGCCACAGCCGCCCACAGCCGTGGCAAACTGTGGGCAGCCAGCCGTCAGCCGGCCGTGGATACTGTCAATGAAATGCAACCAAATAGTATATAAGTTGTTTTTAGTTGAAACATATAGCCAAAAGCACATTGCAATGGGCTATAGATTCTCAAGCTCATGAAGCATCATAGGTTAAGTGGTTGTGTATCTGGCTTTAGGCCGAAGGCCTGAAGCCTGATGCGCAACACATGCCTACACAAGCCCTTGCAAGGGGTTAAAAAAGATGGGTAGGTAGGTACCTACATCAACAGAAAACATAAACAACGAACCAGAATAGAAGCATTAGCAATGTAGACATCTAATGCCAAATCCTGAAGCATGGTTGTGGGACAGAGCAACAGACCCTGATGCTTTTCATTATCAATGTTAGGTATGGAAAATGAAACTGAAGTTGATGGACTGTCAAACAGTGATTGTCTAGTCAAAACTCCTGCTTCTTTCTTACCTTGCATATTTTCTGGGGTGTGATATGCCAGGCTTGAAGCAGCCTTCTGAGCAAGTCTCAAACTTATATACGGCCTTGGTCTCAAACTAATTTGATATGCAAGGCATCAAAACACTATTGAGAATCCAAGAAAGAAAAACATTCATCTATTTTGATTTTTCCAAATAATGATCTTCGCTCAAATCCCCAAGGCCGTGCGAGCCACAATTGCCTCTTTCAATCAAAAATTTTACTTGAGTTTTTAATGACGTCAATAGCAAAGAAGTGGCAATAAATTGTTTTGTGTCACTATAAACAGCCATAAAAATTATAATGAATGAATAATAATACTATACAGTTATAAACTTGCTCTAAAACAAAGATAAAGTATCAAACTTTTACATTTTCAGAAGAAGACGTCATTTTATTAGTAAAGTCAACAGCTTGCGTAAGAAATATTGTGTTCAGGGTTTTCACCGTCATGTGAATTACGTGTTCAGGGTTTTCACCATCATGTGAATTAACCGTAAGTAAGGTTCATGCTCACTTATAATCTAATTCCATTGGCTTCGTTGATCAGCATTTTCTGTTAGCGGTCACTCACACACCAGTTAGAACATAAAGCGCCAGTTTTATATTATGTAATTGGACTTGCTGAAAATCCAGAAATACATCTAAGAGTTATTTTAGATTATATTTTATGAAGCCTTTACCTGTTTTACCTAGGCCTGATTTCTTTTTCTATCACCTGAAAGAATTATTGAACGCAAGTCTTCAATAGCTGTAAGGTGCTCTCCTAATGACCAGGTGATGAGGTGAGATTGATTTCAGAGGGATGTGACAAAGTAATATGTTGCATTTTCTGAAACTGTCAAGCTCTTGATGATGAAGGAACAATTGGTACCTATAATTAGTATTCTATACCAGAGTGCAAACTCCCCTACAGCAAATGGTAAAAACATTACAGGTTTTCAAAGGCTTCACCACTTTCAATGCTGCTGGGCATCCTTTGCATGATTTTTACAGGCTAGACTGCTTATCAGAATGTAAGATTAAGGATTTAAAATTTTATATTTGAGTACTTAAGATTGAGCTTGAAATCTCACAGCCGTGGCCACAGCCGTAGCCGTGTTCTTGGAGATATTTGCAGCCGCCCCGGCCCACAGCCGTGGGGCTGCAGCCAGCCGCGGCTGCAGCCGGCCGGTGCAGACCTCTACTATGTAGGTATAACGTTTATTAAACGGTGTTACATAATGATAAATGGCTCTACTACTTGTAAACGTTCACCTGCCTGTATACCTACTTTGTTTACAAGCATATATAAATACAAAATCCATGGGCCGTAGATATATGGTATAGGTTAATACTGCGAAGCCCAAGAAGTGACACCATGTTTGCGCCTCAGACCGACGCAAAAGTCTGGCTGCGCGGTTGTTTTCACGGAAAACTGTTGTTTATCGCACCAGCATCGGTGCGTGACATTCGCTGCAATCTCGCTATGATAAGGGCCGTTTGGCGGTAATTTACCAACAGGATAGATGCGGATACCTTTACAACGAAACGGCTCTGTTCTGGCTGAATGCCAGTCGACTGACTGTCGCACTGTGAATGGTGTCCATTTATACGGGAAATAATCATGAATGGAGTGTTCCATTGATTTTTTACACTTTTATTTGTACATTTTATTTTTAAATGTCAGGTGTGTATTATCTCTGGAGTACTTTTTAGGGATGACATCAACCCCAATATCTACTATTAGATATGTGCACTATGGTCTATGCAGTGCGCACTGCGCATTGCACAGTACATACAAGTGCCTAGCTTTAACCACATATCCCCTCCCTTTGTCTCCCCTTTATCTCTCCTTTCACTTTCATTTGTGGCTCGCTGTGCACCGTCCCCCAGTTCCGGAACAGCATACATACCTCCCTGCAGTTACGATCGCGGCTCGGGGCGCAAGTGTCGTCGCTCATCTCCCGTGCAGTGGGGCCGCAGGTAAATCTACCCTTATCTTACCCCTGCGCCGCACTGCCGCACGTGCAGTCCGGCCTCTCTGGTGCCGCGGAGGCCCGTGTGGTCCTAGCTGGTGAACGGTGACCGGTGACTTAATTAATTGGTGACTGCGCCGAGTGAGTTCACCGACAAGGGGCTCATTTGGGGAGCACGCAGTGGCCGGACTGGCGAATGGAGATTTGCGATGCAACTGGTCGGTTGGTATTAGCATAAGTGCCGTGCAGTCGTTGACCAGGTACCGTTGACGTTGACGTTGACCTGGTACCGGTAAGAGAAGGTATTCGCTGGACGTGGTAGGAGCTGAGTATAACGTAGCGGTCGCGGACCTTTCCAATCTCCAAGATGCGACGACTTGAGCTACATATATTCTCTTAGCCATGGCTGGCGACAAGGTGCGACAGACTTGGCAGCGAAACGATATCTGTTTAATGTTGCACTCATCATCAAAGAACCGGCGGTGAACAAGTATCAGTCAGCGGGTTTATGCTAGCCTTTCTCCAGGCTTCCCACTTTTCTACGAAATCTAAAGCTAACATTCATCTCAAACTTCATGCTAAATTCAAGCAGTCGCGCTGAGTATGATCGGCTGCCTCCCCGGGCCCGTGATCGTCATGAGGTCATCACGCGGCCTCGGTCACCCGGCCCCGACAGGCTCTCTGCTGCCTGCTCAGACGCCGCACCATCCTCCGCCAGCGGCGTGCAGGTCCCGTGTCGGCCGGCCGTCCTCCCAGCCCGGCGCGGCGGCCGCCCGGACGGTCGGCGCATTCCAGCCGGCCAGCCGGCCGGGCCGGTCAGCTGAGGGCTGGAGGCCGCGGGCCGGCTCGGCCCGCCGCGTGCAGCCAGCGCCGATCGTCCCCAGCGGCCGCCGGCGGCCACGGCCGGTTTTTCTGCGCCGTTTTTGCCTAGTTGGGCGCCCGCCGGCGTCGGGCTGCGGCTAGTTCGCAGAGAACGGAATTATGCAGTGCAGAGCAGGTGGAAAGGTGGCAGTGGCAGTGAATAGAAGACAAAAACTTGCAACGTCTTCTGACCCATCAACTCTGCTCAGTAACAGTTCCATGAAACGAACCGGGAACATGGCAATCGTCAAACTGTTTATCTTGCAGTGCCCGGATACATCATGCAACACTCGAGAAGGCCTGATTGCCCGCTTCCGATGCCTATAAACTCGTTCCTCTTATCATCTCCCTAGCGGCCGGTCGCTCCAGCTCTCGGTTCGCACCGTGTTTTAGTTACATAAATCGTATCGTCTATTTTACATTTTAATTCGCGCAAATAGCCAAAAGCTGGTTGCAATGGCAAGGTATCGTACGGATCATGTCACCTGGCAAGCCTCCGCACGGAACTACGCGACTATATAACTTTGTAAACTTCCATTCACTGCATGTGCAAGCCGTCTGTGTGTGTTCCCCCACCTGGTACAGCTGGCTTGCATCATAGGCGAGTCTGTATTGTTTGGTCGTGCGGAGGGCGAATTAGTCAACTTTGGGCCCAAGGCGGCAACCCTAACGCGAACCAATCAGCTATTGTGTTATTCTCTGTTCGCATGTTGTGTGATGGCACAGCGTCTCGAATCGCCTGTATGACGTCTGTTTGTCCAGAAATGCATGACTGGTCGGTGTGACGTCAAGTCTCGTGTGGTCGTTCGCTGCCCAACGCCCACAGTCTCGGCTCTCAGGCGTTGCCGGCGGCCCTGTCTTGAACTGAAGGTGACTGGGCTGGCTGATGCAGGGGCGACCTTGGAGGTCTGACGTGGTCCCTGTCTGGGGTGGGATGATGCGTGACTGCCGAGATGCCGCCTCGGCAATCAAACGTGCTGCTGGAGGAAAGCTGGAGATGAACGGCGGTCGCTTTATTTGTCGGCTTTGGGTTTTACCTGTTTGTATCAGTTGTTCTAATTGGTTTTTCGGATCTGAGAACGCCAGTTCGTGTTTCGCATATGGGCATGGCTCGCAGCCAACACATGCCATTTTTTAGCGCATGAACGTTTGATAGGGCCTGAAAGCCGTCAGTCGGCATTCACAGGCCGACATCTCTTCAAATCTTAAACGGTATTGCATCCGTTTGTCTTGAGTCATTTTGCTTTTTTACTCTTTAGTGTATTCGAGCTTTAGGTACACTGCATTCTTCTCGTGCATATTTACATCGCTCGTTCGTTCTTGTTTACCATAACACAAAGACGGTAAGTGCTGCTCAACCATGTAACTATTTACCATTCATCATGCCTGGACGCTTCCTAGCGCTGCGCCGAGGCATGCTCCTCTCTTCTCGTATCGTGCCAGAACGAGGAGCCACGGGGTCCTATGAGCCTTGCATACTGACCGCCCTGCCATGACCGGTGCCTCTGACCGGGCCCGGTGGAGGCGAATGCTGGTCGCGTGGGCGTTGGTTGCACCAGGGGTGCCTGGTGCCACCGCGCCCGCCAGGCGTGCTGACTGGTTTCTGCTCTGGCCATGCCGTCATGATCTTCGCTCTGGTCAGCATCATGAAGCGCCCAGAGGCGTGGTCGTCTTGAATGTCTTCTTATTTTGAGGAGTGGGCGTTGGAAGGTTCGGGGATATGAGCCGAGCCGTCGCACCGGCCGGCTGAGCTTTTCACCAGTGCCAATGGCAGGCTCTGCAACTCTGTTGTAGCCGCTGTTCAATTCGATGTCCATGCTGCACCATCAACGGTGTACTGGCACTGCACGGTCGTTGACAAAGTTTTGGCGGTGGCACGGCTATGTCTCCGCACTCAGCCCCGGACATACGTCATACGACCTCACCGACCGACCCGCGGTCACCGCGGCCTCTCCGAGGCCTCCGTGTCTGGCATCGTGCCAAAAATCCCCACCACGATCCACCGTCCCGCAGCGCGGCCCCGAAACAATGAGCTTCATACAGCTACTCCCAACAGCGGCAGCGTGCGCCCAGCCCCATTGAGTCGCACGATCATGAAACAGGTGAAGGTGTTGCATAACTATCCTCTTCAGGCCGCGTTCTCTTCTTCAGAAGCTAATCGCAGGAACAATGGTGGCCGTGCCTTGCCGAGGCAGACGGCTGGTGGCTCTGGGACCGGTTCTGCTCGTGGAAGGCCCACCAGCCGCCGCTCTGGGCACGCCCCAATGCAGTAAACACCGAGAACCGGGCCGGCCAGGCGAGTGTTGATGGGGAGGCGCCTGTTGGAAAACATCGACACGGGGATGTTTGTGCAAATTATCGGAAATCTAGGGCATGTTTCAAATGAGCTGTTAGTGTCTGAATCACAGCAGCCAGTGTAAATGAAATGATTGACGATTGGTTGGAAGTTTTATGAGCGATAGAAGCAACAACGTTTTGTTGTTTGCTTTGGAGGAACCTGCATTTGACAGATGCAGGGTCAGGTCCGTATATCAGATAACTTGTTTATCTTCCCAGCTGGTGTTTGGTTTGCGACCTTCAACGGGTTTTAGCAGCGCAAACAACGGAACAAGGTGATTGAGTGCCCGTCGTACAGCGGCAAAGAACTGTTTCAACCACGTTGGAAGTGTTAGATATTTTATAACATTATCGAAGTGTCCAATTTTCTTCCTCTTTGCGAATGCAGATTGTGGCCCCGAATTTTTGTCAATCGACTCTATAGTTAGCGACTATTAACTAGGTTATCGGACCCCGACCACAACCTCTAGCCATATGCGCATAGATAAAGCTTCGCCGTAGCCCCTGCACGGTCGTCAGCGACTGCAGCTTCATCACAGAGCAGAACCGGCAAAACATCGACAGATCTATAAAACATTAACCCGACTCGTCCAACCCAGACAAGACACATCAGTCATCTGTGAACTTACACCGTGTCTCCCGTAAACACATACCGGGTGGCCCAGAAAAAACGTTCCCAACTTCAAATCAATATTTCTCAGAAAGTGATAAAGATACAACATTGAAACTTCGAATAGTCAATGCGGCACACATTTTCAGTAAATGGTGTGATTTTCATGGTGTTCGGTAAATTACTTTTTAAACGGTTCGTGTTTCAAGCATGCCATGTAAAAATTACTTTTTTGCTCCGATGTTTACTCAAAAATGTGAGTGAACAGGTCACTTTCACCCCTCGGCACCACGGCCTAGAGCCATGGCTGCTACTGGCAGCTAGTCTCATTGATGGTTCGGGTCTCAGGATGACACATTCCATCAGGCAACCACGATGGCTCTGTGCCAGTGGCATCGGAAGAAGTTTCCAGTTTTCTAACCATCTTGTGGCTCAAATGCTTTCCTGGCTGACATTCCTGGGAAAAGGTAGCTTTTCAACCAGTTTTCTTTTTTGTCATCTGCTGGCAATGTTGTTTTTCATAAAATGTTATGTGGTCTTCTGGCACAGGAACTAGTCTGTTTTAGTTTGTTTTCCTTATCCGGTCGATTTACTGTTTGATCTACTGAAAGGAGGGTAATCAGCAGTAATCCATGCACCGTGCCACGAATCATGATTTGGTGTTAAAACGAATGGCATCCATGAGCACCATTTTGGCTCAGTATTTGAATATTTGGCACATAAGTGAGACACAAATATTTAAAATAAGAACATACGTGTTGGTTTCATTCACATGCTCTATTTTTCTATTCTATTTTATAACATGGGGCGTCTAACTCAATCATCACTATCGTTTGACATCGGCAAAAAAAGCAAAAACGTCTTGCTTAATTCAACTCAAGATTGCCAACTTGAAAATGATGGTATAGTGTTGTAATTTAGCATACCAATGCGCAAAGAAATGACGCAAACTTGCTGAAAATTTTGTCTCGTTATTTGCACTCAAATTTGATATATAGGCCTCCAAAGTTCGGAACGTTTTTTCTGGGCCACCCGGTATATGGTTCTATGTCGCCTACACTTCAACAGAAAACCGGGACGGGAGAAGTTCTTGTCCGCTGCAAACCGTTTGCACCGAAACATCCTTGTGAATTGATGAACGTGCGGTGGATGTCCAAATTCACTTATCCGTTTGTCGAATACCTTCCATATGAATCGTAAAGCACACACGCACGTGCCCATTGTCCATGTATGTATATTCTTCTGTGCACATTTTGTGTCTGGCACTGAATCGTGACGTGTCCGTGTACACTGTTTTGGTCGTGCATGGCTTCGTTGTCGTGACACCGTCGCGCGGTCCGTCTTACTGTCCGCCCTGCCGACATCACGCGGGACCTCCCGAAGCAGCCTTCTGTTTCAGCGTTTTCAGATGTGGTCCAGCTTCACTGCTGACATGGATGATCGGCTAACTGGGTGTTTTGGACCTGTGGGACTGTTTTAGGCTGACTCGGCACTGTTTTCAGAGTGAAACTACCGCTGAAGATAGTGCAAAACAGACGGCGTCACAGGCGGAAGGTAGCGACGAGCCCCCGCCGCCCGTGCCGCCCAAAACAGACCTGGCCTCTGAGGAACAGAGTCCCGCTGCCACCCCCGCCGAGGCGACGACCGAGTCTGAGGTCAAATCAGAGACAGAGGCGAAATCCGTGGAAGAGAAGCCAGCAGAAGAGAAGTCATCAGACGAGAAACCAGCAGAAAAAGAGGATGAAGAAAAGACGGCGGAGAGCAAACCCGAAGAAGACAAAGTCACCGAAAAGAAACCTGAAGAAGAAGATGAGCCGGCGGAGAAACCCGCAGAAGAGAAGACACCCGAAGCGTCACCATCAGAGGTTGGTTGGTGTAAAGGTGTTTGCGGCGAAGGTGACGGCGTGACATCAGTACAGCAGCTTCTTCTGGTGAACGGAAACAGCTTACCTCGGTGGATTTGGCGGCCCGGCGCTGGTCTAACGCCTCTGCTGGTTCGGGTGGCGACTGACTCACCCCTTACCGTGTGTATGATCGGTGTTTGGAGTGACTAACCGGAGGACCGGTCGGCGGCCGGTCCGGTGGTGGAACGATAACGCTTCTCCAATTTCAGACCCGTGCTGCGGCCCGGATGGTGCAGCAATTCGGCAGATACAGACCTCAGCGCGGTGATGCAGTGCTCTTCTGCTTCTCTATTTTCTGCTGTTTTACCTCATACCCATACCGTATCTCAATGTTTGTGCTGGATAAAGATCAGCAGCATGGACAGAACAGGCTCTCGGAAATAAGTACAAAATTACACCCGCCAGTGCTCAAAGAGAACCGATAAATCCAATCAAGGAACTAACGGGACAATATGTTTTGCAAATGCTTGTCATCTTTTCATAGAACAACTTGCGTTCCTGTCCCAATGCATACCTGTCTGGCCACAGAATTTAACGAGCGTCCAATATTTGATCGTAAGCCGCCCCTAGAACAAGTCCCGGATTAGAGTAGTGTTGTGTCAAGGACCGGTGCCTCTCTGAACGGCATGAGATCTGCAGGCCGGTCAAGATACCCTAGCTGCAGACATCCACACTTCACAATATCCATAGGAACTATGTGCGCCCGTTACTCTCTTATTGCGACGGGGGCGGAGGAGGGGGCAGAGTGCGTTAGAGATTTTTCAGGTCAATGGTCATACCCGGGACCAGCCGTGCTGTATCGCTGTGCCGTATCTCCGGATTCAAGCTGATAACATTGCCTCCGTAAGCAATTAACTTCTTTGTAGATTTTTATTAAGCTAGTGTTACCATAATGATCTAGCATTTTATTTGGCACGCATTGACATATAGGCGTCTCCTGGACCAGCGCACTGAGTCACCGTTTGATTCACTGAATTCACTACCGTCTACCATGCTGCCTGAATGATCGTCTGGCACGGGATCTTGTCTGACTCACGGATGCCGACTCGTAACGACCACGCCAGCCGAGTCACACTGAAAAAAAACTTACTCCCCATTTTCTAATTTTAGAATGCCAAAAAGCACTCCTGCAATCGAATAATTTTATGACCTGGCATAAGCGCCTAAAATGGGGAGTTTTTGGGAATAAAACTAGCATATAGAATATATTTAGTATCCGAACGCTTATATTATTCGCGCTAGGGAGTAATTGTATGACGGAGGATAAAAGTATGCTATCTTTGGATAAAATTACACCAGATGATAATTTTATTAACTTAATACTAAAATTACTCCCATTCGGGGAATAATATTGCCATGCCAAAAAGCACTCCTTTTTTCGATAATTTTACCCCGGAGTAACTCCCCGGTAAAATCAAGCCCCGGTGTAAAAGTACCACCCCTGATAATGCGGGGTGATGTGATAATATTATGACCAAGTGTAAAATAAGGAATGCATTTTAACAATGTATTGAAACACCAACAATTGATTAACGAATGGTACCTGAGCATCAGCAGGTACGGGGACCCGCAGTTGCTACTGTACACGAACCCCAACTCTAGCCGTCTGTCCTGTCCAGTAACATTTGATAGCATTGATATCGACTAACGGTCCCTGTACAAGAGCAGCTGAGGTTTTCTGTGCGTGCCCTCTGACAGCTTATCGCTGTTCCTGGTGAGGGTGCTGGGACAATTTACTCAGGGTCGCTGTACAGTAGCAACTGCGGGTCCCCGTACATCTTAATTTGGACGCACTTCCAGTGATGGCGCATTGCGGCCGACAGGGACGTAATTTTGCTTCCTAGTTGAGGAGCGGCGTCTCAACTGGGAGGCAAAACTTCGTCTCTGCCGGCCGCAATGCGAAATCACTGGAAGGACGTTCAAGGTCACAACTCACAAGGGGTTATGGTTAACACTGAGGCTAACGAATAACATCTGCGCACAGAACCACCGCCACGGATGGCAGATAAAACGAGCGTGTGTGGTTAACACTGAGGCTAATGAATAACATCTGCGCACAGAACCACCGCCACGGATGGCAGATAAAACGAGCGTGTGTGGTTAACACTGAGGCTAACGAATAACATCTGCGCACAGAACCACCGTCACGGATGGCATATAAAACGAGCGTGATCTGGGCTATGAAAGACGTACTGAGACTCATTGGCGTACTGAGACCGCCGCAGCTGAATTAGTCATAATACAGAGGCTCCAGTAGTGTGAGCCACACGTTGCGAGTCACTTCAGCCACAGGTGAGCCACAAGTCACGAGTCACTTGAACCACAGGTGAGCCACAGGTCGCCAGTCATTCGAAGTGGGCATCTCCGATGCTGCAGTTCTACACTACCTAGGTAACCTCTCACACCTTCTGTGATAAGCCAGATAGGTTTACATCGAATCCCACACTCCGGTAAAGAATCTCGAACAGGGCCCTGCAGGGCCCCGTGAACTTTGTGTAGAAGACAGCGTGGGCGGCCGTCATTAGGGCCACGGTCTCCAACCTGGTGGCCGGCAGTTGGCAGACCACCACACCGTCCACCGATAGTTCCTCACCTGCCTGACGAACCCCGTTTCTCGGATCCGCCAAGGTGCCAATGGTTGTTCCACAACCATAGGCAAGTAGAGCTAGCAGCTCGTCGTCTGCCGTGAAAAAGAATATTGCAGTCAGTTGGCATCAATGCATATTGTACAAATAAACGTAAAGGAAACCTAGGAGAGAAACAAGGAACCGCGTTCGTACAGTAGCTGGCTATGCCATCTACAGTATCTGGAGACGATTCTTCGCTTCTTCCTGATTTCTTTTCACTCTCAAAATCGTAGTACGATGCGTAATACGTTTGCGTAGAACGATACACTCTTGCAACTAAACGTGGTGCATAATTACAAAATAATTATACGTCGTTAAAATATTTAAGTGAAATAAGAAATTAGTACCCGATGTTTCGCTGTCATGGTTAAGTATGGAGTGCAAGTAGGTATCAAACTGCATGTAACTGTGGTATATTTGGAGACAATGAAGACAACCATGAATGGAGACAACCTGGATGGAGACAACCATGACTTTTCAATATCACTAGAGTTAAACAACACTTTTTGACTAATAGCAAAACCAACGACGATTGGCTGTCCAAAGGTGAGGTACAACATGTTGTCCCGCCCGTCGTTAAAGTGCCACCTTTTTACGGTTTTCGGTTTAAAACGGTTTTTAGTAGAGCTGACCCACCTATGACCTACCCTGAAGTCCGTTTCCCGAAATTCGTCCTAGTTTTCGAGATATCCGCATTCAAACTTCACATTGATGCCATCACAAAAAGCGTGGGAGATGGGATTTTAACATGGTAATGTTACATTCCCATATTCCACACAGTTGTGATGGCTTTTAATCTGAAGTCCAATTGCGGATATCTTGCAAACTAGGCCGAATTTCGGGAAACAGACTTCAGGGTAGGTCATAGGTGGGTTAGGTCTAGTGAAAACCGTTTTGTGTAAAAAAGGTGACAGTCTTCCTTTAAGCCAAAAAAAAATCATCAAGAAAATAAACAGTTGTCCTGCCCTCTGCTATTAATGTATTACGCCATTGGGATATGTAAAACGTCATTTCTCCATCGTGCAGGAAGAAGCATGCGTGGGCAATACTTTCCTACACTTGGTCTTGGCTAATGTTTTGGCCTGACCTCGTATTTATCGAAAATACCTCGGGCCTAACTTGACATTCGCTAAAAGAAAATCAGTCAGATCTAAACATTATTCCAGCCCTGGAATATATTGTCTACGATGATCGGCTCGAGCCCAGTTATATAGAAGAAGAGTATCCCCCCCCCCCCCGGCACGATTGTTGCTAGCGGAACACCTCATCCGAAAAGGTGTGCTTGTGCCCGTTCAAAACTCACCGTCTTTGTCGGCCGGCTCCACGTTTATCATCGTCTGGGCATACTTCTTCGCGGTATGTCTGATTTTGTGCAGGACATGCTCCTTCACGTCCTCCTCGAGCCCCATGATCATTCCCAAGTCAGTCCACACCTGGAAACATCGCAAAATCACATTAATGAATGGAATTAACATCAAGCAACATCAAGTGAACATTATATCATTGTGGAAGGTCAGGTCAGGTAAGTTACTCCAGCTCACAAAAAGTTTGAAAGCGCGCCACGCAAGTGTCAACCTCTGGTGATCTTTTACCTGATAAAAATGACTGGAATGCTTTCGTCATGGTTTGTGACAAGATTCCCAACTCCGCCTTGAGCGTTTCGTTACGGTTACGTTGCTTAGGACCCGCCAAGTTAGATGGGAGGGGGGGATGACTTCCCAGCAGGCGGTAGAAAAACCAGAGGGAGTGGGTTAAAAATTATACAAATTTTCCAGATGTTGTTGTTCCCTGATAGCGCGGATATAAAATGGTGACACTAATTATATAGTTAGTTCAGTTCAACGATCCCCCGTTAACGAGTTTCAAAATTCCTTTACCGTTACATCACGCTGCCGCGCTGGCGGGAAAAAAGTTCCGCATTCATAATACATAGGAAGATGGTGATCATCTGGGTCAACTGGCGAGCTTATAATTGGGAAGTTTATAAAAAAACACGTTTACATGAATGTTTGAAGCCCCGTTTCTCGATAATCCACCCTTAAAAGGCACAGATGTCAAATGTGACATTTTAACTACACCACGCTTACGCATAGCCACTGTGACGTCACCGTGGCGGTCAAATTTTCCTACTGAACTACCCTGTTAGTAAAGGAATCTCGAGTTCAATCACACATAACATAAGACAAGACTTTTAAATACCGAATAAAGCAACACTTACGGCAGCTTCGCTGTACATATCCGGGAATATCTCCTTCATCTCCTCGCCAGTCTTCCGGTTTCGGTTGCTCGTGAGGTGCATATCCGCCGAACCTGGAAGGAATCTTTGAGAACAGATGTCTTGTGAGTGACATCGGCGTGCTTTAGCTTGGCACTGAACTTGGCGGTTTCGGTGCAGATGTCTAGCTTCGACTTCTTCGTTTTGGGAAACATCCCCGGCATCCCCTCTTCAGCTGCCGCACGCTTTTTCACAACGATGCCCCTGGCTCGTCTTTCCGTGTCGATGACGGCGTTGCTCAATGCTCAGTGGCTTTCGACAGTTCTTGAATCTGTTCCTAAGTTTCTGTCGGAAGCTGTTCTTCCGCAGAGTCACCTTTGAGAAAGAAAAGAACCGTTTTTTTTAATTTCATGGACAGCTTTATCAGGCAGTGAACACTGAACAAGATATAAATACGTTCATTAAACGTGTTTTCTTCTATCGTGATATTGGGAGGATAGAAACAACAAAAAGTAGATGTCCGGATATGACCGTTTTAACAATTTGTTTTGTTTGTTTGTAACAACAATTTGTCAATTTGTTTTGACAATTTGTCTTCCAGAATTTCATCATCACGGAAATCTTCGTCCGCAAATCTACGTCAACGCAATTCTTGGATTGTATGGTCATACTACGGATTACTGTAAAGTCATACTAACAAAACACAAAGTATACAGTAATTTCAGCTTACCTTCGAGGACTGGGACGCTTGCTCGGTTCTCTGACAGAAGGCCTTGGTTCTGACGACTTGAGCACAATGGCGGTCGCGAATGGTCGCGAACTGGAGAGACATTCCGAAAATATTATTCTTGGAATGATACTGTGCTGGACGAATAGATTAATCACTTTTAGATTAGTTATGTCACAACGGAATAGGATTATCAAGAAAGTGATACAGTATTGCTTGAAATACGCTCCCGAATACTCCCGAAGAATAATGTTAGTAATGCTACCACATAATATTACTCCATGGTTATAAAATTATTGTCCGGGCATGATAGTTTTATCACGAAGGAAGTAATTTTTACACCTACATGAGAATAGTTTTATTCTGTCGCGTCAATTTATCAGCCGTATTGGAGTATAAAAATTACCCTAATTACTCCACAGCGGTTTATTTTTATGCAGTTTTGATAAAAGTACTCTAGCTGTCAATTTTATTACCATCTAATGGGAGTTCAGTACAAATATATTCCAATGACCTTGTTTATCACTGTGAACTAAGCTAAAATTATCCCATGCCTCTTTGAGACTGATATAAATTTATAACCCGAAAGAATAAAAAGGACACGTGATAAAATTAGAAGATAGAATAACCACTTGCTAAAACACAAAAGAGATGATTATAGTACCAGGTTTAAGAATAACTTTCTAAAACGCCCTTAATGCAGTGCAGAGAGTAAGAATACGCTACAAAACATAATCATTATATGCCATTGGTGCGTGATTATTCGCCAAACTGGAGTGGAAAAACTCCAAAAATAACTCTCTAGGTGTAAGTTTTTTTCAGTGCACTATGGGCTGCGCTCTGATCAAAGCTCTCTGATGACCCCACGCCCTCCATGCAGCTGCAGAGTCACCAAATACTGCGACTGTACCTAACGAATTTGACGGTTGCAGTCACTGCACTCTGCAGCGGTGTGCGGATACATGTGCTTGGTGACGGGTTTATGTGTTTGTGTGCGGCAGTCGTGTTGTGCTGTCGGTTCATTACTGGCTAAGCTTGAGTTCATGTGTGTCTAACCGCTTCTGGAGATGGGTACTTTGTGCTAACAAATGTCGCTGTTCACTTGTTTGTTCACAACTGTGGAACTATTTGTGTATCACTAAAACATGTTACATCATTAATCTTCATGACATTGCTGTATTGGCCTATTGAAACACGCCCTTCAATCCATATTTGGCCTGGACATTACCCTGCGCAAATCACCTCGTAGTTATGTGAGTCTCGGAGTCCTGTCCATCAACCTTCTTCAGAACGCCCCACGCCCCTGTCAACCGAATTGAGGCGCTCCGATGCTGTGAATTATAGAGTGACCACCAGCCGTGGGGAGACCACCAGATGCACGGCGTCAGAGCCGACAGGTGATCCTACCGGGTCTCTGATCTCAGAGATGGAACTTCTCGACGCAGACACCGTATATATCGATGATTGAGGAGGAATATTTGGCTCCACTGGCCTGTCACATCCTTTCGATGTGGCCAGAAAAGATCAAACGATTTGATCCCTTTCCATAAGCCATAACGACAGGACTTCCGGTGACGATAGCACTGTAGCCTAAAAATTCTGCTTATCTGTGTATTTGTTTTACCGCTGGGAGACTTAACCGGTCTCTAAAGTCTGTACACTTTATAACGTATAATAAACATTTCTCGAAGTCGGAGTTCAACAACTATATAAGCCGAAAGTAATTTAATCTTACCAGAAACAATCAACGAACAAAACGGTGCTCTTTCTCAGTATTGCTTTTGGGTAATTCAGCAACAACTTTCATCTTGGTGTAACCTTGTGACATTAAAATTACAAAATGAATCTTCATCCTGCCCTGTAGTCCTCAGTCCTTAGGTGAACGCCTACCGATATTTTCCCTAATCGTAACGTTATTTATAATTTCCCTGTTAGGTATGATTTAAAGTTCGGTACATGTATAATATGCAAATGATTATATTTAATGCCGTATGATTCCCTATTTTTATGATATTGATGGATGTGTGTAACTTGGCATAAGACTCACTAATATCTACCTGTATCTTGCTTTTACGACAGAAATTAGTTATAAGTACGTACCAGCGCTGAGTAATTTCTGCTCTACGCTGCTCTTTTACGCCGCGTCCATACACCACCGTCTTTCGCACATTTCATTAGTCGCATCTGCTTATTAGCCAATTCACCACTGAGACCATGACGCCTTTTATCCGGCTTCACAGGGCGCCAACCGGAAATCTGAGAAGCCGTCTGAGAAACCGGCTGAAAAGGAGGCCGGTGACAGCAAGGTCTCATCGCCGACCATTGACACTTCGCTCCAGGTAATGCACGGAGTGTGTCGGAGGCGGGATCCTATGAGGCTTCATTGTCCCCGAGGGAAGGATCAGTTGGCTTAGCTTTTCCTAATGGGGATGTGGCGCTGCAGTGTCTTATAATGTGAACGTTATCTTGATGACCAGCTGAGTTGTTTTGGGTGGAAGGGCGGGGTTTCTGGATGATCCAAAGTAGGCATTAGTACCCAAGACGGGCGAAGTAAAGATTTTTGGACCTTTCACCACAGTTCTGAGATAAAACTTGACTTATTGCTCTAAAAAGAGCTCACATTCAACACTAAATATGATTGACTGCTTCTTATCATTCAGTGTTTCCTTCGTCATCATTTGTCTAATAACTGTTCCTCCCTAGACACCAGCCGTTCGTCGCATTCGATAGCTTTCATATCTCCTTTTCTCCAATGCGCTTCCGTTGTCCTCGCTCTGCTACCGACCGTCTCAATCCCGCCTCATCCAGTACACTCGCACCAGCCAATCACCAACGGGGTCACTGTTTCCGTCCGGCTGGGCGTGAACTGTCTCCGGGCCGACAGCCACTGGACACAGGATGTGAGACTCAGTGAGAGCCTGACTCAGTCCTGCCGCGATTTCCTTCCGTTCGCCATCCGACTCCGAGCCCCTCGGAACGGCCGCGGCTGACGTGTCTCGTGCTTTAGGTTATCCTCAATGATAGCCTGATTATTGATACACACTTACCTCCTCAAGTACCTATTGGGTTCAATGTGGATGTGCTGTTATGTGATTGAATGCCTACCTGTATGATAGACGAACTCTTATCTTGTTCGCGAACTCCCACGAACCATATCACAGTCTTATCCATCCACATTCGCCTTCGACATTGCTGAGACGCACCAAGCAGCGATACGCCACCAGTGTCGCACTCACTGCGCCATTCCCATTCCGCGTAACATTCCCCCGTGTCCCACGCCACCTGCCGTATCACGATCATGGGAGTCCCGACAGAGGCCGCAGGTCTGACGTATCGCCCCCGGGCATCGGTTCCACGGAGACCCCGTCTCGATGGCCTTGTGACTCACATCCACCCATCACCTGTCCCCTAACGTGCCCAGCCGGCTGGGTAGGCCCGGGTTCCAACCGCCAGTCCCACCTGCCGTTCGATTGTCCAGCTGGTTTGTCGGTTTGCCGCGCGCGCCGGCTGGACGAGGCATGTGCTCTCAATGGCGGCTGGTGGTATACTTTCGCCCCAACCGGCTACCAGCTGTTCGCTCCACGTGGTGTGTGGGCGTAATGGGTTGTGGTTGTGTGAGTCATGTTTATTGTTTGGTTTTGGGGGAAAATTGTGGAAACGGAAAGGTGGGATGCACACGATTCTGATGGCTAGGGATTGTTAGAGCGCTGAATAAAACATGATTGTTGCTCAACAATCACATGCAATTTTCCCTGTCATGAAATTCCCAGCCAACTAATCACAAATCCTTTATATCTTCCCGGAAAATGGTTCTGCGCTGACTGCTTTACTATTTTCACCGTTCATAATGATGTTCACCAAAGCTGCTGAACAGGCTCCCTATCAATAAGTGCCCGCATTTGCGCTGGCTAGGAGCTGCGGACTAAATAGGACACTTTGTAAAACGATCTATGAACTTACATGGGATTACTGTTAATCATCTTACTACTCGCTCATCTCTGTTTTACGTCCCACATCCCACTGACGCCACCCTGCCGCGTCTGCCGCAGGTGGAGTCGGGCTCTGAGCGCACCCAGCCGTCGCCGGCCCCGTCCGCCGGCTCCACGAGCACCGTCGAGTCGGCCAAATCGGCCGAGTCGGGCTCCACGGCCGCCGAAACGGACAAGTTCGGCCTCAAGCTGAACATGACTGCTGCCGAGATGCGCGAGTATCTCAAGAGCAAGAAGCGTCACGACCCGCGCAACGACAACCTCACCTTCAAGCAGCGGCACCAGATAGTGCAGAATATGTAGAGCGAGCGGGTGTGGAGAGATGGGGAAGGCGGGGCTAGGCTCCCCTGGTCAGTGTTTGGTGAGATAGAGTTGTGGATGTAACTGAAGGACGAAACGCGAGCTGCGATCCCAAGAAAGCGTCCGTTCATGGAGTTTGTTGGAACGGTTGGCGGCGAAGGAGAGTAACCTCCAAACCGAGTG
The DNA here is from genome assembly GCF_019059575.1 of Amphibalanus amphitrite. NCBI lineage: Eukaryota > Metazoa > Arthropoda > Thecostraca > Balanomorpha > Balanidae > Amphibalanus > Amphibalanus amphitrite. The sequence goes on from NW_024881962.1 coordinate 449,422, forward strand.
CAGACCAGCGATCCAGCTAGCTCAGATCAACACCAGAGTCCAACAAGCGCATCATGCCGTTGTCTCTGTACGATCGGGACTGGAGATATCCTGTCTCCGGCACGGTGTGGGCGAGCCGCCGGTCAGTCAGCTGTGCAGCTTAGGTGGAGAGACGGCGGATATCACATTGACGTTCAATGTTAGGCGTAGCGATGCCAGCGTGCGTTGGCAGTCCGTGTTGTGGTCATGTATTCATTACGGACCAAATGTCCACTTAGATTTGTCTATCGGAGCACTTCATTGTAATTGTGGTTGTTACTACCAGGATACCAAGATTGTATCGTTGCTACAAAATTAAAGACAGTTCTGCGATCAGGCTAGACTAATAGTGCTAATCAATAACTTTACAGTTAAACGTGCCGCAGTTTTTTATCTGCTGTTAGTGTGTCCCTAATTTGCTCATTTTCCAATGAAGCATTCCAGTGACATTTTCCGTACTAATCACTAACATTCAAGTGCCAAATGCTTCCTTTGTAAATAAATTGTACACCATAACGTGGTCTCTCCTCGTACGCAAGAACGCGTGCGCAACTGCGGTACGCTTACACAACAGCGTGATTTTTCACTGCGGATGGTAGGGCCCCCGAACGACATTCCCAGTATGACGTTCCACCTCTGACCTGCTGGTCATCGTTCTGTCGCTTCGTGCCGTCCCGTCTGCTCTCTCGCTGGTTTGGGGCCATGATAAATAAACGGACCAATGTGCGCGTAACGTCCCAAGCCCCGGGCTTCGATTGGAAAATGATCACCGTGATTAGGCAGTGTGCGTCGGCTAGTGTTCTGAATGTATGCGAGCGAGGGTGCTGATGTTGTTAACGTTTGCAGTGTCAGTGTGTTCGATGTCCGTCCGCTCTACAAGCGCTGTGGTTGGGTGTTTGTTGCACTGCTGGCTAGCTTTGCGTTAGGGGAGAACTCGACGTCCGATTTTGAACCAGCCTGTCGCCGCCAGTGAGCTTGTCTGTCAGCTGTGTCGCGCCGCGTCACGTCACGTACTGCTGTCGCCCGTTGCGTCACATAACGTGACACAAGGTGACCCGATGTGACGGCTCGTGACGTGCGCTGATGTGCCCTAACGTCACATGACATGACCGTCTGTCAAGTCACACTTTCCGTTCCACAGCCACCGCAGTCACCGTGCGTTTCTGCGTGTGTACGCGCACAATGTTTCCGCGTGCGTCTGTGCGTCCGCCGTCGTGCGCACATTCTGTAGCGTTTGTGTACACGTGTGTGTGTGTGTCTGTGTGTACATAGCGGACGGTCGGGGCCCGTTACGCCGCTCCGGCTCGAATAGTTACATATCAGCAACAGTGCCCAACCAGCGCTCGGTCGTGGCCCGTCTGAGGCTTTCGGGCCTCCCAGCACCGCCTGACTGAAGCGTCCAAGCCTTAACTGTACCCGGCTGTTTGTACCTTGGCTAGCTTCGTACCCGAACAACCCCGACCAATTAGCTCGGTGTGAACCCCTGGCAAGTAGCACGGTTCTCCCCGATAGCACGGTTCTCCCCGATGCAATGACCGTCCTCCGCTGTGTCGCGCAAACAATATCAGGCAATGCCGCCCAGCTCACCGTGGTATGCATGCGTATTTCAACATTTATCTTATTCCCCTATGCTGAGAGTTGTACCCCAATTCGTCTTTATGAAGCTAAACTAGCTATTCTAAACCTGGTGCATAACACTTTGTAAAACTACTAGCTCCAAAAGAATTCCGAGAACTCGTTGAAATTAGCTTGATCCTACGATCATGTAGGATTGATAATTTAGCTTCATGAAGCCGGACTGTAGATTCTCGGTCGCTACTTCGTTTCCAAACTCTAAGTAGCTCCAGTGCGGCATATTTGTGAACCACCGGGGTGAGTGGCCCCGCCCGTTTCGTTTGTAAACGTGTGTTCTGTTTGTATGTGTGTGTGCGCGCGCGGAACGGTGCTTGACAGGGCAGTGTAGCAGGAACTGACCCCTGCATCGCCCCGCACTTGGTGTGATTACTGTATGTGGACGTCCGTGACTGTCTTTAAGCATACGATTGTATTAATCAGTTTGTAAATACATTTATTTTTGCCGATCCAACCCGCGTCTGACAGGAAGCGGTTAGCGGACAGGTGAACGAAACGTCCGTATGAGTAGGTTCTAATGCAGAAATGGGATCAAGTTCGCTTTCAATAAAGGAAAGTGCACAGATGGCCGCCAAAGACAACAGGCTTGCCTTGGCGGGTTTGGTTTTCATGCGCGCCGACCAAACGGCTGGAAATTAATTACCTATAGTACCGGTGAAACGCACGAGGTGTGCATGCCAGGTGGCTCGACTTCGGATCCATTGAAGGCAGTGGATCTGTACCTACATCGATTTCAGAATGGAGAGAAGCTTGGAGAAGTGGGACAGCCAGTAGCCACTGACTATCGGGACTCGGGAGGTCGCTTGGGGAAGCGGGGTGACATTCCAAATGACGAGTGAAGCAGACAAATGTACCGCGATGGCTAGTAGATAAGGAGGTTCTGAGAGAACTTTTGGGAACTGTCTTACACAGTCCGGATCCAATCCATGGTGATTATACATACAATGACATGCATTATACCACGCCCAGCACTTACGTCTGGTCGCAAGTGCTGGGCGTGCGTCTCACATCTGAACCTGCATTATTAATAGGTAAGATGCATACCTATTCATTACAAACTGCAACGTGTCTATTGTGGTTACTGTCGCAAATCGGACAAATTGTAAATTGCAATTCACCGAATCAGTTAACCCCGAAAGAGGAGAAAGCACACATCGCTATACCCTGGCGTGTAAGCAGCCATTAAAGGAAATAGTTCACTTTTTAACATGGGTTTTGAACTGGAATAGCAGTTCCGTAGCTTGGGCTGAGACGAGCATAAATCAGGAGCTTTTACAGCCCAACGATCACCCTAGGCAAAGATATTCTATTTCTCGTCCCGAAAAAGGTGTATTGCGTTGAGGATGTGTGCCTTGCATATATTCGCATCCAGTATGAAAAGAGCATGGGTCCCGAAAATTCTTCAGAAACTAGTGAAATTATCTACGAGAACTCGAGAGAAATTCTCGTACTGATCAATAAGGACATTCAGCAGCAGCAGATCGCCCAAATGCCGGTGGCCGCGATAATTTCTCTAGTTTCTGAAGAATTTTCGGAACCCATGCTCTTTTCATACTGGATCGCCTGTGCCTTACAGAAACTGAAAAGTTCTTCTTATATCAAAATATAGAAAATAATCTTTTGTTATAAATAGGTTTTATTTTCTTTGCTGATCATTTTGAACATAAAAAATCATAAATCCATTGCAAAAAAATAATTTCGTGAAAGTGAACTATTTCCTTTAAGTGAATGTCAATGCTACTAACAATTAAGTTGCATCATTGCAAATCGCGTGGTCTTGATATTAGTGGACGTGTCCGCATTTCATAAGATAATCCATAAATGGTCGCATGCACATGCTCTAACATCGGGCAACAAATCACAACTAGGCGTAAAATAACCGCCAATCCACGAATTTCCCGGGCCAGTCACTGTTGCGTTTGTTACAGCTACGCGGACAGTCACGACTCGAACGCTCAGAAAACGGCATTTCACGGCTTGGGTCACGAGACTCGAATTCGATCGCAAACCATCGAAGTTGACGTGAGGCAAAAAAAAAGACTTATGAGAGTCTCATAAGGAGAGCTGGGGTGGGGTGGGGGAGAAAACGTTCGAATTTACAGTGTCTCTAAATCCTCATACCTAGGTGGACTAGAGACTTTCTGTGGATACAAATGCGTAAGGACAGCGTTACTGGCCGGGTAACTAGCTTGGCTGACTATTCCACTGATTATGATTTCGGAGTTAGCTTCTTCACTTAGAAAAGTTAGCGGCCGGACGCCTCCTAATGCATTTACTGCCTGTCATCATTATTCCGAGCTCGTTTGAGCCTCATGGAAAACCCGTGACCTGAAATCACGTGAGGGAAGTCTTGATTGAAGTCACAAACCACAAGAACTTCGCTCAAACTTGCGTGATATGATTTAGGTAGCCATAAATTAGAATCGCTTGAAATAAACTAATTGCCCAGTTCAAAACCAGCAATCGCGAAACAAAGTTATGTATCATATATCCGTCTCTTAGCAGCCGGGAGCATTTCGTGTAAAACTCTACCCCAGACAAGTATCCACCTACATATTCGCCCCAGAGAACAGGAATATTTTCTGTACCCCCAAATTCCATCCCAAGTCCTCGCTGTCCCAATTTTCGCTCATAGAAAGCTGACGTTGGGTGAAACTAAAGGCGCCCTTCCATTTCAAAAGGAGTGAGGTAGCCCCTGAGTTCCCCTTGGATTGATGGGTCCCCGCCTACCTGCTCAGACCCCTCTGAAGTTTGAGGCGATTTAACAGACACTCTGATACGAACGGGCTTTCTCGATAAATCAGCGGGCGGGCAGGGCTAAATAGCTAATGGGTGCGGCATAGATAATGACGGTAATACCGATCGTTTAGGTGAGGTCTGATCCATTTTGTCTGTTTCGATCTTCACGCCCGACCATGCTCATCTGTCGGACATGTATTTTACTTTTGCCTACATATAAGTTATAACGTCTCAGATTACCACCAAGCGGGCACCTGACTTGGGTTAAGTACACACAAGAACGTCCAAGTAAGCCCTCCAACTTTATCTCCAACCTGCCTGTAAAGGCTCCTGCACCTTCCCCATCTTGTCACCCCGCCCGACCGACTCTGCGGCGACACCGACCAATCACTGAAATGACGGACCGTGGTCGGCCGATCCGAACACCGCTGTCGGCTAGAGCCGCTACCGTGTCGCTAATTGTCGAGACCGATCGCCTCCACTTGCGTCCGGGTGGGGGAGGCAAGGCAGGCTTGGCAGGGAAAGGGTGTTACATTTAGGTCATGGATGCCCTAGTCGACTCTCTAGCGTTAGTTTTCGCTTGCATGATTTTAAATTTAATAGATTTTAATGAATCTATGTTTCGTGTCAAAAACATCAATTAAAAACCAATGCGATCATTCGCACACCGCCAAGTTATACCTACTCTCAACCAGCCATGAGTAAGACCCAAGGCATTCCGTCCCGGCGGGCGCTCAGCCGACCCTTCAGCACGTGCCCAGGCGTACAGAATCTCACACGCTCGCTCACCGCGTGACCGAGGCCCCCGTGAGAACTGTGACCACTGACCAGGCCAGGGCGTGGACACGTAACTCTCACGGTGACCAGAGGGTCACGCCACGCCACACCCCAGGCCAGCGGCACTCACCCGCCGGTGCGTTTCACAATGTTCGTGGGATTATCACTGCCCTGGGGTTGACGTTATGACCGTGAATGATTGACTGATTGGGACGTGGGAAATCGACGTTAAAGTTAGTCTGGTTTTTGACGCTGAGAGTGGTCTCCATCTCAATCGGAGATGGCTGACGCAGTGGCACAATACGGAGAGAGTACTGGTTCACGAGAACTCGCCACACTGTTGCCCGGCAGCCGAAGCTGACCTTCAAAGTTTGAATAGACGGCCGTCGGCCATGCGATCGGCACGAACCACGAGCGTGGTCCGCCGGCAGCAAAATGGAGAGGGGAGAGGGAAGAAGGGAGGATAGGGGAGAGGAGGAGAGAGGAGAGAAGGGAAAGGAGAGGGAGAGAAGGAACCAGGGAGGGCGGGGAGCACGGAGGGTTTGCGATACGGGTGTATGTCGGAGGCGGGGATGGAGATGACGATTACGGGTCCATGCAACAAGCCAGGCACCATGACTTGTGGGTGGTAGTGAAAAATAGCTGAAGAAATGCAGCATTTATATACATTCGAAGCCGTTAGCACGAAACATATATGTAGGTAAATGATAACAGACCATCTCATATAACTGTTAAATGGTACTTAGGTATGCTGGATTCCAACTTAAAATAAGTTCTCAGTTCTGCGTTTGCTTGATGAGCATGCCTCCCCCTCCACCTCCCCAGCGAAAAGGACCGAACAATCCGGCTAAAAACGCAATCGCTCGGTATCCCTTTATTGACGGTGACGTGTCACTTAAGCAGGTGTTACATTGACGTGATATTTGGTAGCAGCATAAAAGCACGACCCAAAACCAAGGTCCATATGAGGACACCAAAATCACAGGTTACCGTTATGAAAACTACATTATTCACCACTCACCGGCCTGTATACTATTTAATGAGGAAATAAATAGTTTATAGACAACGTCTACGATAAACGAGTCACAGCAATGTAAAAAGTACTCAAACAATTGATAGTTCATCTACAACTGAAAGTTTACCTAGCCATCACAGATAAATGTGTCTGTCTTATAAAGTTTGACATGACAGTCTGAATAAGTGGTAACCAGACAGGAACCCAAACATGTAGTTATTTCGACTTTCCTCTTTCATTCGGTCTGAAATATTAAAGCATGTCATACAGAGAACCGCCTATTGATGTCAGTATACAGGCTGACATGTTAATGCGTATATGGCACTGCACACCGAGTAGATGCCACACAATTGAACACTGTGCTCCCAGAGTGCTGTGCCTCTCATTGGATACCTGGAGGATAAACTAAAAACTTTTAAGCGGTGTTTGCGGTGTAAAATGTCTCTTATTATCAGCTGCTAAAGCCCCACATTTATAAAACGATAACTACACTAAGCGTCGAAGGCCCCACACTGAGTGAAATAAACAGCCCCACTGCCACCAGAGGATATAGGGCTTCCTAGCTCCTGCGCCATCACAAGTCGAAGTCAGAATAAACACACCACAATCCACCATACCACGGCACACAGCAAATAATCCATACAATACAATAGCGTGAACCACCCAATCCACTCTGTGCGACCAAAAGCATCACTGAATGAGATAAATATCCCAATATTAGAACTGAACGAAGCACTGCTGCTACAGCACAGTACCGAGCTAGTGATCGCGAAAAGTCTATCCGCAGTGCCCAGGGGAAAGTGATAGTTCTCCCAGAAGCTCTAAATCTAGCTGAGTCCCAAGTGCTAATTCACTCGCTGCGAATCTTCGCACATGTCTGATTGCAAAGGCGCACCGAGAACTGTGATAGCGTTTCGGGGAGATCCGATAGCTCTGGTGCCAATGCAGCTTGTGCAACTGATCGTGTTGCAAAACGACACCCAACGCCGTGACAACGGTACATTGAGTCATCGGCAGCCAGTACTCTACTGAATATTAGGATATAACACCAACGTCCAACAGTGACTGTGGTGATAGAGAAAGAAGCAAAACAATGAATGGTAAATATCGCATCACATTTAAATACCCCTTTGAAGCCTGCGCACAATCATAGATGCTACTTGAACCCATTCACCAGACTAAATCTCCATCATTTGAACAAAGCCAATACTAATACACATATAAATGCAAGGAAAATAAACCTTCAGGTGTTTATCCACAGGTAGAATTAGAAGGGTCCAATACAAAGGCAGTGTACCGGCATCACTATCCTTCTGCCTCCTCCCTCTGTCATGGTGTCAGCTAACGTACGTTTCTATAAATTGAGATAGAAGAGAATACGAATGCAACCAAAAACCCTGATTTCCCGTGTCAAATAATACAAAACAAGCTGGAATGTTATTCACAACCGTAGTTGCCTGGATGGGTGACTAGATCGGTAGTGAAACGCTAGACGAAGACGAGATGAAACTGAAGCGTGACACCACAAGCTGACTGAAAAGTTCGCGACGTGCTCTCGGAACTAAAAATAATTCGAAAAGCTAATAATGCCAACAAAGCATCAATCGGCAAGAATGACTAACTACTACTCATACTAGTAGCATATATGTAAGGTAAAAAAGTAATGAGAACCGACATTAAAGCTTATTCAGATAGTTCTGTAGAAAGAAGCGCGGAACCCGGTTCAGAGACATTGATTTTAGCAGGAGGTTAACTCGATAGTCGATAATGCTTGTCACATCCTCCGATTTGGAGGGTAATTCTCCTCCCCTCATCGCAAAATACTGCATCTCTCTGACTTCATACGATTACCAGCTGAACTAGTCCATCGCTAATGCTCCCTCCCTAGCCACTCTCAATGAACTTAGGGAACCAACACCCTCTAACTCTTCCCAGCAGGCTCCTGCCTCACGCAGCTAGTTACTTAAAAATCTCTCCGCCTACCTGTCTCAGTGTCTCAGTCTCCACCATCTTCTCCCACCCCGTCTCCTCCTCCATCAGGCCTCCGACTCGGCCGGTTTCTTTATCTCCTCCGTCTCCTTCCCCTTCTTCTCCTCACCCTCCTCTCCTTCCGTCTCCTTCTCTCCCTCCTCATCCTGCGGTGGGGTTTCCTCAGGACCAGCCGGCGGCAGGATCAGAGCCGCTCCGTCGGCGGTCAGCTGGGGTTCCTCCTCACGGCGAACGTTCTGCAGGAGCAAATCGGCCTCGCGATGGCGTCGGTACGCCGCTGTAGTGGCGTGAGTCAGCGCCGAGCATACCTGCTGACCGGCCACCTCGGTCTCAAATACGTGACAGAACAGCGCCTGGCCGGGAGTCAGAGTAATCATGCCAAGCAGGCGGTCGTTCTCCAGATGCGGTGCCCAGAACGAGATATGGTGGAATGGGTACAGCGCTCGCAGACGGCCCGTCTCGCCCGGTTCGGTGACACGAAGCTCGTTCAGACCCACCTCCAGTCGACAGCGAGCCGCGTCCGCCAGTCGGTGTTGGGCGCGAGCGGTCTGAATCTGACGGATAACCTCCGAGACAAGACGGTGCCCGCGGTCGGCCTGTACTTCCATCGAGCCCAGGAAGCGGGCGTCGAACGTCTGGCCAGAGAAGGGCGGCGCGTCGGCCACGTCGGCGGCCGCCTGCTCGTCGGGCGACCAGGGCAGCTCGAACACGATCGGAGCGTCCGCGCTCAGAGAGTCGGGGGTGTCGGCGCCGCGAGACCGGCTGTGGGAGGAACAGACGGAGAAGACGGTTAATACAGAAATGGATGTATCAACTACATCAGAATCACGGATACATGGGAGATAAGAACGAAGAAAGGAGACGATATCCATGGTACACCATGGTACCATGGTGTACTTTGGTGAAGATACACACATACATGTTGAGATGGGTATAGGGACCGAACAATGGCGAAGTCATTGACACGAGTACAGTATTTGCCATGGAGATTATAGATAAATGCGTGCGTGTTGCGTAACAGCCCACGAGACGGAAGACAGCCGCCAGCCGGCAACACTAAGATTACTTTACTACTCTACATCTAGCACTGCATATAGCATTTACTTCAAAAAGCGAAAATACGTGATTCATGCCCCGTTTCACACAAAAGGGAAACAATTTATGGGACGAAACCTAACTCCCGATCGTCGTTAACGCCAACAGCAGCATTCTTCACACGGTGGATACGCGCAGGCACGAGCGTCAACCAGAGGACAATGGACTTGTTATGGCATTAGGCGCGGGTGCAGCCTCGTGTCGGCGTGGAACAGTCGTCCACAGGGGGATACGGGGTGCGCGCTCACGCAACGTCGTGATTACGGTAACAGAAAGTAGAAAACAGCGCGCTCCGCAAACTTCCAACGGGAGGAGGGATAACGAGAATGGTTGGTGGATTGAAGGCGCCAAGAAATAACGGTTTACATTTGCAATAGATCGGCTGCGTTTCTGCTCAACCGTGCAAGGATCTCTGTTTATCTTTTCCCAGCTGACGAATCAATCCCAGTACATGTATACCAAACCAGCCACACCCAATAATTCATCGAGCATGACTAACTCGGGACAGTGCCGAGGCGGATACATCAGATGTATCACAGACCTCTCCCGGCCCGCCCAGCCCACGTACTCTCATGACGCAACGCCGGCCTGCACAGCCGCGGAACTATGACACTTATCGGTGGATTAGGGCCTATCGGACCACCCCGCGGCGTTCCCGTCTGACACACAAGAGAGGCCACAGCTGGCCCGATAGGCTAGTCTGAGTGGTGACCCTGCAGGTATGTGTTCTGTGATACGACTCGTATTGGCTGATGATTGGTGATGCAAAGCACACTGATGCGATGGCGTCAGACATAAATAGACGGCAATCGGACAAAACGAAACAAACGTTGGCAGCGTTGGTAAACACTAGTCGCTGTGTGCATACGTGCGGAAATATGGATGGTTATCGGCGAGCAAACTGCGCCAAATGCGTAATAAGCAAAGGTCATGGATCTGCGATCTGTTACAATAAGCAATGCTCGCTGATGCAATGGAGTATTTTATCATTCGTTTGCAAAATGAGAAATCAAACACTCTGAATGTTTGTGCTTTTCTTCAACCGTTTGATCTGCGGAGATGCCAAGCATGATGGTTAAACGACACAATCGGCTCACTTCTTACCTCCCATCTGTCGTGTGATGCTGCAGCTTGTCGGCGAAAAACTGGCTGACCCCGGAGAGGATCGAACCGGCGCCGGGCGAGCCAATTTTCTCCGAGCCGGAGGGGCGGCGCACGTATCCGCCGGTTTTGACGATGTGTCCGATGGCGGCCAGCCACTGGTCTCGCTGCCGGTCGTTCATCGCCTGGAGGATCACCGATCTGCGGAAAAAGGCAGCAACAATTATTAAAGATGGCAAATGCTTATGGTTACGATACTTATGGTTATTATCACTTATGGTTACATCACCAGTCTGATACTACAGCCAGGGATGCGGAGCCGTGGAAATTTCAGACGGCTCCGGCTCCGGCTCCGGCTCCGGAGAAAAAAATCGGCTCCGGCTCCGGCTCCGGCTCCGGGTGAAATGTTATGGCGGCTCCGGCTCCGGCTCCGGCTCCGAGTAAAATGGTCCGGCTCCGGCGGCTCCGGCTCCGGCGGCTCCGGCTCCGACTCAGTACAGTCTGTCTTAAAAGTACCGCGCAAAGTGACGGTGGATCCATCATGCCTGACCGAGGAAGGGCCTACTAAATTTGAGTCACTGAAGCAATTCACATCCTCGTCCATTCCCTAGGTCAATTGGTTCGGTGACTTTCTTATTAATCCTTATTAATCCAGGATTATTAATCCAGAGCATTCATCAAAAAAGGCAGCGACAGGAGCAGCCGCCGTTCCCGCCCCCGCCACAGCAGAAGCGCAGCGGCGACAGAGGCGGCGGCCATCGCCACCACCACCACCGCCACCGCCGCCGCCGCCGCCGCCACAACAGCAGCAGCGGCGTCTGCAACGGCGGCGGCCATCACCACCACCACCACCACCACCACCGCCGGGTTCGCCGCCACGACCGCCGCCAAAGCTGCCACCCCCACCGCCACAGCAGCAGCCCATTCGGCACTTCCGGCTGCCGGAAATTAACGTTCAAGCGAACAACTATATGGAGCTGGTTAACGTGCAGCGAGCGGTTGACGAGGGCCGAGACATTGAGCCCTCTTGTGTACGACACATGAGCGAGGATGAGTTGCGCGACTTTCTACAGACTCCAAAACGGGGGTCCCCTGCCATACCCAATCCACCGAGAGGGCTGTAAAGCTGACCACCGAATCAATCACAGCTGTAACAGGCGCAGACCGACAGGACGGCTAGGCTCTGAACAAACGGGCCTACCGAAACAAAATGAAAAAGTAGCATTAGCTTCATCCATGTGTCGTACACAAGGTATGTTAGTCACTTTGTTCTCATGTCACCCGACTTCATGCTACATAGTGTGAATAAACTTCATATCAACAGTGAACGCAGTGTCATATGTTACTCAGATCAATCCACCTACGTTCCTCGCTATTGTAAATGGCTCCCGAGCGCACTCGACTATTTCGCCAATTCACGATAGTCATTTATCCAATTCAACATTAGGTCTAAAATATGTCTGAAGTAACATAAAAATGAAGTGAACATTTCTGTCGTGCTTTGATAGACGTAGCATAACGACCACGACGGTCGCAAGTGACCGCCGGGGCTGTAAACGGCACGGCAACGACCGGCCGGCGGGCGGCTACGCCAGCGCCATCTATGGAGAGAATCGGGTAACTAACGCAAACCTTCCGAGCCTTATGCTTTCCTGCGAGGCCGGTGAAGCAGGCCGCCTGCCGATTTCGACGCCGCTGTATGCCGAATCGACTGGTACATGCATTTAGCGATACATTGTTAATATTTTTTCATTACATTCATCATATTATTCAAAAACATGCAAAAATTGAGAAAACCGGAAATATTCAAAGAGCCGGGGCGGTCAAAAAAAATTCGAATTTTATATTTTTTCCGCCGGATTCGTGATCAGCACCCCCAAATACGTTAAATTAGACCTGGGGAGCAAAACTTTTCGAAACTTTTTGCAAAACCGGTCACCCTACTGTACATCCCCTACGCAATCAATTAAATACGGGTGGAAGAAAAATTGGATTGGTTATACGCGTTACTCTTTGCCATGACCGGTTCACCGCGTCCCCGCGCAAACGCACCTCGGAGAGAACTGGCAGAACAAAGGGCTAGGAAGCGATGGCATTGGAAACGCAGTCGCCGCGAATCGGAGTTCAGTGAACCATCGTAAGCTGACACCCGTCTCGGCTGCATTGGGGGGTGAGGGGTGGGGGGTGTGTGGGATGAGACGGTGCTGGGAGTCGCAGTCCACTGCACTGGTTTGAAAACAATGGCTGTCACCTGATGACTGGTCCTCATGTTCTGGGGATGCAGTAGACGTGGGGGGGGGGGGGAAGAGCAAACAGGAAGTTGTTTGCGTACTGTGGAATACTGGGGATATTCGGATTTTTTCATTCACTTGATGGCCCATGACGTAAGTACCTACCATATGTTTTACTGCCTTGTACTGTCAAACCGAACTAGGTCAATTATTTTTTTTTCCTCTTCAAAAAATAAAAAGGAGCCAGAGTCGCCCCCTTTTTTGGCGGCTCCGGCTCCGGCTCCGGCTCCGGGCTATATTGTTTCACGGCTCCGGCTCCGGCTCCGGCTCCGGGCAAAATATGCCGGCTCCGGCGGCTCCGGCTCCGACTCCGGCTCCGGCTCCGCATCCCTGACTACAGCTATAATAAAGTTGATTAAAAATCGTATTTTGACTTTTGGTGTTTGGCGACCAATTTAGTCATTGCAAAAGGGACACTTTGAGAACGTGTCGAGTCATTCCAAAAATCTGTTCGTCCCTTACGAATGTTTTCTATTGTCAAAAAAGTGTTCGGTTTTAAACAGACAATAGTCACATAGAGCCAACTCCTTTCCTATTGCACACCAGTTCCCCTGTCCCTCCATCACCACTGACTTTTTGCTGGTGGATATCTGGAACACGGATCCCCGGTCCTCGTTGGGCAGCGGCTGGCAGAGTGTCGAGTGGTCCAGCTCAGCCAGCAGACAGCCGGCCGCCTCGCCGCGCCGGCACATGAGCAGGTTACCGCCCTCGGTGAACACGAACACACGCTCCCACTGCGACATGACGCCCATGTAGCGGCTGTGGGCAGAAGAAAGGTGGGTGATACCACTGAGCACGAGTGGAACTTTGTGCGGAGCTGGGAGGGCCCGGGCGCAGCAAATCCTCCGCCGCCCTAGCGGTGACCTTGACCTCCGCGGTCTGTTGCGGCTCCAAAGCCAAGCCGGCGTCGAATTTGGAGAGCTCGGGCCCTCCCAGCTCGGCACAAAGCCCCACCTATGCCACTGAGTAAAGTATCGACTACGGGAGTAAGATGATACCATTGAGACATGTATCTGCTGAGGGAGAGGAAGGAGGTGATACCACTGAGACATGACGCCCATGACAGGTACGGGAAGTAGGGAAAAGGTGGAGAGAGTATAAATAAGCTGCTCAAGGAACGGCTTTGTGCATTGGATGGTGCCGAAGCAAATCAATCTACGGAGATGCTTAGACTTGGACAGCACCCAAGTTTTCACGAAACACGATACAAGTGAGCGAGAAAATCGCACAATGCCTTCGTAATTTCTAGTAAAAACACAAGAAGTGTGCATCACACAATCATGGCTGCAAATCATTTGCAATCACATTTCTTAAACAAATCCGTCAGATCGATTCCCCGTTATGCGTAGCACATGATTGCGGTAAAAGCATTGTGACCAGATTCAACTAAACTAACGTCTTGTAGAAGAGGTAGTCTGCGATGTGCGCCGGCGGCTCCTCGCCGCGGGGCGAGCCGTCCTGGTCGGGATCCACGCTGTACTGTCCCTCCGACTGCGTGATGATGGCGTCCATCAGATCAGCCGACTCGGCCATCTCAGACATGAGCTCCGACTGGGTGGCCTGGGGGAGGTCAGGGGTGAAGAGGGTCAAACTGGTCTGACTGAGTGGCCTGGGTGAGGGGGGAGGGGAAGTATTAGACAGGTCAGACTGAGTGGCCTGGGAGGAGGTCAGGGGGTCAGACAGCCAGGTCAGATTGAGTCGCCTGGGGGGAGGGCACAGGGGCCAGACTGGCCTGGGGAAGGTCAGGGGGCCAGACTGGGTCGCCTGAGGGGGGGGGGGGTCAGGGGGTCCGGTCGGCAGACTCGGCCATTTCAGTCATGAGCTCCGTCTGGGTGGCCTAGGAGGTCAGGGGACAGACTGGTCACACTGGGCGATGAGAGATGAGATGGGAGGAGAGGGGAGGGTGTGAGAAAGATTCGACTGGTTGGCGTGGGACGAAGAGGCAGATAACTTCGAATAAGAATCCTGGAGGTAGGCGTAAAAACGCCGAGTGGGTAAGTGTGACGAATAAATCATGTAGCCAGAAAGAGGCCAGGAGAGACACCAGTAGGCAGTAACGAATGAGATTCAATGAAAAAGCCCATTAGTAGAACGTCACCGAAGGTAACAGAATCACACTGAAGACGACACTGCCCATGCCCATGACAAAATGCTACTATGAGCTGCAGCTCATGAGTGCTCCCTAGTCCTTACCGCTGACGCGGCCGTGACGGTGCTGAGGAACGTCTCCATCTCCGGCACGTTCAGCGAGCCGTTCCCCATGCTGAAAAACGACCTGTGGACACAGGAGGCGATGTGTGAACGCGCTTATCAGACGTGATGATGGTGGAAATAACGATTTGAGGTTTTATGGCGCCAAGACTGCGATGGTCATCGGCACCCATCTCAACAGAATTGGATGCGTCACATTACACCAAAGCGTACCCGGCACCAATGCGTACCACGCACTCTTCCATCTTCACTCCAGCCCCAGGGCGGTCTTCCTTATTTGTACCCTACATCCTGCAATACCCGTCCTTTACCAATACGAGGCGTGCCCCACCCCCACCCGCCCCAGAGGACAAATCCCCTTTCCCCACCTGTAAGCCTGCAGGAATCCCAGCAGCGGATCGACGAGCGCCATGCGCCGGCTGTACTGCAACAGGTTCATCTTGTTGTAGTAGAGGAGGGACATCTGGTGGAACTTCTTCCTGCTGGTGTACACCTCTGAGGCTGCCTCCAGGCGCTCCGTCTCCAGGTCCGGCTTGGCCTTCTTGGAGGCGCGCGCGTACCGGCTCAGCGTGCGGTCCAGGTCCTCAGTCACAGTCTGTGGAGGGGAAAGAAACATTTGAGGAGGCGGAAACGGCACAGACGAAATGAGTCCGTGACTTTGGGGCTTAGATAGTATGAAATACGGTTAGGTCCGTATTTCATATACTTATATATATGAAATATGATACTTATAATCATCATGCAGGGGAGTTTTCCACGTTTTGTGTGTGTGGCTCAGAAATTTTCATTTTTATGCAAGTCTACCCTGGTGTAATTGGCTCAGAGCAAATAGCGACCAATCTTGAAAATCATTCAACACATCGATCTTAGCCATCAATTCATCGATTCACCTCTCACTCCTTACCGAATTAACAGACCCATCTGACCAGCTGGCCATCAACTGACATGGCAAGTCTTATCATCTAACCTGGTACATCTGTCCGACGGTGAAGACCTCCTGCAGCTCCTTGTCGATGTAGCGGTGTACCGGGGCGGCCACACTCTCTGCCAGCTGGGTGCACAGGCCGTGGTGCCACGAGCCGATCTGAAAACGCCACAGGATGGAGAGATGAACGAATGGAGCGCACTGAGGCTGGCAACATAGAAAGAGTGTAGTAACAGCGGATACTGTATGTGACAATAATTTGGGGGGGGGGGGGGAATGTCGGCAATCTTTTATTTGTCAATACGACCAAATTGCACTACACGGGACTTCCCTGGCACAAAATGTTCGACCAGGAGGTCTGGTGTATTAGAGAATGTAAGCTTCAAGAACAGTAAGAATATCGCAAACTTTATCTGTAATCCAAGCAGTGTGACGATAAGTGATCGAAAGTTCGAAACCCACCTCCTCGATGTTCTGGGCGAACTCTCGCAGTGTCGGTGCCGTATCGCAGTTGGACTCAAGAGGGCTCTGAGGGGAGAGACGAGCAGATGGCGCTGTCAATATGGTAGGGGCGGACGGTATCCAACGAACATATGTAGCTAGCTTAGCAACATAAAATCAGATAATAAGCAGAGATGACATTGAAAATCAGGACTGCAGTGTGATTGCGTAGATGACACGTAGTCTCATGACTGCCTCTAGAATGTCAGAATTACCACGGTACGATTAGGTGACCGGTTTATGAACGTTTATCGTGCTTACATGAGTTGCCACGCACTTATTCGAGGCAGTGCCTATATAGTCTTTCCCTGTAGTTACAACTCATTCATTGGTGACACAAGAAACCACCCACAAAAGCTATCACGATCTTCCCGCAGCAAAATAGCACTAATGAACCGCGGCCACCTCACCTGCTGCGGGTAGGACCTCAGGTGGTTGGCCAGCGACCGGATGGACACGGTCACCTCCTGCTGGGCCACGATCAGACGCTGGCAGCACTTCCACAGACCCTTCATGTACTTGACTAGGTCCTTGGTGTCCTGTTCGAACACACCCACCAGTAGGCGGGTCTGCGGGCGCCGGGCGGCGGCAGAGCGTCAGACACGGGATATGCATGGGGACAGGCACGGGACAGCGCTATTATGCTGGTCAGGCTATGGCGCAGCCCCTGAAAGTAAGAACGAGGATCGCAAGTAGTCCACCGTTGTTCGGGATTTGAGATAGTAAGTCAGCATTGGCTTTGGTTGAATTTAAAAATTGGTATCAACAGTTTGGTTGTATATCAAGCGATTCTCCGCAGTCATCTGGGCATGACAAATTTAAAATCGCCCAAATGACCGATGGTATGTAAATTATGCAACTTTTTATGCAGGAGGAGTTAATGTACCACCATGTAATAGTTACTAACCTGAACGTCTCTGCCTTGTTCGTCGTGTTGTATTGCTAAATTTGGAGGCCTCTTGGACCATCAGATTCGGTCCTCGTGCTTCGGTCCCACAAGCATACCTAGTACCTACCCTCTACACCGCCGCGAACATGGCTCAGTTCCTGTCATAACGCCTCCCTCCAGACAGCACCATCACAAACACAGTTTTAAAACTAGCACGCGATTTATTCAGGCGTCACTCCTTGTTCGTTTCTACACGTATGCGTACCACACAGCCAACTTTTCAGGAAACTACACTCACTTACTCGATAGTGGTAACGATCCTCTTTGTGATTGACACCCTGTTCGCCCCAACGACCGGCATGGCGCCAGGCTTAGGCGCCGAGGCGCTTCCGTGCTCCCATAGCCGTCTCTATTGATGTCAGACAGAGTACCTACATACATCTATAGAGCCGGCAGAGTAGCTCGGCTAGGAATTCACACAGTTGTGACGCTCACAACAGTCTTGGCGAACAGGGCACTTAACGATAAATACACTACAACCTTTACCGGCAATTATGCAAACTAAGTCAAATGATTCAGGGAATGTTCACAACCCATCAAGTGCAAAAAAGGTCAATGGAGCTAAACGATAACCAAGTAAATTGTCTCGAATTCATAATACGATGGCAAGCCGTCCATTCGCAGATTATGCAGAACACACGCAGTTTTTGGCGTCGGGCAATGGTTCCTTATGAGAGCCGAGACTAGTACACACGAGAAGACCCGGGTAGTAGCGCAACATATCGACGCGACAATCCGCTTATAAATACACACACACCCTCCCAACATACCAACAACGCATTACACTACAACCTATCATACCGCACACGCGACCTGGACTAAAGTAAACAGCAGTGAATTCAACGCTGCTGGCAAATCAAGTCGGACGCAGCTCTCACGGCGTCGGGGCCGTAGCCAGCGCCAACTATCACATGAATCTTATGAGCCTCATAATTGCGACTGAAATGTGCTACTTTATGTACAGAACCTTGCTCCCAAAAACTTAGCATCCCATCTGTAGTTCCCCAGACAATCACAAACTAGTATGTCTGACAGAATATATCATGCGGAATCTTCATCGCAGAAGGCAACCAACTCTGGGACTGGTACAGCAGAGCCAGGAGTGCTGGACTCGGGTGTTTTGAAGCTCAGAGAGGCATCTTTCTCTGGTTGGTCACCGGCACCGGCGCTCGCTATCGCCGAGACAGCCGACTCCGACTCTGTCTCGGACCCTGGGTCCAGCGATATGGGATCGGAGGCCGTTCTGTTCATGTTGGGGGATCTGAGCTGATTCGCGGACGGAGGACTCGGAGCCGACTCCATCGCTGAGTCATCAAAGACCGCAGAGTCGAGGCCGGTCGAGTCGAGACGCGCAGACTCGTCCCACGACTCGGCATCAGACTCCTCATCAGACTCAGACTCAATCCCCCTGAACTGGAGTCCCAGCCCGGTCTGAGAGCTCGCCGAATCCAGTTCATCCTCCAGTAGAACCACAGCGCCGGAGCCGGAGCTGGAGTTCGAGCCGGGGCCGCGGGACACGGACCGACATCTGGCGGCACTGCGGCGAATCTCGGCTATGGACGGCCGCCGGGCCGGCTCGTGGCTCAGCATCAGCTCCAGTAGGGCGTACTCTGCCGGCTGGTCGCGCTGGAAACTCTCCGGAAACAGCAGCCGCCGCACCTGAGTCAAAGTATGCTGCCGCTCCATCTGTGTCGAAAACGGCACCAGCAGCTCGAACAGAATAATCCCCAGCGAGTAGATATCCACGCGGTAGTCGTACGAGCGGCCCAGCACCTGTTCAGGGCTCATGTACAGCTGCGTTCCCACCTGGTCGGTGTGGCCGCCGGCCGCCGAGCTCAGCTGGGCCGGCGTATGGCTGGTCGGCTCACCGCTCACTGTAGTCGTCGCCAGACCAAAGTCGCCGATCTTGACCGTGCCGTCGGGCGCGAAGAAGATGTTCGATGGTTTTAGGTCCCGATGCATCAGCCCCTGGCTGTGGACATACTCAACGCCGTTCAGGATCTGTCGAAAGATCGCGAACACACGCGGGGGGCTCCGAGGTCCGCTGTTAGCGTGCAGCCAGTCCTTGAGGGACTCTTTGCGACAAAGCTGCATCTGGATGAAGAGATACCAGGCAGCTGCGTCAGGCGCGTCGCCCGTATCTTCCTCCTCATCGTCCCAGAAGCCGGTGCCGTCCTGGCCCGGTGAGCGGTTCGTCTGGAACGCCACCAGCGGGCCGCTGACGGCGCTGGAGGAGGCCCTCGTGGTGTCTGGGATGGTGTAGTCCACCAGCGGCTGGCCCGACTCGGCTGCGAACACCACGCTGTCGTCCTCGTCTCCGTCAGCGGTGGGAGCCGAGAGGAGGCTGTCTTCCGCAACTCCTGCCGATGGGTGCCATCTGACGCCACTGGCGCTGCGCTGCGCGGCCAGCTCGTCGCTGTTCTGCACGCTGAATGTGCCGCTGCTCTCGATACTGCTAAACCTGCCGGCCACGCGTGAGCAGTCGTTCGAGAAGACGATACTGTCGTCGGCCGAGAGGGCGGAGCTGTCGCCGTGTTTCGACCGGCGACGCGGTGAGGAGTCTGCCAGTGCCGGCAGAAAGCCGCCGCCGATTGTCCTCTGCCGCCCACTGCGCTCCCCGCCGCCGGGCAGTGCCGACGAGAACCGCGTCAGTTTCAGCACCGAGCCAGAGAGGTCCTCCGGAGAGGCGGGCGCGCTCCCTCCACCGCTCGCCACCGAGTTCAGCGGAGTCGGGCTGGACGCCCACTCTGAGGTGTCCAGCACCCGGTCCTGCTCATGCAGCGACTCTACCGACAGCTGCTCCTTCCAGCAGTAGAAGTAGCGCACGATGTTGCGGTGCTCCAGCTTGGCCAGGCAGGACACCTCTCGCAGCACACGGCGACGAGATTTCTCTCTGTCCGGCAGGCGTATCCGCTTCACTGCATAGTGGTGGTCATCCAGTAAGTTTTTCGCTTCAAACACTACACCGAAGCCGCCCTTGCCGAGGCACTGCACCGGCTCAAAGTTCTCTAAGAAGTTGGAGCGCGGCGCAGGCTGCTCCACCGGCGGGGGATCACGCACCACCTCCCGTACCACCTCCACTTCCCGGATCACTTCTTCTCGGACTGGCACCTGCACTTCACGCACCACGTAGTGTGGCGGGCGCAGGCGCAGAATAGTGCGCACTACGCGGTAGGCGTGTGCTCGATAGTAGAGCCTGTAGTGCTCGGTAACAAGTAGGTTCAAAAGCACGGCGATACTAGCACTCAGCAGCAGAATCTGAGGCCACCAGTACGACAGCGACGTGATCACCACATACACCACGTTGTCGTCATCTGGAATAAAGCCATCGCCAGTGGGCATGTACGGGTGCGGGAAAGGGCCGTGACGCTCTGGCTCAGACTCCGGTTCGGACTCGAGCACGCAGTCGCCACTGCTGTAGAGATAGTAACCACCCTCGTATGGATACTCCTCGGGCCTCAGCGCCAGTGCCTTGTCGCTCCTGTCCGTGAGCAGCATCGGGTTTCCTCTGTGTGTGGTGCCGTGGATCAGCGGTGTGCGACTGCTGGCGGATACCATATACGGCTTCCACTTCACCTGCGGAGGATCGCGCGCGGCAGCCGACACTGCCAAACGCGTGTCAACGGTACCAGCGGTCGCAGCCCGCTTACTCTGCTGAATGTACAGCTGCTTCTCATGCACGCCAAGGTAGAGCAGAGGCCGGAGCGCGGCGGGATCGTCCGCGGCCGGAGCCAACAGGTCCACTTCGTGTAGCTTTCCGCCGTCCAGCCGCCAGACGTGTACCAGCGGACCGGCGAACCGGTGCTGCCACTTCTTGCCGTGCTCGGTGCCGGAGAGGGTTCCCTCGGCCAGGTCGGCTGTGATGAGACTGTCGGGTGACGGTGCGGCCACCGGCGGCCGTTCGCCAGCCGAGAGAGTCAGCTCGTGACGGCTGACGCTGAAGTTCCACCGCTCCTGCCCGGAGCGAGGCTCCACAGCGCGGACAGTCTGTGTGTGCTGGCGCAGAACCAGCACGTCTCCGCTGCTGTCGGCACCGTCGACGTCCCCGTCGTTACCATTAGCTGAAGCGTCTGTTGGAGCACTGGTGGGTCGCGCACATCCGGCCGCGCCGCAGCGGTATCGCAGTCGACCCGTGTTCACGTCGATGCCGAGTGTGGAGACCTGGCTGCCGCCCATGATGACCGTGTCGTCGGCGAACCGGTAGGAGGCCTGCAGCAGCGTGTCGGCAGTCACCGGCAGCGCCTCCACCTGCTCGCCGTCGTAGCTGAAGAGCCGGCCGTCCAGCGCCGGGATGAGGCGCACCCACTGGCCCTGCTGCGACAGCTGCAGATTCTGCGTCAGCGTCGAGCTGAGCATGCCTCCCTCCTGCGCGGTGACAGTCCACAGGGGCGCGCCGCCGGCAGCGGGGTCCAGCGCCGTGAGACGGCCATCCAGGGTGGACACCAGCAGCAGCCGACGGCCGGCCACCGGCTCCAGCGCCGCGCTGTTCACCACGTCCACCGTCTCCACAACGTCCACAGAGCTCACCATGTCCACATGGTCCACTGTGGAGCGTCCACCGTACACCTCCCTGTACGGCGCACTCTCAGTCACCGAGGGCTCCGTCACCGTGCGCACCGATCCCGTCAAACACACCACCACCACTGTCAGCACCAAGCTGCAGCGTCGAGCCCAGCGCACGCCGAGACGCATCGTGTCCCGCCGCGCCGCCGCTGCGTCGCTTCTGCTGCCGCTGTACCGCTACTGCCGCTCCGCCGCCGCCGCCGCCACCGCTCCGAGCCTTACCTGAGAACGGAGGGCGGGCGGCGTTAGGCGGAGACGGGCAAGTAGCGAGCACAGACGGGCAGGCGAGCGAACGAGCAGGAAAGCAGTGGGGTCGGTGGCAAACATTTGCACGGGGGCTGAGTCACAATTCTGGCCACACGGTGCCCGTCAGAGCACATACAAATGGCAAAATTTTTAAAAAGTTCTTTTTTCAGCCCCATGGCTTCGGAATGATTTCGCGCTGAATGCTTTACATCAGACTGTTTGTGTCATGTGTATATCATGTAGTATACTGTTCGCATAAGCGTGGGATGCAGATCCCCGGTGCCTCCACTCACACAGTCATACCCAGAGAGCGTTTTACGCTTGCACTAACGTTTCGCGTAGCATTCTAGTCTAACGTCTTTTGAAAAAGCTCAGAATCGAACAGTGCTCGGTTTACAAGTAAACCGTCTATTATAAGGTGTGGCGGTATATCCTTTTTCAGAGAAGAAAATGATGAGCATTGTGAGGGTCTTTAGCTACCTATATCGCACCATAGGACCGAACCGTATTTAGTATTCACGCTTCGCAAGTGACTAGTGACTACACGCCCAAACGAACTCGGAAACCACACACTACAGACTTTCGCTAATAAGCTGGGCCATGCTGCTGCCTACAACTGCTGTGAAGTGCTTTGCTGATACGAGATAATGATACGGTCAGGTACGCAGTTCGCAGGGAATTGACTCAGCTGGAGTGCAATGTCCCACGAGTCTACAACTCTTAGCTCGTTACATACGACACTGACTCAAAACATAAATAGAAAAATGTGGAAACTCGACAAATATGATACCGTTAACCTGACGATAAGAGTAAATTAACCCTGATACTTCAGCAGCTCATTTATCAGGCCATGGCTGGCGTGCCGCTGCGTCCTGCATTATGAATGCCTGACAACAGGTGACTCAGCCACCAGCTGTAGCGCCATATAAGACCTCGGTGGTGCCCAGGTGCGTTGAGCCGCCATCCCTAACATGCAGCGACACGTCTCGGTTAGCGCCCTCCGACATTACACGGGCCTATCCGCCGCCCGCCGCGACGACCGACGGCCGAGCGCCGGTCGGTAGTGTGGGAGGGTAGGGGGAGAGAGGAGAGGGTGGCGTGATTTCTCCGCAACCAAACAACGCCAGCTCCGACTACCCAGCCTGAAGCCCAGCGTCGTCGTGCAGACACGGATCGCGCAGATATGAGTCAGCGAGTTAGCGCCGGAGACGTGACGTCACGTCGGTCGCCGGGCGGGAGCAGAGGGGAGCGGAGGGGGCGTGGTCTCGACCGGCCCACCTCACACCACGTGACACGTCATTGCGACGCCCGGCGCCGAGAGGCGGCCGGCCAGACCCAGGGCCAGACCCCGGAACTGAACGTGTTTTCGGGTTCAAAGGGTGTGGGGCGGACCATACTGGGCTTGGACTGAAAGGATGTAAAAGAGAAAGTCGTCACTACCAATTCGAGGTCTGGATTTAGTAACAACGTTCCACTCTTCGGCTCAACTTCGGGATCCGTCCAGTAGGGTCCGTATCTAAGAGTGTACTTTGTGCAAATATCAGAACATCAGAAGGATGCAGAAAATAATGCAGAAAACACAAGATACGCCCCGCTAGCCCTAAAGTGAAACTACTAGACTCTACTTAGAGTTTCGCACAGTAAAACACCGCTGGACCGAGGTCCTTTTTGTATAGACAATATAGACAAGCCACTGCCTCTGGCTTCGGGAAGGAGAATTGGAGCTCAAACCACTAACTGCTCTGCTCGGTTGATTTCCTGCTGCGTACGTGTCGAAAAACACTAGGGAATAGGGATCACACCACCTTTCCAGCTGTTACGAAATATTAGTCTTAGACCGCACTACCAGCAAGGCACGGACTACATACAGCCTTGGCCCCGACTATGAAGCATGATAACCTAACCGAATTAGAGCTTAGACGTTGCTATGTTCATACCAAAGAATACAGATAAGCACAAATGCAGTATGCCCTGAGTTGGGCCTAACAAGAAAATAACGTTCAATGTTTTATAGTCACCGTGCAATGTTTAAGTAGCGTGTTACTTACTACGCCAAGCATTTTCCGCCCGCAGAGTTACGATCGGCAATCAATAAAACGTCCCGTCATTATGAGCATTGCAGATTGCAGCTATAAAGTTATTTATGTACCAATTACCAATTCTAAGGCTGGGAGTATGAATGAAGACAAGGAAAACCATATTAAATGACAAAATTGTATGCCTACATGTTTTACACTAAGGCCAACAATTATGATAACTATCAAATCAAAAGCTTCTACGAACCACTGACCAGCAGGCAGGAACGACATATGACTGAAAATCACCACCCAGAGCTAAAGGCACCCTAATTTCTGTTAACTGGCTTATAGGAGGATGCAGAGGCATCATGGGTACACACATAGCTATACAAAGAGCCTGTCCCGTAGCTCAGTTGGTAGAGCGCTGGACTCCCGGTAGTGAGAGCCCGGGTTCGAGTCGCTCCGGCGCTCGATATTTGAAACTCCTGACGGGGATGGTCTGCGGTTGGTGGGAGCAGCCGCAGCCAGTTGAAGTCAGTTGAGTGGGACAGGCCGTGTCCGGCTTTGAAGGGAACATTAAACTTTGGCATCTAAATTCTCCCGTTACCCGGAATTGTACGATCGGACTAGGGGTCGGGGTCTACGCAACAAGCTCTGCTTAGCGTAGGCTCCGGCTCTGTCAATCTGTCCATTCAAACATTCGAGCTAAATTAAAAAAAAAAAACTAGTCTTAAAGCCTGACAATGGACACTGAGATGCATTACAAAAGCTTATCAATGTACAGGTAGCATTTTAAAATGTTGGCAATTGGCATGCATCTAAAATCATGTGTTTGATGTGTACTATATGCTTTTCTAAACTAGGTACTCACATGCTAGCTAGATAGTACAGAGGTAAGCACAATTCACTCTTATTCTGAGTTTTGACAGCTGAGCATTGGACCATTTTCATGACAGAATGTATTTCACAGACCATGCACAGGTAGCCCATGCAGATGGAAAAATTATTTTACACCAATATATTGACAATGACATACCTCAGGGGTGTCCTCCAAGGCACTTTCCAGTGGCAGCTTTTGCAGGTCTGGCATTTTACCACCAGAAGTCTGTAATGATAATTGACATAGGCAGTTAGTAATAAGGGAAAGTAAAGCATGTTCACTGTTAAGCAGATTTAGGCATATGCTTAAAAGGGATGTGCACAATGAGTAGCCATATCTCAATATCTGTATATTACACTCTTACACCTCCCAATACTGATACATATCCAAAAGTACCTACCTAGGAAACATGCTACAACGCAATCGCTTGACGCTTGGTATGCCCCACTGAGTAGCATAGCAAGCTGAATCACAAAAATCAATCAGGCCAGTCTGCTGCAGAATATCCTGCCAGCTGCCATGATGTCATACTTTGAGAGCTTTGCCTCCTGATCCGCCCAATGATGCTTACCTACTGTCATGCATGCATCATGAAATAATATTTCATATTTCATGATGAAACAGGCCCCAGGCCTATTCCAGGCTGAGGCAGGCATCCTAGCTTGAGCCCTGGCATGACTCCAGACTCATCATTGCAGTCTTACCAGTACAGGTTCAGCTCAGCTTCAGGAAAGAGAGGGTGGGGAGGGTGCTATTATATTGCCCTGTTTCATGGCCTGACACTGCAGTGAGCTGCACAGCTGTATTGGTGCGGTGCTTAAGACAAAATTTGGCTCGACTGTAAGTTGTGACGCTCCAGTGGTGCAAGCATCCAAGTTTGCTGATTTTCATCGAAAGTGGAAAACCAATACACTGCTATGCTCATCCTGCTGCCATGAAACAGGGCCCGGGTTATTTCAGAAGGGTGTTCACGGGCACCGTACACTGCTGTGTGCGGTGTGTGCGGTGCGTCCAGCAGGCGTGGCGTGGGGGTAGGGGATGGGTAGGCGTTATATAGCCTTGGGTAGGCGGTTCTGACGTCACGGCTGCGTGCGGTGGACGGTCCGCTGTGGCCAGTCCCGACCGGCCACAGCGAGCGCTGTGTGCGGTGACGGAAGGCTGACATAGGGACGCAGTGGGCGCCGGGCGGAGCTTGGAGGCTGTGTGCGGCCCAACCGCACACAGCACAGGGCCCATGAACAGCCCTCAGGTGTTGCCGTTACAAGTTAGAGGGTGCTAAAGAATTGTGCAGTCTCAAGGAATTTAGAGGCTTAGGTAAAAGAGTTGAGTAGATAGGTATAATTTAAATTCAAGCAGTCTGAGTCCGTGTAGCGCGGGCACTGAGCAGATCCTCATCACAGCTTACTCACTTACTTGTGTATTATCCACAAAAATAAGGAGCGCAAAGCTCCTAAATCCAACTTCAGTGCAAGCGTTTAGATTCTTTTCTCAAAACCCAAATTGAAATAGACTGATACAGTGGCAAATCGACAAGCACACCCCTCACGTCCCAAACGTGATCCAATATTTTTCGATTTTGATTTGTATTGTTTTGTTGTTGCTTGACGTGACGTGTTCCACCATCTGGAAGCTTCTGATAAAAGTCGCCATATAATCTCAACCCCAGCAAAAGTATCTCGATATTTTTGTTGCAGTTCTCTTTCTTTCATTAAAAAAAAAACATCGACATAATTTCCATATTGATTTTGGTCAGATTAAAGTGTTGTTATTTTCATTTTTGATATTGTTTTATTGAAATCATAAGAGAGGTTAGGTAATATGCAAATTCCACTTCCCTATTTTATCTTTAAATATATTTTTATTTTCGTTAGATTCTAGAGACATTCTTCTTTTTTCAGATTCTACCCATCAGCGGGGATTCTACCGTAATTCTACCATTTTCAAAAGATTAATATGGAAGCAATTATTTGAGGCGTTTCTAAAGCAGACACGACAAAATTGGTGCCTGGCCTTGAAAGCAAGAATACCGTTTGGCCCCTTGCGCTCGACTTCGCTCAGGGGCTCAACGCTCAACTTTCTTCTTGTTCTCTGGCGTTCTCTGTTGTTGGCTACAGACTTTTCTCGTCATATCTATTCTGAGGTATAAGCGTTGTTTTTTCGTTTATCTACAAGTGTTTTGTTCCAAGTGAGTGTCTTTTAACTGATCCCCTTTTGGCCCTTTTGCTTTGCCTTCTTGCTCAGGCATGGGCATTGGGCATGTCAATGTCATGTCGTTTAGATATAGGGGCGTTTCAGTCTTAGTGGTTTATATAGCCTTGGTCTTAGTGTTGGTGCATCACCTTAAGGTGCGACTTAAAGCGTGAATCGATACTTACTAGAGGTAGAAATATTAGTTTTGGTGTCTTCCAGTGTCCTGCTTTCATCATGCAAGATAACACATGTATTTCAATTTGCCATTTTGATTTGGAAACAAATTATGCAAATTGGCATAAATGTTGAACAATCAACATTGACATTGTTTTAATGCTTTTTATACTGTAAGCAGTGTAAGCCGTCTTAATTTTTAAGCCATACTATGACTTGAAGAGTGTAGACTCAGGAAACTTGAACATCTGACATGGTTGGTCTGATATCTGGCTTTTCTTGTTGATACCAGTGTGATCTACCCCATTTGTCATTGCCGCAGAAGTGATGGATATCCCGGGTAGACTGCGGAGCGAAGAGCAGTGCTCAGCTATTGTCGGCTCTCCCAACATCAGCACCGCTGCTGAGGCCGCAGAGGCTGCTGAGCGCAAGGAACAGGAGGAGGAGGGACACCAGCTCAACACGCCCTGGACTATGTGGATTGACAAGTGAGTCGCATTGCTACTGTTACAGATGCTCATCTTTCTTGGCCACTGCTCACTGAAGCGGCCAATGATCTGGTTCTGTCTTCACCCGATAGTTTAATTGACGGCTGCGCTCCCCAACTGTGCACCGACACCCTCCCTTCTCAGGGCGGTCTCTCATCACCACAGATTTACCGCCCTCCAGAGTTGACCTACGTTACGTTATTTTGAAGTTTTCGGTAACCCGTAGCTGTCAGTACCGTTTCGTAGCGTAATTGGGATGTTTCGGTAGCGTAGTACGGAAAATAAAAGAATAACGTAGGAACTACGAAATGGATTCCGTAGCAATTACAGGTCAGCTGTATTTGTATAAGGTACATATTTTTTCACTTTACTCATATCGTCACCAGACCTCCGGCCGTTTACACGGATGTGAGACGCCTACTTTATAAATACCACTGAGTCTTTCTTCCGGCCGGACCGACACTGGGGATTTCTCACTGGGGAGTCCCAGGGAATTCCCTGTCGGAAGTCCAGCGCATCTAGCGAGTAGCGCGTAGGCACCGCCGCACCGACGATGCTGCAAAGCCGGCGATCATTGTGCGCAGTATTTGGCTTACTAGAGACTAACCGTTTCCACTGGGTAGTGGATGATGACATATTGCATAACGTAGTACGATAAAATAATTTGCTGCGTTAATTAACAAATACCGTAATTCAGTAACGTAGCAATATATAACGTATCGTAATTCGGTATCGTAGTTTTGGCAAAAAAAGCAAACGTAGCGTAACGTAGTGCGTAACGTAGCGTAGCGCAGGCCAACTCTGCCGCCCTCCCAGCTAAACGCCCACCTCTCCTCCCGCCAGGACGGAGCGCGGCGCCAGTGCCGCCGAGTACCAGGCCTCGCTGAAGAAGGTCTACACCATGACCACCGTCGAGTGTTTCTGGGCCGTCTACCGCAACATCCCGAACGTGCGCGACCTGAACCAGCGCTACACCTACCACATGATGCGCGACGATCGCAAACCACTCTGGGAGGACACGCGCAACTCGCGCGGCGGCACCTGGAAGGTCAAATGCCGCAAGGAGGACTCGGTGAGTGGCCGACTGGGGTGATGACGAGGTGTATGGAGGGTGACGCTGGAGAGGGTGGTTGGGAATGTGGGGACCACATCATGGGGAGATTCCTGATGCCATAGCTGAGACGCCTTGACGCCTAGGATTTGAAGTGACGTTCTCATGCCTAGGAGTAACTTAATATTCGTTTTTTTGTAACTCAAGTTAGTTTGGATAGTGATTATCGAACTTACCAGAACTAGCATTAAATGGAAGCATTTGGTTAAATGGCTTTCCCGATCCAGGTCTTATTACGCACCACGAAGACTTGTTGTGCTGTTCAGTATATGTGTCCTTGCTATGCGTCATGACTTACTATCGCGAACAACTGAAGGGCAAGTTCACCAAGCTACCTTATCTAGTTGATGTTATTATCACCGTATATTTCTAACAAAGACGCAATGTGGGTAAGGTATGAGGGAATGCATGAAGTGGTAAACATGATACGGCCGAAGTACGGAACAGTCGTGTGTCCATTCTTGATGGGCTAATTTTTACCGGAGTTTATAAGGCCAATGATGAATGAATTCTAGCCAGTTACATTGGTCCATGTGTATGTACCTATACTGCCGCAAAACGCCGTCCTTTATCTAAACCTTTATTTTTCGATGCTTGCAGATGAGAACATGCTAACGGAAAATTTGTCATTTCCATGATATATCATATTTTGAGATTCTGAGGCCTTTTGAGTACATATTTCCATATTGCACGAACAAATCAATAGGCATGTTTCGACTGGCCGGCTGATACTCTGGCCGATAAGACTTTTTTGGAAGAAATCGACACTAATGTTATAAAAGAGAAGATAAGCCCACTTGTCGCGAGCCTTGGTCACGATCCCTCGTTTTTTTTTTTAATTTGAGCTATTGTTATCACTATTTTCGCTTCGGTTGTTATTTTTTGTTTACCGGTCGTCATAATCGTCGTCATAAACTGCATTTCACTACATTTACCCACATACCCTCACAGTTTTATATCAGTTGTATATTTTACACACAATCTAGACTAAAATCCGGGCTATTGCCGCTACTGCGTTTCCGATAACTTGCCGCGGGTGTGGTAGCCCCAGATAATTTATCGCAGTGAGGTGGAATAGCCGCACCGTTTATTATCACCTTCCATCGTATCTTTCTATCAGCCTCAATACATATATTTTGTTATGCCTCCCTGTCAAGGTTACAGACTTGCGGGAGACATTGTTTGGTAATGTCCGTTGTCTGAGGAGGCTGCCCTGGGCGAGGTCGATGTTTGTGTCACGCGTCTCGGTGGCGGGCGGTGCTCCCGTACTGGAGACGCCCACCACTGCCACGGACCAGACCGCCTTGGTAATGCCAGACACGCCTCCTCGGACCCGCATTCCTGCGTCGTCAAAACAGAGATGCCAATTCCGTGAAATATAGATACCCTGCGTCAATTGAAGTTGTGCTGAGCTCACCAAGTCTCTGAGAAACGGTTAGAATTGTCCGATCTAGCTCCATCGAATAACGATGACGTGTAAGTGTGATGTTAACAGTTCATTGAATAAATAAGCTAACCAATCATGCCATAGAGTCGACATTTTCACCTCGATACTGTTGGGCCGCGGAGCTGGCTATAGCTATAATAGGTCAGTGCGTACTGGAACTTAATTTCCATGGAACTTATTTTTCTACCGAATTCCGTCGTAAGAACGCTCTCCCCGATCCCACTTCCCCTAAGCGTATTCCCTCTATTCATCCAATTGTGTCTCTATGCCGATGACCACGGCTTTTTTCGCCGCTGGCTGTGATAGTCGTGTGCCGTGCGGCCTTACTAGCCGTCAGGGCCGACACAGTGGCTCTGGCTGACTTACCAATCGACATGCGCTGTACCCGTATTTGGTCCGACGTTTGATACGGATCACACGGACGCCTCACGGGCGGGCCTGTGTTAGTTTGTCGGTCAAGAACTGCAGCGCCAGCAGTGTGATCGTGTATTCCGACTGCTGACCAGGCCAAACGGTGCAGCAAGGCCCCAGGGATATCAAGATGTCGATTAGTTGTGTCTGGCCAGGCTCCGTTTGTGTTGCTAAGGCGACGGTGCGAAAAGCAAGCTGTGCCTCGTAAATGCCAGTGGTTGCATCATGTTTGAAATAAATTTATTAAATTGTGTGAAAGTCTCTATTACTACGTTTTCGCTCTTAAAAATCGAGCGGACTCTTCTCAAAATATGAAAGCTGTTTAACAAATGGCTCATTGTAGGATCGCTTTGTTTTGCCGACTTGCCGTCCTTTGAACGGCGAAATGGCAAAATCCTCTGCAGCGCGAGAGTGGTCAGTCTCCATCTGGCATTCCCGTCGTTTCCTCGACCACCATTCCTATCAGCCGGTAAACCGGTTAGCACCGAACCAGCGGATGTCACTTCCTGTTCCAGCTTTGCAGGCTAACTCATGCTTTACATGTTGTGTAGAATTAGCATTATTAGTTAATTTTAAGAAACGGAGTGGTCTACCGTGGCGTGGTTGTGACGAA
The DNA here is from genome assembly GCF_019059575.1 of Amphibalanus amphitrite. NCBI lineage: Eukaryota > Metazoa > Arthropoda > Thecostraca > Balanomorpha > Balanidae > Amphibalanus > Amphibalanus amphitrite. The sequence continues at coordinate 480,806 of NW_024881962.1, forward strand.
AATAGCCAGTTTTCATTCTGTTCAACATGCATTCGAAAATTAGTCACATGTGTTCAAGGGCGACTTTACAAACAACCGTCTTGGGCATATCACTGTATCATTTTCTGTATGGTGCATCTGTGATCTGCTTGTACCCTGGTCTGCAACACTTACTCCGAATGTGGTCAGTGGCCACTCTAGTCTACTACACTCACTGTAGAAGCAAACTGGCTTGTTTCTCGTAGCTCTCCGGTCTCGCTGCACAATGCGTCCTGAGCCTGGTCTACCTGGCCTGATCTATCGTCGACAAAAAAAAAAAAAACATAAGCTCAGCTTTGAATTATTTCGCTCATCTGACCACGTCATTATTCGATTTGTTTTGGCGCTATAACATCGTCCGTTTTCGTTCCTTTTCACTCTTCTAACTATGCCGATGCCACGTTTTTTCAGCCGGATGTGTGGAAGGAGCTGCTTCTCGCGGTCATCGGAGAACAGTTTGACGATTTCGTCGCCGAGGATGACGATATTTGTGGCGTGTCCATTTCGGTGAGTGATGAGTGTTCACCGGCGCTGGGTGGGCGCCTGTCAACTCTCCGTCAGTGGGAGCTGATAAAAGTCGGGTTATCGATGTTAAGAGTTGATAACAGGATTGCTAGCTGCGCAACATTACCTATATTTACTGCGCAAGTGTAGTAGGTATCAGTCACAAAGTATGTCTGTTATACCATAAAGACATAGAGACCATTGTTTGCTCGATTAGTCATTATATTCTTCCCGATAAAGGGTTCATAGAGTCCTGACATTGACGTACAAAGACACAAGTCCCAGTCTGTGCCAACCGAATCGAGATTTTTTTGGTAACGAACAAAATAGAAAGAACATACATTGGACCATATTTTTCCCGATGCCGGACTGTTGATGCTTGAAAGCTTTAATGAACGTTTCTATGCTATGAAATCTACCAAAAAAATATTCATGTGTGTAGTATGTGTTTGATGCTTAGTGTTACTGTTTATATGACGTTCCTTCAGATTCGTGAGCGAGACGACCTTATCCAGATCTGGAACACAAACGCCGCTAGGCACGAGGAGGCCAAGGTGGTGGAAAAGGTCAGGTCGCTCCTACCCGGCGTCAAGTTCTCCGCCATCTTCTACAAACGTGAGTGCTCGACACTGCTGCCTCAGTTGTTCATTATTGTTTGTGTTACTGATTAAAACAGTATCGACTGTAAGTCACATTTTTATGTTCGTTTATGATTGAGATCGGCTTAGTACTTGATTACGAGCGAGCGAGCGCAGCGAGCGAAGTGAGTCTTTTCAATATAACGGAAAAATCTCAGTATGAGCGGCCCGGCCCGGCCCGGCCCAGCCCGGCCCGGCCCGGCCTGTAACGCTTTTGAGAGGCTTATATCTCAGCAACCGCTGGACCGAATGGCCTGCGGTCTTTTTTGCTGGGTAGCCCCATCCCTTCTACCCCGTAATTGACTACTTTTGATACATCTCAGTGACCGCCGTGGCACGTGCCACGTGAAAAGTCAAGGGTGTTCAAGCAGTTTTGCAAAAGTAATGATTTTGAGAGGCCCATATCTCAGCAGCGGCTTGAGCGATTGTCTTGCGGTCATTTTTATAGGGTAGCTGCATCCCTTCTACCAAAGATCGGATACTCTTCATCTATGTGAGTGACCCCCGCTGCACGTGCAAAATACAACAATAAGAGGTGCCAAATTTGTTCCCATTTCAGTAACTCGGTAATTACTGGGGCGATTTCGCTGAAACTTGGCATACAGGTAGGCACCCACCAGGCAATGCATTCCCATGTGTTGCGGTTAGGGTGCTACTGCACGTGCGCACGTGCAGGGGGCGTTTCCAGATCTCGAGAACGGCTGGGCCGATTGCGCTCAAATTTGGTACACGGTTGGGGACCGGTTCGTAGGGTGCCGTGCAACAGTCATTTTGGACCCCGTTTGCACGTGCGCACGTGCAGAATGCCGCTTCCAGATCTCAGGAACGGCTGGGCCGATTGCGTTCAAATTTGGTACACCGCTAGCGACCGGTTAGAAGGGTGCTTTGCGCAAGCCCGTTGGAAGTGCCCTCTCGCCCGTCCGCACGTGCAGGGCTCACTATCTCGCTCGCTCGTTCTTCGCCCAAAAGGCGTTTTACTGGTTTTATGACTTGCCTTCATTAGTCGTTAGCGGCTTCATTGGACACAACCAACTCATTGGCTACCAATAAGTGATAAGCTGAAATCAGTAAGTCTGATTGAACTTGGAATTATTACCAGAATGTCGCAATGATTGCTAAATCACCAAGAAAATTTAATCGCAGTCACCTCAGCCAATAATTACGGGAGTTCGTTCCAATTATTGTTATACGATGACGGGGATCGTTTTTAGCGTGACTTCCGTTTCATAAAGAAATGGAACGTTTCAGCATTTGTTGTCTTATAAGCGACAGTCTCTTGATCAATAGTATAGCGCGCTTGGCTACACGCTGAGGAGCCTGTATGCTGAGGCTGCACGCTACCCGGACAGCTGTAATTGCTAATTTACCTGTCGAGGCGCTTTCCTGATCAGGATCCCAGAATTACTTTTTCGGCCCTTCATATAATGATGAAATGAGTTGATAAACGAATGAATGTATGAATGAATGGATAAATGAATAAATGAATGAATATATGGCTGAAAAAAGAATGGATAGGATTCAGGTTCAGATTTAAGTTGAAGGTCAGCAATGTAGAAAAGTGAAAACGATCATTGATCTAAGCTTTGACGCCCTGCTCCACTCCCTCCCCAGGTCACGAAACTCACCACGCGTTCGAAGGCAAGAAATAGAGCTCTGAGAAAGTCCAAACCACTCTGCTGCTACCAGCTTCCAGTTGTGCCAGGTCACTGGGTGACCCCGGCGACCTTTGGGTCAATGACCTTCAGCCGTCGTGACCGACTATATAACGGCCAGACTCGCCTTCCCTGCGGGCCAGGAGCCGGGGTCAAGGGTCAGGGCTCGCTGCAGTGACCTTCAGATGAGTAATCGTTGGGTCAGATGATGTGAGTGAAAGGCATGTATGCGAGAGTGAAGTGAGACGAGTAACCGGTGTTGTAGCTGCTTGATTCTGCCTCGTGTGCTTGTTTGACAGAACATATGAGCTATTTTTATATGAAAGAGCGATCCAGGTCCGATGGAGAACATGTCTGTAGGGCATGTACGTTGAATACGGGATGCTTAGAAGAGTTGGTAGGTGACGATGCCGCGCCCTGTTTGCTAGTAACTGTTTTCTGATTGGTTTCTTCCGCTCCTGTCTTACGGTTGGGGCTGCATATCTTTCAGTACCCCAACTTTCATCAGATGGTGTTCATGGGTTGAATGGTAGGATCGAGAGGCGGTAGGATTGAGTGCCAGTGGAATGTGATTTATTTTTGTCTAACCTAACCTAACCCATTCAGCCGCGTACATTTGTTACATCCTACCGCTCTTGGAATAGCACAAGCTATGCATTATGCAATCTACTTAACATTGACTCTGATCGCCCTTCAATATTCGAAGTCTTAAGTCTGATTAACAGCTGGTTCTGCACCGCTCTTTGCGTTGATTTTACGTGCTAGACTGATAAAGTGGGATTACAAAGTATTACACAAGATACGCAAAATTTATAGGCTGACAGCGGTTTGAAACTCGCGAGTTAAAGACATATTTGATATATTCTTTGTGATCTGGGTGCCTACTTATTGATCAGTGCAATTATCAGCTGATCCAAACAGCCTCTCATTCTTCATTCATCGGCATTCTCGTATGAAAGCGAACTGTAATTTTGCTAATTAATATTTCATAATGCTACAGCTGGTGCCACATTTTCGTTTGTTGATCTCCAGTGATAGGTACCCTAAAACCAGTATAACGCCTTTTGGGGCGACTAACGGAGCGAGCGAGAGGGTGGGCCTTGCACGTGCGAAATTTCGAGGGGGTACCTCCAACTGACTTGTGCACGGCACCTTACTTACCGGTCTCTAGCGATGTGCCAAATTTGAGCACAATCGGCCCAGCCGTTCTCGAGATCTGGAAGCGACACCCTGCACGTGCGCACGTGCAAAATGGGTCCCAACTGACTTGTGCACGGCACCCTACTAACTGGTCCCTAACCGTGTTCCAAATTTGAGCGCCATCGGTCCAGCCGTTCTCGAGATCTGGAAACGCCCCCTGCACGTGCGCACGTGCAGCAGCACCCCAACTCTGGCACATGGATATGCAGTGCCTAGTGGGTGCCTACCTACATGCCAACTTTCAGCGCAATCGGCCAAGTAGTTACCGAGATATTGCAACAATTGCAAAACTGACACCTCTTCGCTTTGCACGTGGCACGTGCATAAGGGGTCACCCACATGCATCGAGAATAGTCCAATACTTGGTAGAAGGAATGAAGCTACCCTACAAAAATTACCGCGTGTAAATCGGTCAAGTGGTTGCTGAGATATAAGCCTCGCAAAAGCGTCCGCACGGCCGGCCGCTCATACTCAGAAATTTCCGTTAATCTAAGGAAAGACTTCGCTCGCTTCGCTCGCTCCGTAACTAGCTCCGACCTACGTTCAAGCTCCAAGCAGTGTTGAGTTCCACACGCATGCATTTGTGAACAAATGCCCATAGATCGTGTTCAGAGCGGTTGACATGCTCTCTTAGAATATTGAATCGTTCCTTGCCAAGGCTCTGGATGAGTCGTTATAGCACGAATCAGTGGCTGTTTGTGTGCGGATTTCGTCCCACGGTACCGATCACATCTTGAGATTTGCGACGATCCGCGCTGCCGTTGGTGTTTGCTGCCGGTCTTGTCTCGGACAATCTGTGCACATCGCTACATGTCGTTAACCCCTCTAACGTCATCGGCTAACATCGGGCGGATGCGTCAGATTGAATGCTCCGGGCCCAGTCCCGTTTGCAGAGCACGGCGTGCGAGACGGGCCGGTCGCCGCCCGAGCAGCGGCCTTGACGGGACCGGTCTGTGTCCACTGCGTGACTGACCTGTACGTGACCGGCTGTCGGTACAAGACGGGCGGTGCCGTCTTTCATGAGAGCGATGTAACGCGGCGTCCGCCCTTCGCTGGGTGTTGCCAGAGACATGCGTTGAGAGGATCATGTTGAGTGCGTTGCGCTCAGAGCGGGTCCGAGCTGTGTAATGCTTGGGGGCTTTGTTAGCAGGCTGAGACGGTCGCCAGTTGTCGGATGGTGAGACGAGAGGATATGATTAGTTCCTGTCGCTCGTGCTATGCCAGATGTCGCTTCGCTCAACGTTTGTTGGTGTCGCTTTGTGTGTTGCCTAGCCAGCTGGGTTTTGTATTCGATGAACGACCTAACGTGGCGATGTGCTCGATTTTAGCTTGCTTTTACTGAAGAACGTGATCTTTTGTTGGCTCAGAATCGTAACGTACGTTTGTCGTCGTTTTGTGAGGATTGATATCTGTTCAAAGTTAGTTATTTCCGTGCAATTTGAATGATCGACAAACGCCAGTAGACGTTGTGATGGCAAAAGTCCTTGCGATTAGTTTCTACGAAACAGCTGACTGCGCCAGCTTCCATATTCTGTCCACCTGTGACCCTGTATGCTTAATGTTTATGTCTCTAACATGCCAAATCAAAACGAATCGCTTGACATCGCCACGGAAAGCTTGTAGCTGCGATTATCTTGTGTAGCGTGTTCGATCTGTTTAAGCTGGGCCCTCGACTGGTACCACCAGACCGTTGTTGGCGATGAAGATGCTACTTACGGCGTCCCCCGCGCGAGAGCTAGCTGTTAGAAGGCTTCGGTCGTTATCTATGTGCGATGACCTGTTACTGTGCCGATTTACAATGAGCTGAGGGCGTTTACCTGGTAGGGGATGCCACATATTAGTGCTAACGCTGGCTCCGTTGTGCCGGCTAACGGCAGGGGCAAGGCCAAGATAAAAATGCCAACGTTAGACGAGAGAAATGGTATGCTAGCCAAGAGTATATCAAACATGCTGTGAAGACATGCTATGCACATGTGAATTTTCGATGTAGGTACAATATTCGCAATATATGATATGCGTACAAGAAATGTGTATTTTGGTGGATGAGTCCGACGAGTAGTAAAGGAATATTGAGTCCGACCCCTGATGGCTCCGACCCCGCTCGCTGGGATCCCTCCCCCCCCCGGGACGTACAATGTTCAGAGCAGGCTTTTTGTCAAGCATCATATGGAACTGGATCCATCCAAGCCAGGGTCCATCCATGCCGGAATCGAAATGAGAAACACCACTAGCCATGTGAAAGGCGAGCGTGAAGTGATCACTTCAAGTTGGAGTTAATTGGTAGCACAAGTTGGTAGCATTTCATCGTGCTCTTTATAACCTGCTTGCGGCAATCAGAATTCGCGTAAAAATTACACTGTTCGCGGTTTCTTATTCTAATCATGGTTGCTAGGCAACGCCCCAACGAGGGGCTAGTTTACCGCAAGTTGCCTGACAACTTGTTGTCTTCTTTTTTCTCCGTTTTGAGAGGTCATATCAAAGAACACCATTCTCATGGTAAATATCTCCGGGACGTTTGTGTGTGGTTTATTCATCTTTTATTTTGTAATTAATTTAATCAAGGGTTCGGTGTTTTGTATACCCTGTGCTCCACCCAAAAATCCCTTGAAGAGTTTTTTTTTTTTACATGGCCAAGGATACAAAGGTAAGCATTTATCTTTTTTCAGCCATTTGACACGCCAAGCCAAGGGCCTAACTTGAAATGGACTTGAATAAACCTGTGGAATGTGGATGCCATGCTCCGAAATCCCAAGTCCCGACAATTCCTCTAAATATAGGTTGAAAGGCACACCCACCCAATGTAGCCTGAGACCCAAAAGCAGACTTTCAGCAGATAGTATTAAGTTGCAGACTCAGCAGAGAGCTGTTGATAAAAGTCACTTATTTTCTGTGGTTCGGTTCCCGTCATATGTTGATATCCAACCTTATCGGACTGCTTACTTCTGTAAATACATTGTTTTAGTCACTCCTTTGGTTGCCTGTAAGCTTCTCGTCTACATACAAATTTTTATCCTGCGCCACTACCTTTCTCCGCATTCCACCTAAACCTAAACAAGAGTACTGGATGGGGCTATCATATCATGTTCTGTAACACTGGGCTAGGTAGGTAAGTACTTGCAGTACTTGGGGAAGGAATTCAAATTCAAGTGCTCTCTGACTCAAGGTGACATATATTGCTTTTGCCAGTTTTAGATGTTATGCTAAACTTTCAACCAAACTACATTAGGTATACCTACCCTAGGATTACATATGTTGTCTGCTTTTTGTTTTATACATTATTTGATCATGAGATTGAGATATGACAAAAGTAAAACAGAAATCATGTAGATCATGGGTCACCTCAGCCCTCAGGTAAAGTGATTTTCAAGAGTAGGTAGGTACTTATTTTGAAAAAAGGAGTACTTACTGTGGTGTCGCGAGCTGCTCCCCCCTGCCCCGGGGCCTGGCGACGCCATTTGCTCCCCCCTGCCCGGGGGCCTGGCGACGCCACTGGCGGCGCCGGCGCGCAGACGCGGGGTTCGAGAGAGTCGGCCGCCGGCCCGCGCGGGGTGCGGTTGCGGTAGTAGCGATCGGTGTTTGGCGCTCTGGGAAGTTTAACGCAATGCGGCTTTGGTTGTGAATAAAGAACTCACGTTATAACATCCTGGCGACGAGGATCAGATCAAGGTGAAGCCTTGGAGCTGTGATTGCGAGTGATGGCGAAACGGGCTAGTGATCAGTGCGCGGTGGTCAGCGAGGGCGGGCAGGCCACGGACGGTGAGGGCGCAAACGTTGCTTAGTACGAATGCTTAGTGCTTAGTATTGCTTAGTATTTTTATTTTCGCGCTGCTGCTGGTAGTGTGCCTGTCGCGCGGCGGCCGTTGTCCCGGCAGGGTTTCCCATGTGATCGCCGAAATTCGTGGCGGCCATGATGCCTCGGCAGTGTGGCGTGCGTGGCGCATGCGTCGGCGTGCTGCACGCTGATTGGTCGGCCGGGGGTGACGCGCAGCTGTGGCAGCGCGTGTGATTGGCCGATCGGTGCGGCGGAGAGGGCCTCAATGCGGTTTGAGGCGCCTGGTCCCCGAAGCGGGTAATTTCGGCGGGGAGCTGGCGCGCGGCCGGGCGGTGTGGGGCGAGTGCGCATGCGCGCGCGGTGACGTGCGTGTGACGTCACTACCACGTGACGCCCCCGTCGAGAAAAGCGCGGGAAACCGCAGCTGCAGCGCCAAGTACGGGCGCAGGGCGGCGCGGTGAGCGGTGACCGGCGCGGTGAGTGGTGACCGGCCGGGTGAGCGGTGACCGGCCGGTGTGAGCGGTGACGCCCGGCTGCGGGCCGACCGGTGGAGCGGCGGCGAGCCGACCGGCGGAACGACGTGCTGGTGAGAGCGCGGCGGCACGATGGATCCAACGGGGATGCAGATAGTGTCTGCGGTGCCGTACCGTCCAGGCACGGACTTTGAAAAGTGGCTCCGGGCATTGGAGCGGTATATGATCGCTGTTGACATTCAAGGGCCGGCGAGACGGTGTGCAGTCCTGTTGCACCTGGTGGGTCCGGACCTCGCCGATGTCAGCGATTCACTGCCTGAGGAAGACGCCGAGAGACAGGGAGAAGACGAGTTTGCTCGCCTGAAAAGGAAGCTAACACGGTATCTGGTGCCGAAGAATAATGTGGTGGCGGAGAGAGGAAAGTTTCAAGGGATGACAATGGAGCAGGAAGAGAGCCTGGAGGAGTTCCTGGGCAGACTACGGACGCAAATCCTGCGCTGCGGCTACGAGCCGGCGCAGGTGGACCGAGAGTTGAGAGACCGATGCGTCCTGGGCAGCCGAGGTGAGCTGCAGAGGAAGCTGGTCCGGGAGGCGGCGCTAAAGGGTGACGACCTCTCTCTGGAGGACGTCCGGCGGACGGCACGGGCGCACAGGGACGTGATGGATCTGACGACGCGGCTGTCCGGGGCGCCGGCGCCGGCCGAGACGGACGGGGAGGCAGTTCACCTGGTGCGACGCCCGCAGCGGACGGAGAGGGTCAGGCCGACCGAGCCCCCGGGGCCAGGCACGTGCTTCCGCTGTGGCGGCCGGGGCCACTGGCGGCGCCACTGTCCCAGCGCGCAGTCGCGGCAGGCCGGCGCGCGGCCCCGGCAGGACGGTGCGCAGCCCCGGCAGGACGGCGCGCGGCCCCGGCAGGACGGCGCGCGGCCCCGGCAGGACGGTGCGCAGCCGCGGCAGGACGGCGCGCGGCCATGGCGGGCCGGCGCGCCGCGCTGCTATCGGTGCGGAGAGCGTGGGCATCTGCAGCGAGACTGCGGCACACAGCGAACCGGCGTAAAGCTGGTTGAGGACGGCGACCAGGCTGACTGGCAAGTCGGCGCCGTGCAGCCAGCCGCAGCCGAGTGGGCGACGGTCAGGGTGAACGGCCAGGAGTTCACCATGCTGATCGACACTGGCTCACCGGTGACTATAATCAGCGCGGAGACTCACATCCCCGGTCTGACGCTGCGGCCGAGTGAGCTGCACCTCACGTCATTCACCGGCCAGCAAATCCGTCTGCGAGGCGAGGCCGACGTCAACGTGGAGACGGACGGCCGAGCGACACGGCTGCGACTCGTCGTGTCCGACATGGGCTCTCACCGACCTCTCATGGGACGAGAGTGGATCAAGGCGCTGAGGACGGCGTCGGGTCTGGAGACGCTGAACGTGTGCCCGGTGGCGACTCAGCCGACGCTGAAGGAGGTGATGGACAAACACCGTGAGGTGTTCAAAGAAGAACTGGGCAGAATCCCGGTGAAGGTGGCGCTCAGACTGAAGGAAGGCGCCAAACCGGTCTATCGACGCGCCAGACCGGTGCCGTTTGCGCTACAGCAAGATATCGAGCGGGAGCTCGACAAGTGGCTGGATCAAGGGATCGCCGAGAAGGTGCCTCCTGGACCCTTCTCCGGATGGGGTACGCCGCTCGTACCCATCCCCAAGAAGGACGGCGTGCGGCTGTGCGCGGACTATCGGATCACGGTGAACCCGCAGCTGCAGCCTATGAAGTATCCGATGCGCACGCCGGAGGAGCTATTCGCCAGCATCCGAGGGAAAAAGTTCTGCAAGCTGGACTGCAGGAACGCCTATCTCCAGTGCGAGCTGGACGAAGAGAGCCGAGAGATGACCACCGTGACCACACACCGTGGTGCGATGCGGATGAACCGTCTCCCGTACGGGATCAGCACCTGTGGAGCGCAGTTCCAGGCGATCATGGACCAGGTGCTGGATGGTCTTCCAGGAGTCGTCTGTTACCTGGACGACGTGCTGATCGGCGCCGACAGTGACCGTGAGCTGATGGACAGGCTGGACCGGGTGCTGGAGCGGCTAAAGGACAACGGCGTCCGCCTCAAGAAAGAGAAGTGCCAGTTCGGAGTCCGAGAAGTGGTGTATCTCGGTTGGCGACTGTCTGAGGCGGGTCTGCGCCCGGTGCAAGAGAAGACGGCGGCCGTCACAGCAGCACCTGACCCTCGGAACGTGCAGGAGCTGCGATCTCTGATCGGGTCAGTCAGCTATTATCAGCGGCTGCTGCCCAACCTGTCTACCGTGCTAGCGCCGCTCTACGCGCTACTGAAGACGGGCGTCAAATGGGCATGGACGGCGGAGTGCGCCGCGGCAGTGCGCCGTGTGAAGGACATGCTGTCCACGGCGCCGGTCCTGATGCGGTACGACCCCGTGCTGCCGCTGCGGCTCGTCACGGACGCCAGTGCGACAGGCGTCGGAGCGGCTCTGATGCAAGTGACGCCCGAGGGGCTCGAGAGGCCGGTACAGTACGCCTCCCGAACGCTCACTCCGACGGAGAGGAAGTACGCCCAGGTGGAGAGGGAAGCCGCAGCCGTCTCGTTCGGAGTGCGGCGGTTCCACCAGTTCCTGTTTGGTCGGCCGTTCACCCTGGTGGTCGACAACAGGACGCTCTCCAGGATCCTGAACCCGGACCGTGAGCTGCCCTCTCTGGCGGCGGCTCGCATGCAAAGGTATGCGCTGCAGCTCGCGGCGTACCAGTACAAGATCGAGCTGCGCCGGACGGAGGACATGAGGCTGGCGGACACGATGTCCCGTCTGTCGGTGCCGGACGAGGCGGAGAACCGGCTGTCGGCAGAAGAGGAGGCGGCGTACGGCGGAGGCGGCGTAATGTTCATCGCCGAACAGGGGCCGTGTCTGACCGCGCAGCAGATAGCAGTGGCCACGCGCCGAGACCCGGTGCTCGCCCGCGCTCTGGCGGCGGTGCGATCGGGCTGGCCGGCGGTGGTGGACCCGGACCTGGCTCCCTTCAAGAATCGCCGAGAGGAGCTGACGACCGAGGCCGACTGTCTGCTCTGGGGCGGCCGAGTCGTCATCCCGAGCAACCTGCGCGACACCGTCAAGCGGGAGCTGCATGAGGGTCACTTCGGCTGCACTCGCATGAAGCAGCTGGCGAGGCGCTTTGTCTGGTGGCCGGGACTCGATGCTGAGCTGGAGGCGCTGGCTCGCGGGTGTCAGGCGTGCGTCTCAAAGCGAGCTGAGCCGCCGCAAGCGACACGGCACCCGTGGGAGCCGACGGACGGCCCGTGGCAGCGGGTGCACGCCGACTTTGCTGGGCCGATGCTGGGCCATTCCTTTTTGATAATGGCCGACAGCTACACAAAATGGATCGAAGCTGTGCCGATGAAGACGACGACGGCGGCCCGGACGGTGGCCGTGATGCGCGATATTTTCGCCCGTCTGGGACTGCCAGTGCAACTGGTGACCGACAACGGCCCGCAGTTCGCCAGTCAAGAGTTCGCGGCGTTTGTGCGGTCAAACGGCATTCGTCACACTCGTGTCGCGCCGCACCACCCCTCGTCCAACGGACTGGCGGAGAGAGCAGTCGGCACCGTCAAGAACGCGCTCCGAGTCTGCGCGGCGGCCGGTGGGGGAGTGGACCTCTCTCTGTCACGCGCGCTCCTGGCGTACAGAGTGACGCCCCACGCCGCGACTGGACGGACTCCCGCTGAGATGCTGTTCGGGCGGAACCTACGCACTCGGATGAACCTCATGGTTCCGAGCGCCGAGACAGCTCTGCAGGCGGCTCGGGACAGGCAGCGTGAGACGGCCGGCGGACGGAGCAGGGAATTCGCCGTGGGAGCTACAGTGTGGGCCCGCTCGTATGACGGTCGTCAGAAGTGGGTCCGCGGCACGGTGGTCGCCCGCCCCGGTCCCGTGTCGTATGAAGTGGACGTGGGACACGTGATCTGGTCGCGCCACGTTGACCAGCTGTTGGCGGCGGCGGCTGACCCAGGGAACAGCCCCGGCGGTGACGTCAGAGCGACGACCGGCGGTGACGTCAGAGCGGCGACCAGTGGTGACGTCAGAGCGACGACCGGCGGTGACGTCAGAGCGACGACCGGCGGTGACGTCAGAGCGACGACCGGCGGTGACGTCAGAGCGACGACCGGCGGTGACCGGGCTGGTGGCGCCGGCGGCAGCGCCGGGCGCCCTGTCGGAGACGATCGCGCCTATGGCCTCGGTGACGGCAGCCGCGCCGGCGGCGCCGGTCAGGCCTGTGACCGGGGAGGAGCCGGCCGTGCCGGTGATCTCGGCGGCGGCGGTGATGCGGGTGACCCCGGCGGCGACGGCCGTGCCGGTGACCCCGGCGGCGGCGGTAGTGCCGGTGACCTCAGCGGCGGCGGTGATGCCGTCAGCGGCGGCGGTAGTGCCGGTGACCTCGGCGGCGGCGGTGATACCGGTGACCTCAGCGGCTACAGTCACACCGGCGGTGGCGGTGATGTCGGTGACGGCGGCGGCAGGGGCGGCGGGGACACTGCGGACCCCTCGCAACGCCGTTCCGCTCGGCGCCGGAGGTGCCCGAGGCGACTGATCGCCGAGGTTTAAAATGTGTTTGGCGCCGGAGGTGCCCGAGGCGACTGATCGCCGAGGTTCAAAATGTGTTTGTTTCCACGTTCCGACGCGTAATGTGTTCGTTTCCACGTTCCGGCGCGTAATGTGTTTGTTTCCACGTTCCGGTTTAGAATGTGTTTGTTCCACGTTCCAGTTTAAAGTGAATGTGTTCCGTTTGAAGGGCGGCGCCGGCAGTTTAAAGTGAATGTGTTCCGTTTGAAGGGCGGCAGGTTAAAGTGAATGTGTTCCGTTTTAAGGGCGGCAGGGTGTGGTGTCGCGAGCTGCTCCCCCCTGCCCCGGGGCCTGGCGACGCCATTTGCTCCCCCCTGCCCGGGGGCCTGGCGACGCCACTGGCGGCGCCGGCGCGCAGACGCGGGGTTCGAGAGAGTCGGCCGCCGGCCCGCGCGGGGTGCGGTTGCGGTAGTAGCGATCGGTGTTTGGCGCTCTGGGAAGTTTAACGCAATGCGGCTTTGGTTGTGAATAAAGAACTCACGTTATAACACTTACCATCCCAAATATTCAGTTTTGAAACACCAAGGCATATATTGGGACATACCTATCAATAGAAATATTACCTAATGTAACCAGATCTGCATAGTTCATGCTATAAATTATAATTGATCTAGGTTTTATAAAGGTTTTATGAGACTGGCCCCTTAATGAAGCATAGCTTTTAAAGTACTTTATTGAAAACAGGAGGGTATAAGAGAATGCAAGGGTACTGAGTTGCTTGAGTTACAAGTATCTTCTTAATTATGACAAAGTCAACTAGAAGAATGATGACTAAACTACACTTTTGCTGAAGATTACCAACTTATCCATTGACCAGTATCCATATTAATGACCCTTCACTGATAGATCTTTTTATTACTGCAGAGAAAATGCATAGAAAGCAGGTAGTATGCAATGTGTACCAGCCCTTACTAAAGCTTTTCACTCTGTCCGTCCCAGGGGAGCCATTTGACTACCAAAGTGATGTTTGGTGACTGCTGTGACTGTGTGAGTCCTGGCCCCTGTTTGAGCTGCTTCATTGGTAATTATTTTCTAGATTTCTTGCGACCTTCATTAGTTGTGGCCATAACACTAACAGACCAGCGACGAGGCCTGAGCCACAAACTGTGAGACCTGAGAGCTGCGACAGCTTCTGAGTTCTTAGACCCTTAGCTCCAAGCACCTCATACTCCAAGCCTTGAACCCCGTCTGGAAAATGACGAATGTCGAGCTTATAGCTCGAATTCTGAGCGACGGTATTTAAACTTCAAAGCTCTTTCGAATTCCAACCCCCCCCCCCCCCCACCCCAGGCCCGACTCCCAAGTGACGAATCTCGAGCTCCTAGCTCCCTCCCCGAGCCTCGAGCCTCAAGTGCTGGTACTCGACATCGACCGCATCGGTCGGGGAACGTGATGGAATGCAGCGTAACGGTGCACGCCAAACGCTGCAGAATAGTGCGGAACATATTAGCGAAACTGGCGGTGCCTCCTGCCTCAAAGGCGGACCTGTGTTATACGACCTGTGTTGGGCCTTGTATATTTGCGTACGAGACATGGGTGGAGTTCGCATATAGTTGCGTGGAGTGGGGCAGACGGAATGAAATTATTGGATGTTTCAGTTTGTAAAAATAAAAATGTTTCAAAAGACAACTACCCTACGCTTGAATATTTTTCTCGATTTTTTTCCGTGCATTTTTTTGCGCAGTGCAGTGCGTTTTAGGATTGGAAGACCCAAACATTCCGATAGGAATTCCCGCTCTGTGTGTCTGTTCCACTGCGTCCTTCGGTGCAATGCACGGCTCGTCAGTGAGGTAGCCACATCGCGTGCACTTCACTTAGCATTCTGCACGGTCCAGTCGACACGTCACCACTCTAGTCGGCGGCTGGTGGCCTCCCTACACCCGACCGACCTGTCAAACTCCAGCCTACCGCGCTACCGTGCCCGTCTGCCGCTGACACAATCTGATCGGATCCACTGACGCCGCGTCAGCCAGTCCGGTCGTGTCGGGCCGCCCTCGCTGTAAGCGGGCCGCTCGAATACACACACAGCCGCGGAGACTGGGGACGAACACACACACGGTGAAGGACCGCCGTGTGCCGCCGCCGCCCCGCATGCGGGCTCAGTGGATGGTGGAGTGCGGGCGGGCGGCGCGTGAGGCGTGTGCCGAGCGGAGTGGGCGCTATGGAGAGTGTTCTACTGAGAGTGAGCGCTGAGAAGTGTGGAAGTGTGCGTAAGGAGTGGAGTTTTTGGTCCACGGAGGAGGTTGAAGACAATTCCTGTCGTATGAGCGAGCATAGAAAGTGAGCAGTGTGGTGCTGACTGCCGACAGCCGAATTTTCAGTGGAATTGTGACAGGTGGACGGCGGTAGAGGTCAGCGACTTTGTGCGGCGTCTTGCGCTGAAGCGAATGATCCCAGCGGGCTCGACAAGCTTGCATCGTTCAGTGATTGCCAGGTATGTCCACTTCCAGCGTTCTGACACTAGGTTTTTGGATACCTACATGACTAAAGGAAGAAAGCACAAATGTTTCCATGCTCGTCTAAACTTTCGTTTGATGATGGGTTTAGCTGTTACTTTTTACCCGGAACTGTCTACTGGTGTTCGTATTTAACACAAGATTCAAGTCCTATTTACTATTGCCGGGGAAATTATTTCGTGTCTTTTTTCGCAAGGCTTCGACTACAGCGTCGCTCGTTTCCGGCTGGCATCTGCATTCCCTTCCATCCCCTTCCTTTTTCTTTTCATCCCCGTTACTGTGCCGTTTTTTTCCGTGAATTCTATTCCGATTTCACTTTAAACTTCTAGTGTAACCCCCATCCCCCGCTTTTCTGTCCCGTTTTTTTGTGCGTCTTTCTGTCTCTGTAACGTCCTCATTTGTTTCATTTCTGTCTCCTTCATAGTTGCTTCATCTACATATCTCTGTATGTATATATGACTGCCTCTACCCTTCTCTTCCTCCTCTCCTTGCTCACTCTCCCTCTATATCTCTCTCCTCTCCCTACCCTGTACGGGTCTCAATCCCTACCCCTGCCTTCGCTCTCATTCCCTCAGGCCATTCCTGTCGTGTCTCCGTGCTGTGTCACCACGCCCTGCTACCGTTGATAAGTCCCTACCTCCTACCCTCTCACCTGCCCTCCCCTACCGGCCCTCCCGGTTCTCCACGTAAATACCGGGGCCGACGCCCTCGCAGCCGCCGATAACACTCGCCCGTCCCCGCTGCGTCGCCGCCGACGAGAGTCCGCGTCGCTGCCGACGCGTGGTTGAGTCCGCGTCGGTCCCGACAGCAGGCGGGCGCCGACGGCCGACTCGGCCGCACGTGTCGGCCAGACGTGGTACGGAGTGCGAACGGACCGGCTTTGTTCGCGCCTGGTACTGGGTTGACTGGGGAAGAGTTGTGTAGTCGTGTCGGGATAGTCGTGGGAAGTAGAAGTGCGAAGACGGTGACAGCAAGATTACTTTGGGGACAGTAGAGGTGAGGCTTTTTTAATGGTGCGGTGATATATTGGAGCATTTTGGGTACCTGTGCAAAACATATGAGGATTGCTGGTGAAGCCGAGCTGCTTCGGTGTTGCTCCTTTTGCCTTGTCTTTTTATGGCAGTTTTTGTGAGTTGTACGTAGCGGCATGGGGCGATTTCTATCCATCTTTCCCCACGCTCTTCCTCGGTTCAGTATGCATGTAGTGGGGTGTAATCCACTGCGGGACTACGAATCAGGTGTAGCACATCTGTTGTGCGAGGCGAGACTGACAGGGGAGTGATTGAAACCAGACTCGGAGGGACGCTGACCGGAAACTACCAACATCCGGTCTGCATCGTGGGTGGAAGACGTGACTGAAGGGTGTGAGGGTGTGAGGGGGTTGGGATGGAGTGGAGGGAGTAGTAAGTGGCGTAGTAATGGAGTGTTGTTGCGGTGCAGACTGCAGAGGTAATTGGTGACGAAGGGTACTCTTGGAAAGCGAGATCGGGGTCGATTGTTGAACCGTCATTTTGACTGTGTCCACGCCAATGTCTATGTTGGTGTCGGTGTGGGCGTCAGCCTATCTGTTTTTGCGTCAGTGTTGGTGACAGTGCTGCCAGATCGCTTCCGATGTTGGATTGATCAAGATATCTTTTAATACGGCGCTGGCGTTTGCGCTCGTACCAGTGTCGTTTTCAACTTCATGACCAGTTTAATTATCGAATGACTTGTTCCCTCTTTTTCCTGCATTGCCTCTAATTTTCCGCCTCGATCACAATATTTCCCTGATTCACCAAGGCCATCCCGTGCTTCGCTGTCATAATCCTCCTTTTCCTCACAATCATCCCATGACTAAGGGCTGATCTTCGGTCACTCCGGCCACCATCTGACCTCTCTCACTCCTCTGATGACCCTCTGCTCTGCCAAATGGCCACCATCCCTCGCCGTAGGGCGACCGCGGCTCATCGCTCGTCAGAACACCGCTGCCAGAGTCTGACGACACTCGAGTCGGGCTGGGCACGGATCTCAGAAGGCTCCGAGCGGTTCGGAGAGCCGCCTTTCGTGGGTGAAACGACTTGGGCGGAGGCTGGCAGAGACGGAATTTATGGTCGAGTGACCGACCGGAGAACCGCCCCTCGGGCTGACGGTTTTGCAGGGTTATGTGTCGATGGTGGGGTGGAGAACAAGTTGTCGAGGGCTGGCTGTCGGATCTCCAATTGCGTGATCGTTCTGTTGACATTTTGTACAGCTTCACACGACTGGTCGAAACCGTGACATTATCGTGGCTAACTCAGAAACCAGCACGAAAATGATCAAATTTGCTACGGGAAGAAGTCGCAAATTAGGCAACAACCGTGAAATATTTGATTAGGCCCACTAAATCCGGTTTTACGAGCGTTATTGCCCGAGTTTATTGTTTAACTTCGATGTTATTGCTCCCCTAACCACTGCCCTCTCCCCTGTTTCAGTCATAGTACAAACATAGCACGTGTGGCAGCGGCGGCAGAGGGGAAGGAGCCCTAGCTCGGCTCTGATGGTGTTCGGCGGCGGGGCGGCGCGGCGCGGAGACAAACCTGGCGCGATGGCGGCGCACGGCGCAGACACCAACCACCACGAGGAGGCCAGTCGCATGCTGGAGACCGCCCTCCAGCAGATGGATAGCATCATTGCCGGTAGGTGGCAGGAGCGGCGCTGTCGGTACCAGGGGAGAGGCGTCTGACTTTGTATCGTGTGTTATGCTGTCTTTTGTTTGTTTGTTCTTTTTTGCTGAGAGTTACCTATGGCTGGTGTTTCCACGTCCACGTCATGTTGTTTCCTGGAATACCCTGCTATGTATTCTTCTGATCTCTTGCCTTCTTGATTCCGTCGAATACGTTTCATAGTATATCGTGAAGGTTGAACCGGACCTGACCTATGGTTTGGTCAATGGACGTGTTTTTGTTTTCCTAATTTCCAGTAGGTATGAATTTTATGCTGCTGAACATAAATGTCGTTGAATGCTCAACGACTTACTATGCCGTCCACCCACAGCTGTTTGAAACCATTCTGTTTGTTACAGTTAGTTGCTTGGTTTTTTTTTTTTTGTTATCGCAGCAAAATCATTTTCCGACGCGTTACACCATCCGTAAATCATACCCTCCTGTGTGTGAACCACTGTGTCATGGTGTCTGCCGGGTTTTAGGGAGCATCTCAGGCCTGCCGGGACCAGTCATGAATGAGGGTGATTCTACGGGAGGTATGTTGAGCGTAGTTTCTGCCGGCTTCCTGTGGCTAACCTCACGCTTATTGGGACACGGCGCTGGAACTAGCACACCGCACAACGCACCGGTATCGGAAAATTGTGACTACCACAGCCTCAGAGTAGACGAGACTAATGCCATGGATGTGTTGCACTGTAGGCTGTAGCACATGTTTTTGACACATTTTTAGTAACAAATTGATCCGTTTTGTTGTTTTTTTTTTTTTTTTGTCATAGTTTGTGTTGTATTTTTGTGCCCTGTCTCCAGTGGGCAGTGGACCGGTTGATGGTAGCTCAGTACAGCTAAGTGGCTGACAAGCTATGTGTTGGCGCTTCCTTTGAGTACAGACGAAAGTAAGGAAGCGATTGGACGCCGTAACTTGTGACCTCTCGTTGGTCTGTTGATTTCTGAATGAGCAAGTTAGGGCCTATGTATTGAAGTTCTTTCTTGAGCCTTTTTCTAATCATGTCTGGTGGTTGGTCTTCTATGCTGTGCCAGTGTGCTTCTGGGATCTTAGGGGTGATTGGCGATAACACTGTGTTTGGTAACTTTGCTCCACGACCCAGCATATGCTCATCGAACTCGTGCAGGATTAAAATCTTTGTCGCTCTTAATGTTACACGGTCCATCATCGATCGAGGCAACACCAAACATATCATATTTCTCTCTCCCTTCTCTCTTCCCCTCCTCACCTGTCACCTCCCCTCTTCTCCCCTCTCTCCCTCTCTCCCTCCCTCTCCCCTCCCCGTCAGCCCCGATGGAGCCACTTTCGGCAGCCAAACAATGCCACCTGCCCGGGTCGGTGCGGGCCCGGCGGGCGGAACACCGGCCGACTGTGCGGGCGGTCGGTCGATATAGTAGCACTGATAAAGTGCGGCCAGATGGTAGGTGACGTCATCGTGACGGAGAGCAGGCTCACGGGGGTGAGGGGGAGGGTGATGTTTGGGTATGTTGATATTGTGATGGTCGATATTTTGATTGTTGACTGTTTGTATTGGTATTATATTGTTTTGTGTCGCATAAGGTCCAACTAGTTAGTGCGGTGCGAATGCTGTGAGGGTGCTAGTGTTATTTGTTATATTTATGGGGACTGCTCACTGTTTCGTGTTCATATATCAGAATGGGACGCTCTAAACAGTAGGTCGTGCTGTTAGCCTTGAGCTGTCACGTGCTCCTCGTGGAGTAGACCGGTCTGTATCCAACGAACGGATACGCTGGACTGTTGACGGAAGCGACTTCCTCGAAAGATAGCCGATGTGACCGCAAACCAGGCTTCGCTGACGGAAAAAAATGGTCGAAACTTGCTCTTCATTCAGGTTCTCTCACATTGCTCTGGAAATAAACAATACGAGTTCATCATCCCGCTCCTTCCGCAGTAAACATTCCCAGACGTCACAACCTTGAAACTCTCTTGATCGGACTGGTTTGGCGTAATTCTACTCCAACATCTAAGCTCGATTTACAACATCACGTCACCGAGTTTCACCCATTTTTTTCCGTGTGTGCGCTGCGACTGCACGGTACCGGCGATTATGATTCAGTCACGTCCTGGTCCGGCCGACGGTGTTTCGCGGAGCGTTAGTCGCACAGTGAGTTCAGCCAGTCGTCGCAGCGTGCCTGTGAGCCTTGCCACGGCGACGGTCCGTGTTAGGTGTCGGTTGTGGGATTACTGAGAAGTGCGAATGTGAGCAGTGCACCCATCTTCGCTGACGGCTGACGGGTGGTGGTCTGTGCGAGTTGTGTGTGCGGTGTTGGCGTGCGTTTAAGTGGACTCTGCTTTACTAAGCTATACCTACTGTGCTGTCCAGTGTCCATTGAGCTGGGCGGACTGCGTAAGTTGTAACTCACATGCACTTGCAATACAAGACCAAAAACCGTCGTAAGTTACGGACTCGCTTTATGAAACGGGGCCAAGGTCAATGTTCAATGTTGGAATGTACAATGCAAGTTCAGTATGTACAGAATTGTATTGTATTGCTGGTTTCTCAGTTCGTGTTTCCCAGTCCTGTGCGGCGGTGTTCGCGCAAACGTGCCTGTACCTTTATGAGACACGTGTTGTTTGCAGTTTATGCTGTACCGGTTCTGTCACTCCGTGCGGAAAGCATATGCTAGTAAACTGGGTCTCAGTATGCGTGTGCCTCTGTGTAGTCATGTCTCGTTTGGTGATACTACACGGGGAGCACACTGTACCACACGCACCTGTGTTTTGTCTGTGTATCGTGTGGTGCCACCCCCTTGTCTGTATGTCTGTATGCCATGTGGTGCCACCCTACGTCACCCGGACACGCGCATATGTCTGTGTGTTGTGTAGTGCCTCCCTACACCTGCAAGTGCACAGTGCACACTTGTGTATGTTGTCTCGTCACCCTACACTCGCACAGTGTGTATATCCTAATGCCGTGTCTCGCAGGCACCGAACTGGAGCTGGCAGGGATGGAGGAGAGCGTTCGGAAGGAGCCACTGGCCCTGAGCGACCCCGTGGCGCAGGCAGCAGAGAGGCTCCGGCAGGCCATCACATTGTCTGCGGTCAGTGGACGGGGCAGGGACTGTCAGATGGGCCAGGGGGTGTCAGTTTGCGGGGTAGACACTGTCGGTTTTGGGACTCTCGGTGGTATACACCATTCAAATGCTGGGAGGTTGTGCTATCTCATATGAAGTTGTCGTTTTCCTTGTTTTCTTGGTCGTAGTGAATCATTGGAAATTGGAATGAATGATGTCTTTCTTCCGTCATCAATATTTGAAAGTAGATATGGATGCAGGTAGGCTCTAGCATAGCCTTTGGAAGCTTAGAGCACCAGTATCTGGCAGAAATCGTTTAGTACATTTTGGGAGATTCATATAGGCACTGGTACTACTGTAGTCATAGCTGTAGCGAATTCGTAATGGTTTACGGGTGTCGATCAGCTGGTCAAACAGTTTCTCTCACTTTTCTTGCTCAGTAAAGTGCGCTCTGTAGTCGTTCTCTTTAATAGCGACATGCTGCTTTGTTGTTCTTTTGACTGTTTTACAATGACGGTTCTTTGGCACGTTTCAGAAGAGCGCCAGCACGCCTTCAGAGACGGCCCTAACAGAGGAGACGCGTCACTTCCTCAGCACCTGGCTGGCCGGAAACAACAACAGTAGCAGCAGCAGCAATGGCAAGGTGAGTCCCGCGAGGAGCAAGCCTCTGAGGTCGGTAATCGAGAATCGCACACAACACGCAACACACCGAGACTTCAGGGACAGTCATTGGTTGTCCCAGTTTGGTGGCGAATAGGGTACAGATACGATGCATGTTTGCAAGCGTAGATAGGGCGTTATGGTTGTTCGATGAGTCCCTTCCTACCGGGACAGTACTGTCTGCTTGTGGCGAGGATGCTGCCGGCTTGTTTGATCGCCCATTGGCTTTATACCATGAACCACAGTGTCAGCGTTACTGGAAATCTGATGGAGCAATATAAGGTTGTCTTGGATTTCTACGTGCGGGTGGTTATAGGTACAGCTGAACTAACGTTGCGAGTCGGATTATAATGGAACTGAGATGAACTATGATGCAGGGTACTTTATACTAGATGCTTTGGCATCGCATGGACTTGCCAGTCTCCATATGGCACCACCAAGCAGTACTCCAGCAGCAGCTGCCTGGCCATCCCACAGCCCTGCTCCGGCGCTCTAGCCAGCACCCCCGATCTGTGTCCGTTTTCCCGATCAGTAGGGGACGGGAAGCGGGCGATGACGCGCCGGCCGCTGGCGGCTCGTTGGTGTCGGTTAGCGCTGTCTGTTCCGTCCCTAGGCCGTGCGCGACTGTCGGCACCGGTGTGTTTCCGCAGAAGGAAAACAAACAGTCTGTCATCGACACCCGCCGTCCACCGCTGGGCCCTCCCCGGCTCATGGCTGACTTGAGTCAGAGCTAGTTAGTTTGAAGACTCGAGTCATTTTGGGGACATATGACAGTTTAGCATGGCCAATGGCCATGGTATTGTTGGTCTTGTCTAGTTTCCTCTTCAGCCTCCTAGGGTCTTTCCCTTTCGTTCATCGATGTGTGAACTGTCGACCCTTTCCGAAGACTCCTAGAATAGTCACCAGGTGGCTCACTTCCTGTAGTGCGGAGGCGGTCTGTGTACGGTGGCGCCATCTCTGGCAGCCGGCCGGAACGCCGTTACCATGACTGCACCGGTGTGAGCCAGCTTTGTCGATGGATAGTGGGCGGCCTCAGCCGAACGAACCCTCACGGAATATAGTCGTTTATTGTGGTCTTTCGCAAGGTGTCGGAAGATTCATGTGGTGTGAGTCTGTTCTCTTTTAGACGGACTTTACTCAGTGAACTGCACCCGTGTCGATTGGATATGTAAATTGGGACGAAATTGTCGTTAAAGAGGGCACGTAAAGACACTTTCCTCGTGGAAATACGGCCAACACGAAAACCCTTTGGAAAAACCGAAACATCTTCGGCAAATATTTTGTGCCAGAACATATTTTGTGCTTTGCGCGGAAGTGGAAAGAAATTCCGAACTGATCGATAACAAAGTGCATACGACTTCGATGCGCCATTGATAAGCTTATTATGGGAAACCTACAACGGTACACTGGCAGCTAACATTGCAGAAATATATCAGAAATAATCCTGAAATACCCACTGATATTAGCTTCGAACTCGGGTGACTTGGTTATCTGCCAGTTCAAAAATGGCTCAGAGTGGTTCAAAGAAAACCCAGAACCAAGTGCTGGACCAGCTAGCAAAGGCGACCCATTTCAACCGGAACGAAATCGAGGCGCTTGTTCTCATGTTTAGGAAGACGCTGCGACCGAAGACGGACAAGCTGGACCGCAGCAAGTTCCGTGATGTGCTCCACAACACCTTCGACATGACCGACGACATGCTGATGGATCGAGTGTTCCGCGTCTTCGACAAAGACAACGACGGCCTCATCAACATGGAGGAATGGGTTACCGGTCTGTCCGTCTTCCTGCGCGGCACGCTTCAGGAGCGCATCAACTACTGCTTCGCCGTGTACGACTTCAACGGCGACCAGTCTCTGGCGCGGGACGAGGTCTACCACCTGCTGAAGAACAGCGTCATGAAGAACCCCCAGGAGGAAGATCCTGAGGAGGGCGTGCGCGACCTCATTGACCTCGTCATGAAGAAGCTGGATGTGAACCACGACGGATTTGTGTCCTTTGATGACTACGAGGCTACAGTGAAGATGGAGCCCCTCTTGCTGGAGGTGTTTGGACCCTGCCTGCCGCAGCAGGAATCGCTAGAAACGTTCCTCACCACCTTTGTCGAGCCTAAGCGAACGCCCGGCTATGAAGGATAAATTCTTCTTTTTTTTTAGCTTATTTAACAAGACTCCTTCAAGTCGTGATGTATGTCAGCTGTATTGCGGTGCTATTCAATGCAATGAAAACGACGCATATTCGAATCCAGCTTAACTAGGATTGCTAGATGTTCCGTTCCGACTACCGTCACGTTTGTCGACGTCAATCCTAGTAAGTATGTTAACATTCCCCGCTGGCTGTGTAGTTCAGAATTTGACAAGCAGCTCATCTCGTTTTACTGTTATCCAAATCACTGCAGCTGCTCAAGTAATACAGCTGATGACCGACGTGGCGGTGTCTTGCTTCATTCACTGCTAGATTAGATGATTGAGATTTATTTTTGCCGACGATGCGTGCCCGCTGGATCTGCTCGGGCCAGCGCTGGCGGTGGGGGGATGTCTGCCCTGCTGACGCTGACGGCGAGTCTGAGTCATTCGAATTGCCTTGATCAGCCACTGGGTGAGACCGCGAGACTACGGTGGATGAGCGGATTTAATCAAACGTTAACAATTTCAAAATACCTTAGTATTTGTATCATCGCTAGATGGATGAGATCTAAATACACATACTGCTTCGGATGTTTTTCTTCTCGTCGTTTTCCAGCGCCATGAACAATCAACACATTGGGTACATTACGGATGTTGACCTTCGTTTACGTCATCTGTGTCTTCACGTGGTGCTGCCACCTTGGCACTGAACCGACCCCAGTCCACTCTCGTTGACACGATTAATAGTGCTGACATCCCGGCACGCTGCAGCGCTCTGCGGGTCGGAGTTAGGGGCTCGGCCAGACGGCTCCACCCCCAGCTGTGCAGAGGGCAGGGGGCGTGGTGGTAGAGTTAGACTGGGAGGTTTAGGGTGACGGGGAGGGGCGGAGCGCCGATGGAGTTGTCGTGTTTTGCCGGGGGCGGTCCGTTTCCGGCGTCTCTCGGGCACGTGTCGCTCCGGTTGGCCTCCACCGACCGTTGTTGCTGCGAGCTGCGGCGGCCGACGGGCGGGGGCGGCGCAGGCGCGCTCGGCGCCGTCGGCCGGCCGCCGCCGCCGCCGCCGGCAGCCAGTGCCACTGCCATGCCCGGCCGCGATCCGTTCTCCGTGCCGGCCGGAGCGCGCTCCTGGCTCAGCGATGTGCTCGAGAGCTCGCCGGCGCCGGCGCCCGTGCCGGCGCCGGCCGGTGTCGTGTCCAGACTTGTGCACTCGTTCGAGCGAGGTGAGTTCGCGCCGGAAGAGTCACCGCCGCCGGCGCGACGCGAGGCGCCCGCTCAGGACGTCCACGCGGACTACAGGAGCATGATCGCCGCGCTGGATCGCTATATCGAGGCGCGTGACCAGCGCCGCGCCGCCGCCGCTGCCGCCGAGCCGGCTGGCCGCACACCGTCGCCGCTTCCCTCTGCCGGCTCCACGCCTCCCGAGGTACGCCGGATCACGGGGAAGCCTCCTCGGCCGCGTCGCGCCGCGTCTCCCGCTCGACCTCAGCCGGCGCCACACCAGCCCCCTCCGTCAGTGAGCGTGACTCCTCCGGTACCTCGTGTCGGCGTGTCACCACCGGCGCTCTACCCAACCGCGTACCCGGCAGCCTACCTGGCCACGCCGCAGTACGCCCAATACGCCCAGTACGCGGCGCATCCAACACACCCTTCATATGCGCACCTGGCTCCGATACCGTCTGTCGCTTCTGTGGCCTACGGGGGACCGTGTGCGCCTCTCTCCCAACTGGCGCCGCTGGGGTACGAGCCCGGCTGGGCGGACCAGCCGACCAGGAAGAGATCTTCCAGCTTCGACTCAGCGCTGGAGGAGATCAGAGCCCGCTACGGCAGTGGGGAGAGCCTCTGCTGGCCGGCGGCGCCACACTGCGCCGGAGGATGGGGTGGATCCTGTGGAAACATCGCAGGATGTAAGGTCAGTGGAAGGTCAAGGGCTGTGGGTCGGTGACAGGTCAAGGCCACGGGCGCTGACGGGTAGGAATACTATCCTTTGACTGGAAACTGGTTATTTAGTCGTATATTTTCGCTCGCTTTTGTAACCCTGAAATGTCTCTGGCATTCCATTATTAGTATGGGTTTAAGAGCCTTGAGCGCCTATTGGCAGCAACGGGAACAATGCCATTCTTCGACTAGATTGAAACTATTTACCTTCTTGTGTATTTTGGATCTCTTTTGAGACTGAACATCCATCTTTTTCGCACGGGTTAACAGCGCTATCTTATTGGTGTGGCCCCTTCTGTACGCTCATTCGCTCAAGTGAGCCGTCTCGCCTGTCGGTACTGGCGTTCGGTTGCCAGCGACAGTCGAACTCGTGCCACTGCCAACAATTTGCGCAGTATATTAGGGTTGCTGCCCGATGGAGACGTCTATACGTGGCAAGCTGCTTAGAGCTGCAGCTCGGATTGTGTGATTGCACAGGCTGTGCAGCTCAAAGTTTTGCGGTTTTAGGCGATTCAAACCATA
Organism: Amphibalanus amphitrite; assembly: GCF_019059575.1. NCBI lineage: Eukaryota > Metazoa > Arthropoda > Thecostraca > Balanomorpha > Balanidae > Amphibalanus > Amphibalanus amphitrite. The sequence continues at coordinate 507,105 of NW_024881962.1, forward strand.
GTGTCATCAAAGGGTTGCGTGGGAGTTTTTGAAGTATTCACAGGTCTCTGATGTGTGACTGACTTGTCGCCTTGCTTCAAACTGTGTGTGCAGCACACACGCCTCCAGCTGTGTGTGCTTTGACGAACTCTCGTAATTGAATTAGTGTGCTCGATAACTGCAATAACTCGCGGCATCATCAGCTGGCTCGCTGCACGAACTCGTCTGATTCTCCATGCGACCACTGGCTGTAGGGTGTTTGTTGTAAGATCCGATGCATAAGGCGATATAGGAGACACATTAGGCCGCTCCAGCGATCGGAACACCTCCGCTGTATCGGCTGTCAGGTCCGGGATGGGTTGAGGCGCAGCCGATGGATCATGTGCAGCGTGCAGCCCGACGCTCCCGCCAGTGTCCGGTAAACCGGGGAAGGGGAGTCGGGACTGAGATCCGGATGTGGTCCCACTTCGACCAGCTGATGGGAAACCCGAGGCTGGACGGTGGGATGGTACGGCTTTTGTGATTTACGGTTAGTGCCCTAGCATTGTTTGTGGAAGGTAATAGCAGATCTAGAAGTCGATAACTCAAATTAAATTTTGAATAATAAACTCGCCCCTGTCTCTCTCTCTCTCTCTCTCTCTCTCTCTCTCTCTCTCTCTCTCTCTCTCTCTCTCTCTCTCTCTCTCTCTCTCTCTCTCTCTCTCTCTCTCTCTCTCTCTCTCTCTCTCTCTCTCTCTCTCTCTCTCTCTCTCCCCTCTCCCCCTCTCCCCTCTCCCCTCTCCCCTCTCCCCTCTCCCCTCTCCCCTCTCCCCTCTCCCCTCTCCCCTCTCCCCCTTTCCCCCTCTCCCCTCTCTATCTCTCCTTCCCTCCCTCCCTCCCTCCCTCCCTCCCTCCCTCCCTCCCTCCCTCCCTCTGTCGCCTTCCCCGCCCGCCCCCCGCGTCTGTCCGAGTTTCGTGCAGACTGATCACACTGTTGCTCTGACGTTATCTAGGCTTGAAGGACGAGTCACTTGATGACCTGGCCAGTTGCGGCTAACGAGTAACGAGGCCTGTTGGTCTTGTTAGCTCGACCGTTTTACTGGGTGGTCTTTGCTGTTTGATGCATCCAGTCCCAGTGGTTCAGCTCGGGATAGCATGCAGACATTTCGATTGGCCGTGAGTTTTTGGAAGAAGCATGATCACATTCTTCATTAAAAGATAGCCACGTCCCACTTAGGGAATGAGGTGTATAATCGTCTATGATGCTCAAATAATCATACGGCTATCATTTGTCCAGTTTCTAACGGCATAGCTGAAATATGTCTTTGTTTATTTTAGTGACGAGAAAAAAAAAACTGTCGCTGACATAGAGTTATGTTCTAGTAAATATTCGTGAATGTGAGTCAATTAAAGTGTCTTTGGCAGGATGACACGGCACCTGGTGTGTCCGTCAACATGTCACTGCTGACAAATGACACACATATGCGCCGCTGGCCCCATGGTTTTATCTGTGTTTGTCTTTATTTAACTCGCACATATTTTACACTAGCCAAGAGTAACAAATGAATAGATGCAACACGGCACATGGTCTCGCAGATAGATGAAATCATCGTGCTGGTCAAACGATTCAGCTGTCTACTGGTTGTGTTTCCATCTGGGTGGTGGCATCCGTTTCGTTCGTTTTATCTCTGTTGATCAGATGTTTGAACGATTAGTCATTGCCCTTTATATTTTCTTAGGGCGTGTTGACTGAGTGCTAAGGCGAGTTGATCCTTCAGACTCCCGTTGAGAATCAAGAGTCCGTCATTGTCGTGATAGTCTGTCGGAGTGTTATCATCTTCTGGCTCTCAGCCCGGCCTGGCGACCCTAGTGTTGGTAAGTCTGGTCTGGTCTAGTAAGACTAACCTTAACGTTTGTAAATAATCAGACATGATTGAGTTTTATTCACGATCGATGGCAACACAAGTCAAATTCCTAAAACCAGACGTTTCGGCCACAGGGTGCCTTCGTCAGTGGACACTACAGATTAAATTAAAAACACATAGTATCAAAAACAATCGGTATAAATCGTTCGAAGTCGACACATCGGGCACATCGCATTTCGAAACATGTGCCCGATGTGTCGACTTCGAACGATTTATACCGATTGTTTTTGATACTATGTGTTTTTAATTTAATCACTAGTGTCCACTGACGAAGGCACCCTGTGGCCGAAACGTCTGGTTTTAGGAATTTGACTTGTGTTGCCATCGATCGTGAATAAAACTCAACTAACCTTAACCTATGAGGACATGAGTCGACAGATCAATGTATTTGGGTGTTCTGGTCTACATACATACACTGGTAAAGTGGCATCAAGAGGACCTATATACTATATAGTGTATTTTGGCTCCGTCTGATCTGCTTTTTCGGTGTATCAGTGTGCAGTAGGGTGATATGCTACCCGGTCCTACCCCTACCAATCCCGTATAATAGTCCACCAGTCTATCGGTCTGATGGACTCTGTTGGGAGTCTGGTGGGAGTCTGTTGGAAGTCTGCCTGTAGTCTGGTAGGAGTCTGATAGCAGTCTGATAGTAGTCTGATGGAAGTCTGGTCCGGTGAGGTCAGCTGGTCGGGTCAGGCCGGGCCGGCCGGGGCAGACAGCTCCGCTGGAAACGGTCCAGCCTCCCCTGCGACCCAGCTGGCACGGCTCCTGTTTTCTTTACCGTCCCACCGACCCGCGCCTCCGAACCCCAACCGGCCGGGCGGCAGCCGCCTCAACACGGGATCCTATCGCATTCCGGTGGGCTGGTGCTGGGGGAGGGGGGCTGTTCCGGTGTCGGTACTGGTTCCATGTCTGTTCTTGAAGCTTTGGGCAGTGGACAATGACTGGAAGCTGGCTTGGTGTGTGGGTGACTGATAAGCAAGTGGCAGTGCAGGCTGCTGCTAAGAACCTGAAAAAGCAAAACGAATATCATAATTTTTAAGCACTAAAACACATTGGAATCTGCAGCCGTCAACGTAGGTGGTCTTGGCCCACCCTGAATGTTTTAAAGCGTGTGTCAATTCACGTGCCAGCTATCATGATGCAAACATGACGGCTGGCAGGCTGCAGACTCAAGACATATCTTTTTCCTTGAGGTATCGCATCGGATTGTTTGATTAAAACCTGATCCGGTGTCCTCTGGCTACGAATTGGCTCTTGTGCGTGGTCTATGACGCATGTAGAGCCCCATAGGCGGTATCGGCCGCTTCATGTCGGTCGGGCCAGGGCATTCGGCCAGCTCTCCGTGCAGTTCTGCCTCTGGTGACTATGGCTGAACTAGAGCTTCTGTGTTCCACCGTTAGGGGGCCGTCGAGTGATCATTCTCCGTGGCCGCCTACTGTCGCTCGCATGTAATGTATCGTTGGCAGCCGGGTGTATTTTTGCCACCGCGACCCTTGTGTTCCCAGAGAACCTCTGTTTTCTGGCTAGCTGAATGATAGTATTTGTTCTAGACTAGTTAGCTGAACATCGACATGACGATATGTGTGATGACAAAAATATTAGCGTGACCTTTGTAGTCGGCGCGCCCTAAAGCCCTAATGAACAAACAAGCGATATAAACTTACCACCTATACTAGTGGCCACTTTTATCGCCAACTTATCACTTTTTTCTTGGCCGTAGTCAAAAGTTCAACCTTCTTCATGTCGAGTATAGTCGCCTGTTGTTTTGTGTTGCATGTCATATTGGGTGCGTAAGTTTAACAAATATTGACCTTCCTATTAGGATCAAGTTATCGGTTGCGTGCCGTAATGAATGTTTGGGCTACATTTTGCATCGTCAGTTGCGTAGCATTTTGCTTCATTTTGCATCATAAGCGCTACTCGACTTGTGAATTAGCGGCGAGTGCCTGAGGGCACGCAGCGGCGCTACACCGAGCACAGCTAAACCCGAACGTATTGCCGCTAGATGGCACCAGCGGACATTGCCTGTATCTATGCTGTGCCGCAAAGCGTGCGCGGACACCCGGCACGGGTTGGATGTCTCAATTGATGATACGTTCAAATGCTGATGGAACGCCTAATTAGGGCGACCAAATGGAAAAGGCCAAGCCGTTAACGAATGAAATCAACCATGTAATGCTGTCGCATCTGTATTAGGCATATTTTATTTAGTAAATTTTACTCTGAAGATACCTACGTGCAATTGTACCTACTGCCTCCATCTTAATAATGCAGGCCATGGTTTCATTGTTATTCTCTTTGATCGCCATTTTGTTTTGTTATTCGTTTTTTGTTTTGATTATTTATGTGTCCCGTGGCGACTGTCGAAGGTCTGCATTTTCACCTCATTTGGCATGGCAGCGTATGTACAACATTCTTGGCGGGACGCACTGGTAAATTGAATATTCTCCGACAACAGTCACATTTATTTACGTCCCTCATGGTTCTAAGGTCTACTTTTGACACACTGTATTCGACACATACATACAATAGTTAGACGGATCGTGCTCTAGTAGTTATTGAGTTCTAATGCAGACTCAGGTACACGAATCAGTGCGTCACACATTGTAAGTCGAGTCACGGCTCACTTACCTTTTGACCCGGATAGCTGAAGGATCGGCGAGTGCTTGTGTGTTGGTGGTGAAGTCGATCCTTCTTTTCATCTGATATTGTTGGTGTCGACTTCACAAAGCAGATTGCAGGAAACATGAGTTCACTTATGACTTGTTCCGGTATTGTGCAACTTCTGTGCTCTTTGAAGCTCGCTTATTCGTCATATTTAATGTGCGTGCTGCGAAAGGCACAGTGCCAGAATATGAGAGTAGGAAGCTCACATCAAACTCTGAGTGCTATTTTTAGCGTGCGTTTCTTCTGTACCAGACCAATTTTGAGTGACACATGAGCCGTGGCCAACCGTCTGTTATGTGCATACCGGTTCCTTTCTGCTAGCTTTTTCTCTGGTAGCTACCTACCACTATGCCACTACCACAACGTGGTATCCATGCCTTCCCCAATCAGTCTGTTTCTCTGCGTGACAGCCGTGAAAGGTAAGTGATTTTCATGACACAGACCATCAACAGGGACGGCTCCCTCGCCGTGACAGGCGCCGCTCTGGGGTGCGTCGTTGCCGTCGCGGGCCGGTCAGCTGCTCCGTCGGCTCCGACGGCCGTCGGTGCCGTCTGTCGGCCAAGGTAAACAGCGGGCGACGACGGGGCGCCGGACGCCGGCCGACGATCACGCCGATGATTGGCGTCGACGGCGTGGGCGGAGGTGTGGTGGGGAGGGAGAGAATACTGCGATGCAATGTCGCACGGTTTCTGTGCCTGAGAGGAGGGTGGATTCCGTCGCTACCTTGATAGGGCTTCTGAGTGATGTTCGAGAAAGACTGACGCTGTGACATCCAGACTCAGACTGCGAACGCTCGCGCCGCGCGTGCCTGCGTCTGGTTTGAAGTGCGGTCTCGTTCCGCCTGCTCTCATCCGCGGAGCATACTGCACGCATCTCTGCCGCTCCGGCGCCGCCGTCCTGCCGTCGTTCCCCCGTCGGCCGCGGCCGGGGCGTTGTTGGCGCTGCGTCGGCCGGTGTCGGTCGGTTTTGGCCGGGCGGCCGCTTACCTGGCGTACCGCCGCGCCGCCGCCGCCGCCGCCGCCGCCGCCGCCGCCGCCGCCGCCGACGCCAGTGGGGCCCGTGCCGCGCCCGAGGACGGCCATGCCCGACAGCAGGGCGCGTGCCGGCGAGCCGCCGCCGCGTGCCGGCTCCAGCGACAGTGAGAGTGAGCAGGTGACGACGGAGACTACCTCAGAGAGCGGCGCCGGAGACACCAGACTGCGCCGCTCCGCCTCGCGGCCGGACGGGGTGTTTCTGACAGAGCCGCCGCCGCCGGCGCCTCCCGCAGTCTCCCAGGCCAGCGCCGCAGCGAGGAGACAGCACAAGAAGAGGAGGCAATCCGGTCTGTGTGGTGGCTGTGATGTGGTGCTTTGAGGGATGTGAGGGGGTGGGTTGAGAGGTTATGCAATGTGCCGGAAACGGGAGGGAAGGGGAGGGGTGGGATAGTTGTGGGAGGGTTAGAAGGAGGGTCTGGAGTTCAAGGGTATATGAGGAGAGTTATGACTGAAGAATAGGGACTGGGAAGGCCAATTTAAGGGTTGGCAAACCTTCTAAACCACGGTACTTTTGAAGAGCCGCAGTCGAGCGGCAGCGGAGAGGGCGTCCTACCCGCAGTGGACGGCCATTTGTTTTGTTTTGTTTTCTTAGCGTGGCGTTTAGTGTGAGTCAGTGGCTAAATTGGACCTCCAGCCTCGACCCCGCCTCATCCAACTCCGGAAGTCGCGTCAGACCGCCGACCGCAGTTGCAAACGTGGCACGTGGAGAACCCATGGACACGTGCGGATGAGGATGACCTCCGCTGTCCTCTGCCCGATTAGCTCATCTTGCTCTTCACTCCTTCATTCATTCATTCTGACCTGGTGGCCTCTTCATTCATTCATTCTGACCTGGTGGCCTGTCCTGTATATTTCCTGACCACCTCCCTTGTCTTGTCGCTCTACCTTGTTGTCTCCTGTGACAGGTGACCTGTCAATCTGCACTCTCCTGTTCTCTTGTCCTACACAGTTCGCTCACTGGCAATCTGTGCGCCACGCACAGCTGACTGCAAACAATGCCACCGTGTGCGTGCTGTCTTGCTGGGGGGGGGGGGGGGGGGGACGGTGGGAGGACTGGATGGTCTGTGGTGTCCCTTGTGGGTGGGCTTGGCGTAGGTTTTGAACCTTGGTATGAGCACCGACCACAGTTCTACGGTCCATTGGGATTTTATCTCTCGCTGTGGGCCCCTTTTCCTAGGGGTGGAGTGCAATGCGGCCCATGGGTTTTATGTCGGTCCAAAATTTTGACTCTTCTTGGTTCCTGCGGCTTTATGGCTCTGTGGCTGGCTTCCTGGGTTAGAACTCCCTGCACAGCCACACCTGGCGGCTCAATAATGTCTTATAGATATCGGGTCCATTCCCCGACCATCGCCTCTTTCATGAGTGTTTAGGCCCCGCAGGTGTGCCCGTGGGTGTAATGGCAGAACGCTGTCCATTGATAGGGCCACCGCAGGGTGGCATGCCCGGACATCGGATAAATGCTACTGGGGGGGGGGGGGCTCATGGGGCTCTGAAGGGTGAGATCATGCGATAGCATGGTCATTCAATTGCACGAGTTTCATTTACAGCTTTATCTCCTGATTGATATATTTGGGAAACTCTTCGTAAAGAGTAGCACAGGGTGTGTTTTGATCAACGCTTAAAAGGTTGCTCTCTACTTGGCAGTGAGCACCGACGCTCTGCGCTCAGTCTCTGAGTGATCTTCTCCGGCGGGTGATTGTTCCCGGTACCTAGCGTATGCTGACCGGCGGGCTGACCTGCAGGCTCTCGCGCCGAGCCGGAGCGTACCCGGTCCTCCACCGAGAGCGTGCTGAGGAGCGAACACAGTGACGCCAACACCACCGACGACCTCTCCCTGGGCACCAGCAGCAGCACCAGATATAATAGCGAAGGTGCCGACCGCTACACCAGTTATGTTGGCTTTTCGGGCAAAAGAGCCGTCTGTTGGTCGAGGGTCACTCAGTTCGCATCAGGTCAAAGGCGGAATACGACACAAAATTGATGTTTTAGAGATGAAACAGGCAGATCCAAAATGGCTTATATCTATCGATCTGATTATTTTGTCAAATGGCTTTACCGACGACATCTGGCTAATGCCAGTGCCCTATACGTCCTACATTGGAGAATCGCCATTCGCTTTTGGTCTGCTGCGAACTGAAAGCATTTTAGACGACTCGTTATCCTACTGGCCCACATGGGGAACAAAAGGAGTCCTTATGCCGCTTTAGGTCAATTACCAGGACATCCGCCGTTTAGCGCGGCTGTAATCTCCGCCAGACTCGTGCTATCATCCCGGCGCGTCCACTCGTGACGGCTGGGTGAGGGCCGTGTAACTGCCGGCTGTCGGCGGGGACGGGTGACGACCATCAGACCGCAGGGGCGAGGCGGCGCGTGTGGCGCGTGCCCTCCAGCCGAGCGGTGCGCCGTTTCCGGACTCGCTGTGGCATTTGCATCAGAATGACAGGCGGTGTGGTGGCGGTGGCCGGTTAGCTCTCGATGTGGCGCGCGAGTCGGCCCCGGGCCCTCGCGATGGCCGGCTGCGGCCGACCGGGGCCCTCCGGCTCCGGGCCCCGCGGCGCTAGGCCCTCTGGTGGTGGACCCCTTCGTAGTGGATCCCTCAGAGGTGGACCCGTCAGTGGTATACCGTGCATCAATAGTGGGTCCGCCAGCGGTGAACTCATCGGTGGTGGACCTATTAGTGGTAGACCCGTCAGTGGTAGACCGCGCATCAATAGTGCACCCGTCAGTGGTGAACCCATAAGTGGTGATCGGCGTCACAGTGGACCCCCTGATGATGGACCACGACCACCATCTAAGAACGGACCTTGTGGAAACAGCCACTTCGGAAGTCACATCTACGCCAGACGTCTTTCTGATGACGGCCTCTGTAACGGCGGCTCTTGTGGTGTTCGAGATCACTCGGCCACCGTGCGAGCTAACGGAAGTCTCCTTAACGCTAACCCACCCGGCACTGACCCCTCAACCGACCCCCGTGGTGACCTGGCCCGGTCGGATGCCGGGGTCGCCGCCGGTCACCGGTCGAACTCTGGGGTCGCCGCCGGTCGTCGCCCGTCCGACAGTGGTGCTAATGGAGTTAGCACTGCGGGGAGTGCGCACCCGGCGCCGAGCGCCCTGGTACAGCGGATTACGTGTGGTTCGGTACAGTACCAGATCAGTTACGTGCGCCGCCCGCGATCGCCCTCCCCACCGCCGCCGCCGCCGCCGCCGTCAGGTAATACCACACCGCCGCCCCCGCCCCCGGCGATACAACCGTTTGGGGTCTGTGGTTTGGCTACATTCTATGGCGCACTCGCGTCGCCTCGCCGCCGCGGCTCAGTCTGTCGTCACTTTATTGGTACCCAGTTCTGTAGTATCCAATGTTTGATAGGTCTGGAGAGGTTAGCTGGAAGGGATTGCTAGGATATCTGGTGGAGCTGGGAGGGAATGTCGCGCCCCTCGTCATCTCCGGTCGTTCCACCTGAGGCGACGACTCGGCTGGGGCTGAATCGGGCGTCGGACCGGGGCCCTATCGCAGCGGGATAAACACGGCCTGAAATAGCGCCGCTGCCAGCCGGGCCGTGCCTTCTGCGCAGCCCGGCGCAGCACGAGGTGGTTTGTTTCGCACCGGCTCAAACTGTGTGGGCTAGCACACGGGGTGCGGATGACGGGGTTACAGGTGGTTGAGCTCCGGAGGAAGGGATTATTTTTGTAGAGGGGATGTTGGGAGGGACGTGTTTTAGGAGCCGTAGGAGGAATGTGGCGTTGGGATGTGATGGGTGGGGTTGGGTAGAGAGTGGAGAGAGGTTGGGTTCCGCTGTGGGTAGTGCTGTGAATAGAAGACGCTCCCGGAACCCTCCTGAAGCACCACCACCACCTGCCGCAGCTGCTTCTGAGTTGGAACATGGCGACCGCTCCTGGTCGTCGTACTACGCCCAGCGCTCGCCGTTGTTCTACTACCGTCCGCCGGCTCCGCTGCCGCCTCCCAGCTACTACAGTCTGCCGACCAGCCGCGCCCAGACGCCAGAGAGACGCAGTAAGACACCCCAGCCTGCCTCGGCGACCGCCGACGACCCGGAGCCCCCCGTGAGCCGCCGGCCGACCTCGCAGCGCCAGGGCCGGCAGCGCGACCTCCTCAACCGCCGCGAGAAGTTCCGGCGCAGCAAGAGCCGCGAGCGCAGCCTGGAGCGCCGCTGGGCGGACCCGTGCGGCCCGTGCCCGTGCTGTGAGCAGGGAGGCAGCGATGAAGAGGACTGGATGCCGCACTACTGGCACGGTTTCCACGGCCGGCCGTGCGCCCACCGCGCGCCGCCGCCGCCCCCGCCGCCGCTGGACCACCGGTACAGCTACTCGGGACCTCTGGACTGCTGGCCGCCGCCCTACCCGCCGGTCGACTACCATCGCTGGCTGGCGCCGTACAAGGTGGGGAGTGGGGAGAGAACGTGTGTCGGAGGGGGACGGGGCATGCTGGCATTGAAACATGCCAACATGGGGGGGGGGGGGGCAACCATAGCACAAACGATGCGTGCTCTGGAAGTCGTTTACTCTCCATCAAAGGTAAGTGAATGTAGGTACAATGTTTTTAACTCCTATCTTTCAGAACATTTAACGAATTTATCGCATGCAGATGAGAAAACTTTGTCGAAGCTTGCTGAGATAATGTCAAATGCTACGCAGAGCTGAAACGACCACTATTGTCATGTTTTTACAGCCCTGAAAAGCTAGGTGATTCGCACGATCACTGTGCAGTGCACACCACATAAATCAACAATCGCTCACTAGGCGTGGAAAAGGAGAAATGTATAGTCGATCTGAGCAGTCGATTCCCGCTGAGACGCGCGAATGATGGGAGGTTTTGGGGGCGTGCCGCAGCTGACCGAATGACCTGTTCCTGTCCCTGAACTCATCCGTCTTCTCGCTCGCTCGAGCCGCAAAGAACGCAGCTCCGAAATAAACCGATAACGACGGCGCCGGGCAGCGTCACGGGGCGTGACGGGCTATGCGTGACGCCCCGTGACGATGACGCCCACTGGCCCGTATTTCTCTGCCAGCTCTGCCGCTAGCCGTGACGCCATATGTGCGTCACAGACGGTCTTCTGCGCGTTGTGTGATGTTTTTACAGGGACAGTTATGTATCGGAATGAAAGGGGCTGGATGTGTGATCATTGATCAGGGGTGAAGGATTTAAGTGTATGAGTCATTTTGACGCTAGCTGCAAGTTAGCTACAAGCTAGTACGCTACCATGAGCTCACGTCTCACTGTGGTGCATCTTTTGGATGTTTTGGGCTCTTGGTGCTTCGTCAGTTTGTTCATATATTCTCACAAATGTGCGGTTGGTCGGGGTCCTACTCTTTTCTCTCTCTATGGGCCATATTCAGTCTGTTGACTGACCACCATTCCGTACCATCACTCGTTTGACTCTGACAGGCCCCGAGGGACGGAGTGGACCGGATCGCCGTCTGGCAGCGGGCCAGTGGTGACCTGTCCTCCGTCCTATCCGCTCAGCTCTCTCCTTCTCCTACGATAGCCTGGGTATCGCAATATACGCTGGTGGTCAGGAATTGCTTCTCGTAGCTGTTGCGTACCTATGTTGAATTAGTTTTGCATGTGGTTACCACACAACTGAATGAATAAAAATTTGCTGACGTCATGAGGTGGTGCCCTTTCCGATGTCGCGAATTATTGCCAGACCTCAGGCGGTGTTTCATTTTAGGTTGACCGAGCTGTCGTGAGTTTGTTTTTAGATGGCGGATGTCTCCTCGTTGACCCTATCAGATTACCGAAGCAGCTGACAGCCAGGCTGTTTTATGATTGTGCCGACAGCTGCAATCGGGATTCATGGGAATATATCATTTGGCTGCCTGTGACGTTAATTCTGACATGACGCAGTAACCGTGCTATTCCAACGGATTGCTATGGCAATTTGTAACTTAGGCTGATTAAATACCATTCATAGCTATATTTACCTTTGCTCCTCTGCGGTTATCTTCAATCATCTGACTTAACTTCCTACAGTCATTAATCATAGTTCCTAAGTAATCCTAAATATTGGATATTTATATCTCGTGCTCTGTATCCTGTGATAATGATAGTGGTGTAATGTTCGCTTAGAATAGAGAACGGCACTCTAAATATAACTCGGTTTCTGATCTTGTCTGGGTCTCGAATTCGTTGGTCATCCCCCCCCACACACACACACACTATCCCAGTTGAAGAGCTCCAGCCATCAGCGGCGCCCTCCTTGACTCTTTTATAGCTGGATCTGCACCTCCTTTGACTCCTCTGCGAACTTTGATTCATCGCGGCAGGAGACGATGACACGTCCGGAATTACAGCTATTATTGTCATACATCGGGACGGGTCGCAGCGTGGTGCCCAATACCATCAATACCATAGTGGGAGGGAGGTGGTTGTGATTCTTTACTTAGCTTTGTGTATTCTGATATATTATTAGAAGAAGCAAGTACCTATGTAATTCATTGCCAAAGGCTCAGAAACGCTAGAAATCTGTGAAACAATGTAAGACATGCCGATGGAAACAGGGTGTTGAATGTACCTGGCTGCTCTGATTTACTTTTTGTAACAGGCAGGATTTTACCAACAAATACCGTAAGCAGACAGGCTGTAATACGTTCCAGTGCTTTTCAGTGATCAGTGTGATTCCTATTCTGCGTTCATTGCGTAACGCAATGGCACTCACCGGTGCACTAGTGCCTATTCGGCCACTACTATGAACGTCAAACCCCTTGAGACCCCACTTTTTTGCGATAGTTTTTAAATGCGTCAACTTTCGTTGATAATATTCTGGCAATGTATGTTTCAGAACCTGCCGAAACTTTTATTACTAAGGTATTTTGACGCCAAACGATTATGGAAGGTACTTCTCATTCACTCGTAATGTTAAGGTCAATTCAGGCCCGGGCAGAGGCTTGCGCTCGGCCACACTCGAGCCCCGCCACCAGCGCCATCTGCTCTAAATGCCATCTACCAGCGCCCGCTACCGCTACCAGCTACCGCCCACCATCAAGCCTGAATGGAGCGAGAGACGCGAGTGACCGGTCGCCGGGCAAGGAGCGCCGGAGGGGTAGGGCGGAGCTTAGCGCTGACGTCATTACGTGGCTCCGCCCCATGAGCGCGTAGCCTCTACCCAAACAGCAGATTCGTTCCGTGAAATTTAACATTACGAGTGAATGAGAAGTACCTTTAATAATCGTTTGGCGTCAAAATACCTTAGTAATAAAAGTTTCGGCAGGATCTGAAACACACATTGCCAGAATATTGTCAACGAGAGTTGACGCATTTAAAAATTATCGCAAAAAAGTGGGGTCTCAAGGGGTTTGACGTCCATAGTAGACACGGTCGGGCTTTGGGCGAGGTGCCAACTCTGCGCTCCTCTCCCTCACTGAGGGCCATGTCTGGGTGAGACGTTCTACCGCCGACGACCGACCGACCGACCGACCGACGTCGACCGCAAGAGCGAGGGCTTCCCGGCGGTCGGCTCCACCGGAGGTCACTATTTCGGTCCGACGACACACTTCGGGGGCTCGTGTCGGCCCGGTGTATCTCCCAGGCGGACGAATTTCGAGCTGGTCCATGTGTAATAATGTATGATAGTTAGGTGGCGTTGGATGATCCGTTAGTGTGTAAGAAGAATGTGGCGTGGCGTGGCTCGTCGATTGGTGTTTATGATTTGGCCCGGTCAGGTCCTCACGTGCTCTACTTGGCTCGACTAGTGTCATTCGTCCTCAGTTGGACCGCAGCCCGGCTTCACTGAATGTGGGGAGGGAACGTCCATTCAGTAGATATTCCTCCCGGTCCTTCCTCCGTAGTTTGATAGCAGATGTCTGCCAGTAGTATCATGGATTTCTAATATGAATTGCGAGGTGTTGAAGCGATGTATTCATCAGTTATTCTAGTGATCACATAAATCTTCATATTGGCTTTGAAGCGGCTATTCATGTCATTCTCGAATCCAGCCTTCCAGCAGGCAGCCCATTTCCTAGTTCCCAGTACCGTCGCGATCCTGAGCCCCAGCTGCCTCCCCGATCGAGTCTGCTCGACTCGACTCGAGCCCGGTCTCTAGCCGCTGTCAATAAGCGGGGGTGCCGACACGGAGACAGACATTTGGCACGTGTTGACTTGGCATGTCGCTGTCACTGGCCGACCGCCTGTCGCGCGCGTCCCCACTGCTCGGAGCCGTGACTGGCGCAGCGGGCGCAAAAACGACGCACGCCAGACAGAAATGGTGCGTGTATAGTTTTCTGTGAATGGGGGATGTGTGGTGGCTAACCACGAAAACCACGGAAACCAGTTGGCGAAAGCTGCTATTGCGTGCATGTGTCGTGTAGTCCAGGTCCTACCAATAAGCTCGGTATTGTCACGTTAGCCCATTGCTTGCCCTACATTGGGCGAGACCAATACTTTTCGGAAAGTGACGCCCGTGAATCGTGATTGCGCATTATGAGTGTTTGCTGGTTTCATTTATTCCTGGAAAACATGCACTGATGCCTGGATGCTCTGGCGACTTGACTGCAGTGTCAGTGACACAGAGATGGCAGAGTTCCGCCTCAACCCCGGAACTCCCCCCTGTGGGCCGGCCACCGCTATTAGACGGTGTCGGGCCGGACATTAGCGCCCAGCGCCGGTCCACACCACCTAAGTAACTTTTTCTGCTGGTTCGCAATGGACTCACGCGGCGCAGTGAGACTGTCTATGTCCACTGGACGTCCCACAGAAACGCTCAATTCGTACATTCGCTGAGCACTTCAAACTTAACTTCTTTCTTCTCGATGTGAGAAGTAAGCACCTTCAGTGAAAATGTTGGAAGTTGGAACATGCAAGCTGCTGAAATGTATGATTGATTTTATGTGCAACGAGTTGCAAATGAACGCGTGTTGAGCACAGGAGCAGTGAACTGGCTGTTGCGGACCAAGCGACGACGGAAAGCTTCATTCCCCTGTCCTGATTGCTTTTTTGATTCAGCTTGCGTCAGCATGCTTCGTCGGTTCACATGTTGAATGTTACGCTGAATTTTGAAAACTTGTGTTGAATGTTGAATGCAACTTAATGCATTCATGCTCTTTAGGGTATTTTGCATGAATACGTTGCCTGTGCTTATGGATACGAAACACCCAACAATCATACAACACCGCAAAGTTGGGGTTTACTTTAGCCGGAGCCACACGACCTCGCTCATGTCCAACCTTTGGTACTTACGCTGTCCGGTGTGCACTGTGCAGTTACCCCCCCCCCCCCTACTTCGTGTCGGTGTCATTGTACCCGGGACACTGGATCGGCCAGTGCTGTAGGGGCGGTACTGAGTCTATAGAGCCGTGCTGTGGTACTGTTCCATCCATACACCTACCTTTCGTGGGACGTTACTGTCACGTGCCCGAGGTTGGGAAGGGTGGGGTCGAACATAGTGGCATCAGGGGTCAAAGCGGTGATGGCGAATGCTGTTGAAGTTGGTAGCGGATAGAATCTTTATCTCGCAGTCGTTCTCTAACAGTTGGCTGCCTTTTCGTACCACCTTAGGCATTTAAAGCATTTTACTGAAGACATTTTTAATTAGCTGATGTGATATCAATCATGCACCTATATTCAATAGTTATCGCAGAAAACCTGCAGCACTGAAAACAGCTATTATAGCTGTGTGTTTAGTGCTACCTACTTTTTGTGTCTTTTTTGTTCTTTTGTATGTAATTACTTAGCCTGTTCAATGTTCATTGATGAGTTATTACGGCTGGTGTAACGAACTTTTTGTCACGGCATCAGTAATATTATGAAGAGGTCCCACACTACCTGAAGTTCCGACACCGTACTACAAAACACTCCAGTAATGGCACTGTAGCACGACACATGCCTTCATGTAAGCTACAAGACAAATGGTCGCCTTCCCCTTCATTCATCTCTGCCCAGTGCCCCCCCTCTGATCGCCTCCCTCCTCTGCCGTTACAGCCGGGTCTGGAGTACGATGAGCGGCTTCAGAAGCTCGAGTCGGACAAGTCGTCCCTGCAGCTTCAGGTGTCCGTCCTCACCGAGCAGATTGACGCGCAGACGGAGAAAATCTCCGAACTCGAGGACCAGCTCCGCACCCGGCAAATGCTGCTCGGAAAGGCAGAGGACCGACTGCAGAAGGTATGTTAAAACGCTGAAAAGGTCCGAGTTGCTGGTTTGCTTCTGCTTTGAGGATTTTGTGAACGCATATGTGCTCCCTCGCGTTTCTAGTTACCTTGCGTTTCTCCCTTGCATTCCTCGTGGCTTCAGTACTGTCAACCTCAACCAGCCCCTCACCATTGGCTTGCGGTCCGTTTTTTCTTCCGTTTTTTTCCTCTTGGCTGACTGGTATTGACAGCCTGCGTGCTGTCTGTAGCGCCCATATTCAGCCGTGGACCGGTGTTTTCACCACCGGGGTCGTCGTTCTGTGGGGGTCGCGGCACAGTCAATAGCGGCCGGTTATCAGTCGACTATCTCCGACACACGACCGTCCGTCGGTCACGCCGCGTCGGCCGGCCGGACCAGCATAGCACAACAGGCGGACTGCGGGGGTTGTGTTACACGTGTAATGTGCCGGGGGATTGTAATGGTAATTTGATATGGTATTGGTTATGCGCACTGTGCCTACTGCTGACGTATGGAATGTGCGTTTAGATAATGTGTTCGTTAGGCGGCACGGGCGGACATCGATAGCAGCGCCTCTATCGGTCACTAGGGAAAGCTGGGCTGTAGGCGACGAAATACCGGCTGAGTTGTCACACGTTGAATAGGTTTATAGACATCCGTCTTGTGAAAAAGTTGAACTTTTGCCTTCAATATTTCTACAGGCAATTTTAGAAAAGTTTTCACATAGATTACAAAACCGTTTAGATTATTGTATTCACGTCAAGCCTTTCCTGTTGTT